>NW_023998416.1:21980848-22366381 GCF_014805625.2 Glossina fuscipes
GAGAGAGAGAGAGAGAGAGAGAGAGAGAGAGAGAGAGAGAGAGAGAGGGGGATTTATTTTTAATACTTACTTACGACAGTCATAGTTTCAGATTCGGAAACTGTATTAAAGGCGGGTGCCTCACCGGAAACTTCACATTTATAGACTCCGGTTGATTGCAGCGTAACGCGTCGCAGCATTACCTGGGTGTCCGATGAGTTGCGTAACTGTAATGAAAAGTTTAAGTTAAAAAGCAAAAAAAAAAAAAAAAATTTTAAATAAAAATTTTAAGCTGATTTCGGTTACTCTGCAGGTTAAGTAAACTTTGTTTATTCGTTTAATTTTTTTTTTTTCTTAATTTTTGATTTTAATTTCTGTTAACTTATTTCAATTTAAAATCATGATTTTGTAGCTACGTTTTACTATTTTACTGTTGTGTAATGATTAATGATGTGGTATAAAGTTATGTTGAACAGCATCTAAAAATTTAGATAAACACAAATGTTTTGGAAATGTGTTGAAATAAGTTTTACTGTTTGTATTGCGGTTTAGAGCAAAAAAGCATAAAATTATCTAAATGAATTTTTAAATGAATGGCGATGCGCTCTCTAAAGTTATATGCAACTCATACTTCAACAATTAGCATAAGGGCAAGAACTATTATGTAAATATAATAATCGCGTTGAGTATCGGAAATAGGCTCTAAAAATAAAGTGCTGTAAAAAAACATCGTAGTAGGGATTATTCGGTCGGTGACATGATTTTCCTACAAAGAAATATGCTTTATGATTATATACAAGTAATTCTCTTTTTACACGAATTCCATTTACACGAAACCTGGTACGATTTAAAAAAAAATTCCCTTTTTACACGAATTGTTTTGCTTTACCACGGTTTTCAGATTTTATGAATTTCTTTTATGAATAATGAATTTTTCTGATGAATTTTCTTTTTTCTTGATGGTTTTATGAATTTTCTTTTTTCCGCTTTATATTTTTCACAATTCAGTTAAGTTATGTCAATTAGACACTTATATGAGTAGGACTCCCCGAATTATGCATAGAGTGAAAAAGTATTGTTTACGCAATTTCAAAGTATAGTTTATTTTTTATAATATATTTAATGAATTAAAATCTGCAAGCACGAAATAATTGGTCAACTCTAATGAGAATTTTTAAATGTTGCTTACAGTATTGTTTAATTGATTTCTTAGGTCTCCAATCAGTGCATTTTTAGAATTAAACAAAATTCTAGTTTCCGAATATTGTGCGAAGTACTTTTTTGAACCGAATCACCAACATAGTGAAAAAAGTGCTTTGCTCTAACATCGTCTTGGCAGTATCATCGTTGATCAGAACGTCTTAGAAATATTGAAATTGCCTGCCTCGAACCATCTTTTGCACGTTTTCGCGGAAACTCACTGAAGGTTCTCGATAAATTTCGCTTTGGTAGCACTATTGGCTTGTTCTTATATATGACCAATAGTAGTAGACTGGTGCACCACCGTTTAGTTATTCATATAACGAATTTTGAAAATAGGGCACTGTACGGGGAAAGTGTCGGGGGCGAACCATTTTTTGGAATGTTCGTTCTTAGGTTAAAACACATCAGTGTATTAAATCTTATTAATATATCTCAAATATTGCGAGCTATATATTGAACACAAGAAAACAAGATGGAGAGGCCGATACACAAGCTTAGATTGACTCAGGAAGTAATTCTAAATCGATCGCTATGGTAAAAGGTGGGTCTATCTTAAGTCCCTTTCGGTGTCGCACCATGCGACGGTACCATCTGCACTAGAAATTTTTTTTTGCTCCTGTTATCCACAATTTAAAGGTTCACGTTGATCTTACGCCAATTCCCATGCAAGACTGAAACGATTTCGAGCTTTCTTCTAATGTTACATTTTAGGGTTTATTGAATTGACTCCAGCCCATTGTTTTCTTGTTACTGTCATCGTCCCACGTCAGAAAAATTGATATCTATTTTCCTGAGTTTAAACCAAATTTAAAAATGAACAAAGTCCTTACAACTTAAAACAATTTCACCTTAACGAAAAGGACCTTTACAGCCTTTCAAAGCAAGCTACCTAAATGCTTGGTTTATGTTGCATATTTGGGTTTATTATAACTAATCGAAGCATTTTCTATGTAAAGTTACTTTTCGTTAACGTGAAACTTTTTTACTTCACTTAATCGAATTCGCAACTAGGCCAACATACGTAGTTATATATCAGTATAAATCATGTGCATAAAGAGGATTAGAGACTAATTAAATTCTTATCCTGCCGGTACCTGACGAATGCAGCTAGTCAAGAACGAGGACAGTTTTCTCTTAAAAATATTCAAGGCGTAGGCAAAGGATTTCAAAGGCCGTGACAATGCATTTCAGTATCGAGCCGAAAGATCACAAAAAAATCTTTCAATGGTCTTTTAACTCTTTTATGTTTCTTTTTTCTTCGACCAGCCACTCAGGGGTATCACCTATACGTGTAGGCATGGTAGTTGGGTTGAAGAGAGAAAACGGGCGTATAGTGTTTATGTACTTGGCTTGAAACTGGACACATCTACTACATTAGATTATTCAAAGGGCGGGCCGTGCGATTAAAGAATGGCAAGTCGTAGTAGGGTGTCATGTGGTACTTCGGTACCGCCAGAAAGATTTGCGATCAGCAAACGACAAAGAGACAAACGAGGCATGTACATGGACATGCTTAATTTTTGCTTTATTATACACATTACACACCTAATCCGTCAAAACAATCTTTGTCTGTTTCGTTGCTAAACTGTCTCATCAGACGGAAACGCCAAAAATAATGGAAAAGAAAAGACGATCCTGCATAATAGTAGGGGCGCTATGAATGCATCAAGACGCGAATAGATATCTTTCCAATAAATTACTGCACGAAATAAATGGTGTCAACAGGACGGACACCTACTTGCTTAGATTAGCCGTAGAGTTCTTCGTAAAAATTTCAGCGGTAACTAAAGATGTAAATCTCTCTAAAGGAGGAGAGAAATCAATTGCAACCGAATTGACTTTATCCATAGCAAAGTTAGACATCACACAGTGTTACGTTTGCTTTTTAATTAATTATAGGTTAGGTTAGATACAAGCCTAGATACGAAATTACCTGTAGCGGTTTTTTGATTGACATAGAACAAAACTTTGACAGAAAGAATAATAACTAATGAGCTCGTTCGTCTGTTAAAATGCGTATACCCCTTTTTAGAAAGGAAAAATAAATTATTAAAAATTGAAGAAAAAAATGAATGTTTTATAGCGAAGTACGTACATATCAGAGTTTCCAAAAATCCCACGAGTACTTGATTAGCCCAATATTTGGAAAACAACAAAACTAGTACAGAATAAAGTAATGAAAACGTGATGGCTACATTGACATTGTATATTGACATTGACATAAACGAATTCAGAATTTCACTGCTGTTTTGTCACAAAATATATAAATAACGAAAATTTATGAAAGCAAGATAAACTAAAGTAAGAAAATAATTGGAAAACATGGGAATAATACTTGTTACAAAATGTTTCAAGCAAGCTTTATATTCGAAAAGAAGCTTTCGTACCTAGTGAATCAATTGCTGGTTTACTGAATTCTAGACGAAGAAGAATTCTACGTTATCACTACAAACGGCTTAATAGATATTGAAGCTGATTGGCTGTAATACTACTAGAAGGTCTCATGTGCGCATCTTGACTTTGATACGCTGTCATTGTAGGGAGAGAAAATTTATGCGCAATCGATTTTCTTATACCCTACATCACCTGTGGTATTAGGATTAATTGAGTTTAGTTTGAGAATGTATGCCACACCCAGAAGGACAGGGGATAAACCCAACTTTAGTTAAAAACTTATTCTGAATCGATTTAATCTTGTCCGTCCGTCTGTCCGTCTTGTTTTCTTGTGTTATGTGGTACGCTGACGTTGTTTTGGGCCAAGGTCAAACGCAGACGCCAAGGCGGTGGTAGGACACGAAAGATTATTGAATACCCTATATCACTTTGCATAGCACGTCACTGGTCTTGGTAATTATACACCAAAAATTGCATATCATTTTCGCACACAGGCATAGTCCTCATTGAAGGTCGCTTGTTGGAGGATGTCCAAAATTGCACATGCGATCTAAATTTAGTAAACTTAATTTACTTCCCAAAAATTTCATTATTTCTCTGTTTCCGTCATAAAAAACTAGAAAACCGACATTTTCTTCTTATAAGTGCTTGCTTTCGATGATAACCAATATTTACGTTAGGGTCTTAAAAACAGATCTGTATGATCCAAATTGTCAACCACTAGTATTATAATAATAAAAATTAACACCTTTTTAGAAGAAATACCCATTCATGAGACATCGTGAGAAATAGACACATGTGGTTCAAATTGGGTCCCCTAAAACATTAAGACTAAGGCCTTTCGGCTTCCTAAAAGATTTTATATACGTTGGTATCCAAGAAGTATTGAAAATTGTACCTCTTTACCAGACAAAGATTTAATTTTCGAAGCAATGGTCATATGACAGGGTATTCATAAAGTTTCTCCGCACGAAGCAAATTTTTCATACTCATTTAAAACGTCGAAAAATTTTTAAAATTGCAATTTGTTGGTCCAAAAAGTGGGCCGGTCCGAACCGTTTTCAATGGGGTTCATGACGCCAATGAGCCAAATCTCGTCGACACATCTCAGAAATTACGACTTGCAGCATTAACACAAAATAACGTGGACTGATATCAGAGGGGCAAACGGACATATGGGCGGACATGTTTAGATCGACTTAGGAAATAGTTTTGAATCGATCGATATAATAAAAGATGCGTCCATCTTAAGCCTTTCTGTATGTAACGTACGTCCGCATAAACTTATTGTGTCTTCTATCATAAGTGGTATAATGTATGAAATTCTCCATTATGATGAGAAAGAAAAATTAAAAGTATATTCAAGAGATATTAATAAAGATCAGAGCGTTAATTTTGATGAAGAATTACATCTAATCTACTTATTGTGCCCGAAAGTTGGTTGAAACTTCTCTTATTAACGATAAAATAAAAATAAGGTACCAAAAAAGTCCGTTCGATCTTTTGAAATCGTGACATATCAAAACCTTGCTCAAATACTATAAAGCTTTGTACCATGCATAACAGTTACTGTGTTGTACAAAGGACGGCTGCACACCAAAGACGACTTTTTATTGAGTCCACTTTTTATGGCATTTTTGCAAACTGATGAACGATGTATGGTAAAAAAAAATCGCAAAAGTCAAGAGATCACAATTGAAAGTCTAAACGCACTTACGAATTTTAGGGTGAAAAAAAAAACTTTCAATATATAATAACTGACTTTAATCTGCTAATCTATAGGAGGTATTCGAAATGAAGTCGTTGATAGAAATTTATTATTTGACAGTTGAGTTTAATAAAAAGAACTATCGTAAATTATGAACTAGCCACTCCTTAATGCATAAAAGGCTACGCGCGCCCTTCGTGTATTCGCCTAAGATGACGCTGTTCCCGAATACTTCATGTAATGGATAAAACTTTCGCACTTGGCTTTGTGTGTTTCCCTATCAATTTTAATAATTTGGGAAGTATTCTAAGTATATCTTATTAAGAGTATTTAAATAACACCAAAAAACCCATTTTAACGTATACCATATTGTTCCCTGCTTAATAACTGCTATTGCTCGTTACCATAAATATGGTTTTAGTAAATATTAGAGCAGCATGGAGTGCAAATACACATAAACGCATAGACGCGGGCGCGCACACATACACAAAGAACGTGCACTTACATTTCGAACATATACTGCTTTACTGTATATGTTAAGTACATTACGATTGTTCTCTTCATGACAATGTCATGAAAATGTCTTTCAAAGACTTGTCTCTAGCGTTATTGCTGGTTTTCTATAACGATAAAATTCCATATAATTCAGTCTCAAAAACATTTCATGGTACGATTTTTTGTTACTGAAGAATGGAATACGAGAAAAACAATAGTAAAAGTCACGTCTGTTGGTATGGTTGTCGTTGTTGTTGTTTCTTTTTTGTTTTTTTATTTTTTTCTAAAGAAAGTCTTTTTTGTTGTTAGATTTATATATTTTTATATATTATATATACATACAAATACACACACACATATAGTGAAAATCCGAGCAGAGAAAAAACTGCATAAACTCGGTCTCAAGTGTAGTTATTATAGTTGAATTGTATACAATTTTTAGTAAAATATTTGCGGTTGAGTTATTATTATGATGGTTTGTTTTTTTTGTTTTGTTTTTTTTTTCTCTTTTTTTTCTCTTTTTTATATTTTCTTTACTTCTTCGTTAAGTAAAACTTAAGAAGAAGATAGCATGAAGAAATTCTCTGTAATTCTTGGTACGGTGCATTATGCCAGATAGGCGAAGATGTGCATTGAGCGGAAAAGGGGAATTATATAAAACATATTAGAAACTTCAAGTGCTTGTTATAATAGTTTGGGAATTGCATTATAATCATGTCGCCAAGCTTTGTTATTATTAGTTGTCAATTCACGTTGATAGAAGAAGAAGAAGCAGAAGAAGAAGAAGACGAAGAAGAAAATAGTTTCAAACTTTGATTTTATTAACGAAAAATATACACATGTATATATATATATATATATATATATATATATATAATATAATAAAAAAAATGTTATTTTTTTAATGCACTTTTTATCATTTATTTTTATTTAATAATGAGCTGACACTTGCGTGATAATTTAGCAGATGAACTCAAAGTTTTCGTATTGCCTTTCTTCGAAAATAATAAAATTTCTATTCTCTTTTTAACAAAAGAGAAATCAAATCGATTCGGATTGAATGCGAGTGAATGTTTGTCCGTTACATGCGAATATTTATTCATAATAACTAAATAAAATTACATTGCTTCGCAGAGAGGGCTCTTGTTTTATTCATAATCTTGAAAATTGAAGTTTCAAACAAAGACTTTTTATCCCAGCAATGGATTTTATTGGCTTAATAGGTGCGTTTTTATGGTCTCGATTATATTGAAAAAAAAAAAAAGAAAAAAGAAAACTATTTTCTGAAAGAAACTTTTTGGTTTAAATTTCGAAATCTTCGCCAAGCGCTCTCAAAAGACTGTCACTGTCCACACACAATGAATCCCTACTGTGAAGGACATACGTGTTGATTTCTAACTTCTCTAATACACTAGCAGTTTCGAAATAAGGACGACAGCGATTCCAAAGTCAGATGAACGTCTAGATGTCACTGCGTTTGCATTGAAATTAAAACTGTCAATTGGCATTAATTATTAATTCGTCTAAAGGATTGGACACTTTTTGCCCCTTAATGTGTCATCGTCTTGCTGTTTGTAAACTGGAAAACATGCGATTCCATCTTTGACACGTACAGCAAAAGCAAATAAATTTTCGAAGATACAGAATGGAGAAGAATATTTAAGCATGACAGGACATTGTTATGGTCCTGGGATT
Organism: Glossina fuscipes; assembly: GCF_014805625.2. Lineage (NCBI taxonomy): Eukaryota > Metazoa > Arthropoda > Insecta > Diptera > Glossinidae > Glossina > Glossina fuscipes. The sequence continues at coordinate 21,988,323 of NW_023998416.1, forward strand.
GCACGTTAAGACTTAAATACGTAGTGATGTAGATCTTCATTGCATGTTTAAAACATCACATCTCTTTATGAAGCAACCTTTGTTTATCGTTTTTTTTTTTCTTTTAGTAAACCTATATTACGGTTTCCTTACGCAACTAGAATCCTTCGGCAATTTATTTGATTTTATCTGTAACAATTTTCATTGTTAATGGCCTATCTGAGTACAACTTCACATCGGCGGGTATTTCGAATTACGATTATTTGAAAGGAAAACACAGTTGTTTTGTCAGGTGGAACAGAAATACATCAGTAGGCAAAATCGGTTCGACTTGAAATCATTCCAGTTATTTTGTGACACATTTATTATTATTTTAATAATTTTTTTAGTCTTTTTTATGTAACTATGTTACCGTTTAAATAATTATACAATTACAATGTGGCTGAATAGTGTTCCTGCTAATTTCACACGAGCTGATCTTTCTTTATATATTATGAAAAAAATTTGCCAAGAAATCATCCAAATAACGACTGCTCATGAAGGACCACATCTCTAATAGACCATCTAAGTGAAAGATTTTCGTCCATTCTCAAAGATCAACAGTGACAGTTACTTTGTTGTCTACTTACATTGGTTCGTGGCCTATACACAATATCTGTCGAGCTATGATAAGCGACCAAAGCAAAAGATCGATATCTCTTGTTCAAAAATATTGCAAGAGAGAGGAGTGCATTTGATGGGTACTTACCTACACCACCCCTAAAGGTACATTTCCCTATTCTTTCATCTCGTGGACCTTGTCGTAATAAATTCATGGAATTCCATTGGAAAGGGTTTCGCAAATTAAAACACTTCGGCCTGGTAATGATTTATTGGAGCGAAGTTTACAGGCGAAAAAGCAAAGAGGCGCTTATGACGTTGGCCACTGGCTTTTTTTGGCAAACAGATATCAAAAATGCTATGATGAAAATTAAAGAAAAACTCTCATGTGGTTATTTCTGTATTATGATTCCCATTAACTACACGCGTATTCCGAATGATTTCAAATTTTTCGCTTACTAAAAATTCATGCATCTAAGCGTTAAGCAGCTAAGTGTGCACACACTCTCTAAAATATACTATTGTTGGAAATCAACATTCATATCAATCACATTTGATTAGAAAAGCTGACAAGGATGGATGGACGGATCATGGCATATATGCTTGTCATAACGCAAAACTGAAATTAAATAAAAATGTGCATATAATATATTCCAATAAACAAACATATTGTCTTAACAAATTTCAAAACTTAAACCAGGTTCTTCGCAAAGCACGTCCCATGAAAAACATCTTACACAAAATTTTTCTTCTCATTTGAATTTTTTACCACATTTTCCTTATAATCCTACAATGAATGCTTTTTTAATAATTCATTAATTTCCTATAGGCTATACCACTTGTGATACAAAGGTATGTTGTGTTTGTTCGGCTGTATGCAACATCGAAAAGGATTTGAGGTAGACTCCCCAATTCTTGTTATACCCATCAACGCGGGATCAATTTCTGAACTGAACTAAGCTTGTCCCTCCGTCTGTCCACCTGCCAATTTGTCCGTCTGTCTGTCCATACATGTAATCTCCTTGTGTTGCTACAAGCTATATGAATGCTTTACAATGCAGACGAAAATGTAGCTCTGTCTGCCAGCGCTTTATATAACACAAGTACGATGGGGAATTTCCAGCTTAAAGTATAGCCTAACACACGGAAGTCAGCACTCGGGCTTTATTTTTGAATAGTTGCAATTTTACCTCTGCAGGATAAGGCACATTTACGAGTTCATTTTATTTCGGTGTTTCATGCTTAACTGATTTAAGAGAATTCGTTTCTCGTAAGCTCTTTTCCCCTTACTCGCTCACAATTTTATCTGCCATTGAAATCTGCTGTAGCTTCATGTTTCTTGATATTCAAAGTTCTCTCTGCAACATAAATAAATAAGTTATTACTTCACATAGGGTATCGATAGTGGGTCTTAATAAATGTCATCTTTTAGTACTTCGATATCATGTTTGGGGCATTGCATCTGTAAACTAAGGGCAGGTAGATAGCTTTTGATTCACCACATTATTAGGGAAAAACGCTTCATGTCCAGACTTAGATGCTTAGGCAGCCAAGTCTTATATGCCTTCCCGTTACGTTGGTGGATATACCAATTCAAGGCTACACCATAAGGCACATATCAGATGTGCTTCGAGGATTGAAAAAAGCACTGATACAGGCGGGGGGGGATTACTTTGAAGGGGATAAAATAGACATTGATGAATAAATAAAAATAAATATTTTTCGAAAAAAATGAAAAGTTGCTTTTCGTTGAACAACCGCGTAGCGGGTGCAAGAGGAAGGTCCATTTCTTTTAACATAAATACAATCAGCTTCATAAAATTTGATTTCTTCAATGCACGTATAACATATACATTTACATCTGCTTTTAAAATTTATTAAAAAAATTACACGTTCAACTGGAAAGTACTTTGTTTAATAACAGTTATATATGTTTGTGTTCTTTTATGTGCAATTCTTTTCTTAAAGCTTTGCACTGGTCTATTTTAAATTCATACCCTTTCGCTGGCAAGTACGGCATGTATGTGTGTTGCTTAAATAATGTAATATATAATGTGTAGTGCTTGTACAAGTTCAATCTTTTTCTGATGGCGATAATAACTACGTTGATGTTGATGTCGATGTTGATATTGCTGATGATGATGCCGATGCCGATGCCGATGCCGATGACTTGTGTTATGTTATGTTATAGAACTAAGAGATAAAGAGTTTTATTTACTTTACTTACATCAACATTGATGCCGGGCAATGGGAACGCCTGTCCCGGTGGCTTATTTCGTGGCACATAACGATAAAATTCATGACCATCTTTATACCATTTCACCGAATATAAAGATTCGCCATCGAGATTGTAACGGCAACCAAGTATAGCGCTCTTAAAACGCATTATATGATTGGGTATTTTTACCTCAGTCATGGTTAGTGAATTGGTTATATCTGCAATAATAATAATAAAAGGAAAAAAACACATATAAATGTAGTAGTAGTAGTAGTAGTAGTAGTAGCAGTAGTAGTTAAGTAAAAGCAGAAATTTTCTATTAAATTGAAAAACCCAAGTATTTGCTAATAATACATAAATATAAAAATTATTTTAAGCATTTGAGAATCGCACAAACTACACTATGCTCCTCAGTTTTACGATATTATTATCAAGGAATTAAGTGTTGTTTTTGGGGTAATGAATTCAATGTTTGTATGCTTTTACATCGAACTCAAACGCAAATGTTTAAATAAATTCACTCACACAATACCCCAGTACTTCTGATGTTGATGTTTATTAGAACAACAAAGAAATAAATAAACTACAGTTGGAGTTTGTAATATTTTTTCAAAATAAATTGAAAGAACAAGAAATGGATTGTATACGACATGACCGCTTTGGCATTGATACTACAATACAATCATCATTATTACTATGCTATAACACGAACATGGGACATGAGATAGATTTATCTTTTATTATAGCGATAATCTTTGCTTGTATGTATTGGATTGCATTGGATATATGCAACACCCAAAAGGACTTGAGATAGACTGACCCTTTATTGCACCAATCGGTTCAGAGTAATCGATCTTAGCTTGTCTGCCTGTCTGACTGTCCGTCCGCACAGAAAGCAATTTTTAAGATTATTTTGGTGAAATTTGGTTTGGATCACTTCCCATATAAAGCTTTATTTTTAAAACACGTTATTTGAGTAACTGCAGAGTGGCGTAGGATGTTTAATGATGGCCTTTGGTCCACTGCTGATGGCTTTCATACCATCTAGACTAAAAGAAAAAAAAATGTTAAGCACCAGCGAGGGCTCCATTTTAGAAACGAAAATTAGATGTCGAGCTTAATAGTTTTAATGAACTAATATACTAAACGGTCCAGTATGTCCATAGGGTTAGTGGTTCTGAAAACGATTCTTCCAATATAGTAAAAGTTTGGCCAGTTTAAGCAGATTGGAGAAAACGATTTCTGAAGGTTAAAGTCAATTGTCGGAAAATTTTGTAATCTCCACATTTTCAATATTAGTCGGACATAAAGGAGGAATTAGTTGAGAACTAACGGAGGAGTAATGTTGATTGTGATTCGCTTTCGTTATAATCTTTTTAACTTTGGTTCCAATCCAACTTTTCCATAATATCGTCTAGACGCGTCAAACGCAGAAGCAGCAGACTTCATCACGCGATCTGCTTGCTTATTTCGGAAGGGATTCCGGATAGCTCTTCACAAAGACATTCAATAATGATTTTGATTGGTGCAAAGAAGCAACGCATTATTATTAACATATGTTATTAAGTGAAAGGCTGTTATTAGTACATTGTAGATGACAGAATTTCAAATCCAATATTCAATATTTAACAATACGAAAAAACACGCAAATCTCTGCTTTATTTCACTAAGCTTTTCGTTTTCAGCTCTTCGGCATTTTTAAGTAAAGCTCTGGCTTCGATGTAAAGAAATTTTTTAGAAAAGAAATAATTATCAGTCCTTGTTTAATTCTGATTCCACTAATGGGCGTATTGAGTCATTTTTTTAATTGTGCGCCGGTTCTGCTGTTCAAATTATTGTAGTGAGTAATGGTTGAAATCTCGGTTTACCATACCTACAGGGCAGGACTGTCCGATTTACTATACTTATGTTTATATTTGCAAAAATGCATCAAGCAAGGTTCGAAAAAAATTTCTGGGGTATGAGACGTATGATCTCCAAAACTGACTCAAATCAACTCAAATTTTTTATCTCAATTTTTACAAGAATAAACAGATATCAGATGTCGGTGAATTGCCACCCTTACGCTAGCTCTGGTTCATGTCTGTTATTATTACTATTATATATCTGATATATTAAAAAATATAATTTATCTGAGTCGTATATCTCGATGGTTCCTTTTATTTCCGCAAGCTTTTAAGTAGCGTTACATATATATACGCTTTTGTTTCCTAAATACCCGCCTAATATGAGCGGACAAACACCGCCTAAGGTCACTAACGCAGGCTAATATCTAAAAAGGCTTTGAATCTTGAATGTTGCAACCGGAATAAGGAAATGGGTACACTTCTGTTCTACAAAGGTTAGCACAACATGGAATTTTGTAAAAAAAGAGCATTACTATGAGCACAGCTGGTGATTTAAAAAACTATAACATTTTTACAAAACATGAAAAGAGAAAATTTATTTGATAATATTTTTGTTTGTTTTTTCTTTTTTTTGGTGTTTATTTTGTTTTCTAGCTACCTATTTCCCATGCCATGAACTTTTCCTTAAATTCGTGAAGATAAGCGGGACTGATACCTATGCAGTGCACTGCATGTATGTACAATTTTACGAGAAACATGACAAAATGAATAATATTATGAATGCAATGTAACTTGTCTCATATATGTACAAGTGCAAGTACATCGTCAATAGTGAGTGAAAAAAGAAATAAATAGATTAAGGGAAAGAAATAAGGCATCAGCGTCTCAATTGTTACATTTTATGCGAAAAATTCAGGTATGCATATAAATTAGTATTTGGATTTGGAAAAGATTACCAACAACAACAATCGGAAATACATCTCACATTGATAACTGAACATGCACCATGTTCTTGTTTATCAAAATCAATACTGAACAGGTATGTATTCGCCGTTTGTCTGATTATGTTTGCCATTTTAGAACTAATCATTTCATTTAATCAAATTTCATTAAAATATGTTATAGTAAACTAAACACACACTTATAGTATAGTACAGTTCGCATCTGCATATGCATCTACACAATGCATCTTTAATACTGTGCACCTCTAGTATTACCCCTTTGTAAAAGCATTCGTTAATCGAAACATGGCCACACTGAGCTAAGGGTGCATAGTAGGGTAGTAGCAGGAGTAGTAGGACTAGTTTGATTTGTGACGGAACTGGAGACTACGATATCAGTACGATACAGTATTAGGAGACAGTAACGTGGAATAGAAATGGAATGGAAAACAAACACATTAAAGAATAAGTAAGTTTGCGCTGAAGAGACAACCGCTTTTGTCCCCATTTAGAAAAGCAGCAAAATAATTCTTAAATCGAATGAGTTTAGTATGAACTTAATAGATATCTTTAAACGCATCCTGTGCGAACATTTGACGCTTCCTTCCTAAGACAGATGTACAGAGTGCGTTTGTTAATAGTAACAATGAATCTGAGCTAACATGAAATTAATTATAATCAAGGAAACATGTAGCATAAATCTAAAAAATGCGAGTGATGCTAACATTTTGTGTGAAAAGTAACTGCGTGAATTATGAAATACTAATGCCACAAATTGGACAATTTTTTGTACTTATGTCTCATGCGAAAATCAATTAGGTGACGTTCATTAGCTAGCAAGCAAGTTAATCGTATGGAAATTTCTTCGTATTCGGAAACCTTATTTTTAAAGCCGTTTACGTCCGTGAGAAGATCACTCTTTGTCACCCTAGTCAATTTCGCTATTTCTGTCAAGATATGGATGGCTAATATGGCAACTAAGCCGATGAAACGCTACGAAAAGAAAGCCTTTTACTTGATATAAGAAATCCTATTATAAGGTGCTTGCATGTATTTTAATCAATTTCTTACTTGCAAAAGGCATTTATTGGGAAAAATTGGTACAATATATATCCAATCAAAATGTATTCAGTCATTTTCTCTTTTTTTCATTTTTATGGCCTAAGCATGCGCTAAGATTTTAAAATGTTTCTGGCATGGTGTCGAGAGAACGACATTGGTTTGGTAGCGATCCTAATATCGACCCATTGTGTCACTTCTTCAGAATTTCTAAACTACGTGCCAGCCAAGTCATGGTACATCGATCTGAACAAGTGGTACTCAGAAGGCGCTATGTCCGCTGAGCACGCCGTGTGCGGCAGAACTTCCTATGCGAGCTGCAACAGTGTATCCGTTGCGTCTATTAGCCGCTATTGCTGATCTTTTTTGCAAAAACACATCGTTCAACCTGCTCCATGCAAGTCGCTCTGTAAACCTCTGTAGTAACTGAGAATTTAAACTTTGCGCACATTGATACTTCGCATTATATTATCATTTTCAGCAATAGTTGCCGCTGATCAAAATAAATGCAAGCACCTATTATTATTAGTACTACTACGTTTTTCTTAGACTATAGTGAATGAATTTTAGGACTAAGGTGAGAAGAGAAGATGAGAAATGTGCTTAGATATATTGCTCAACAATCCAAAAAGTTTTCTAGTCAGTTGATGATTTTTTTTTGGCGTTGCTTCTCAGTGATTGAGAGCTTATTGAAATTCTATCTAGAGATTATCTTAATTTAACTGAGGGGTAATTATATGTAATAAGGCTGTGGAATACTTTTTCATATACTTTTTCCTTTTTTTACTACTATTTCTATCCAATTATAAATTTGATAGAGTGAGACCTGTTGGTCTTTTTTAGCGCTTGTCGTGATGATGGATATCATTTTTCTCTTTAGCACATTTTCCGCAAGAATTCATTAAACATTTTGCATTTCTCTTCCATTGCTGCAATGCATAAAACACATGCTAAGGTTAACTTTAAAATGACAACCATAATATAATGATGGTGTTTATGTTGTATCAACATAATATCTTCTTATATACTTATAAACATATTTCTTTTTTGTTTGTATGAGAGTTTTTCTATGTGTAAACATGGAGCGACAATATCATTGACAGTATATCCTTATTATGTATTCAAAAGTTTGTTATTGTATGCAACACATACATATATCACAGTGTGCACATATGCACACGTGAACTTACTTACACATTAGTATATAAAGTTTACAATGCATGCATGTATATATATAGAGATATATATATATATGTATATGAAAGTGAAGATACAGAGACAGAGAGAAAAAATCATAAATTAACAGCAACGTCAGCTGTAAAATTGTGTAAGTTACTTCTTCCTGTACTTGAGGATGAGAAGTAAAGTGTGTTTACCGACTAACATACAAGCATTCATGCATACATACACACATACATACGCACAAAAAGGGAGATATACATGACTACTTTCTCAAAGTCCTGTATATATATGTACTTGTCTGCAGAGTCTTCTATAGAGCCATCAAAACTTATATATAACATTTACTAGAAATTTTCGTAATCATGTGTGTGTATACATATATATATACTATAACAGCTTAAATACGAAGGGAAGTGTTTATATATGTAATACCGTATATAAGCCATAACTTCATTTGTCTATTGTGAAAATTTCAAGTGAGCTGGTTACGTGAGCATAGTATTTGTGTATGGAGACATAAAGTGAATGAGCGGCTAAGTGGTAGACAAACACTCATCGTATGTGCATTATTTTAAGTTATATATGTAGTTTCAAGTCATATCAGCTTTGCTAAGTATTGGAGCAATTTGCAACAAAGACGCTTTATCCTTGCAATGCATTTCAATCTCTACTTTACCTGCTCACACACACACACACACACACACATGTCTATTTTCCTTTCTCTTACGTCTATTTTCAATCTCTTATTCTCATGCAGTATCACTATTACTCGTTATGATAATATGCTTTGCTTTCGTATTATTGCCGATATTATTTGAATGTTTTAATTGCCAGCTACGAACACACGTATATATGATGCCTATGATGCATTTATTGAGAAAAAAGTTTAAATGAAAAAGAATTTATGCAAGACTTAAAATTACTTCTATGATGGTTCGATTTTGCTTTTGTAATAGATAAAACATATGCGCTGCATATGTCTATAAAGGTAATCATATATGTAAACGGAAGCAATTGTATAATTGCAATCTACTTAGCTTTGAATAGAAATGTTTTATCCACTCACTCTATACTGTTCATTGTTGTATGCAAGTTATTCTTTATTAACGCAAGGCCCATAGCACGCGTGCGAAGAAAAGCAAGCAGACAAACTGACTTAGATGACTTTGGAAGTGTATGTGATGAGAACGCATCGACGTTCATAGTTCGATGTTCTAGAAAATTTTGTCGTATAAATCGATGGTGACACAACATTTCACACATACGTGGAGTTTAATATATTGAAGGTTGAAAAAGTCAAACGGGAGATCAACAAATTTTTGTTCACTAGGGTAAGTCGAGATAAAAGAAAACGATTCTAGGTTTGACTGGAGCGAAGACAAGAATGTCCCACTACGCGAAGCCAAGCAAATGAGTGAACAACAAGACCATATTGGGAGATTTTACGACAATAATGTTTCCGTCAATTCTCCAGAACGAAGACAAAGAAACCATATGCATGCTTTTGAGTGCACATCACACAGTTTTTCACAAGCCTGCGAAGAGTTATCGCCTTCGTTGAAATATTAGACGCTTGCAAGTATTTTGATTGTTTTCTCAGTTGAAACATACATTTATTGAAACATATTGGTACAACATATATCAATCATTTTCCCTACTGCTTTCCCATCTTTCCCGCAGCATGTGCCAAGTTTTCCGATCTTTCTGGCATGGTGCGGATAGTATGATATTAGTTTGACAGCGATCGAATCATCGACCCATTTTCGCATATTTCCGATGTTTCAAAACCGCATGCCAGACAACCGGTTTTACCAGTTCGTAATACTCTACGCCATGTTAATCCGACCGCACGCACAGCAAGACTTTATGGTCATGAATATTCCTCTTCGGTGTCGGTGTGGCTCTCCTGGACTAACCCACAACTTTGTACTTATAGAATTATCCTAGTAGCGCCTGAATAAGTCAAAAGGATCGAACTTAACTGTTGTGCACATTAACATTTCGCATTACGTACATCATTTTCATCAATAGATGCCGATGATCAAAATACATACAAGTACGACATTCTGCATCTATTGAGGCAGATGTTGCCAACTTTTTCCTGATCCGTTATTTAGAGAAAGAGAGAAAATGATTACGAATGAGTAAACCATCCATTCCGAGGCAGAGTGTACACCGTCACCGCCTTCGATACTTTCTAATTTGCAATGAGTATATGGCCAGACATAGTTTTGAAGTCCACTCAGAAGTAATAATAAAGCTTTTATATTATGAATCCTGAAACTTCTTTAAGCATTTTTAAATGTACTTGTTGGATCACTTTTTACTTTTAATTTGAGAATAGTTAGAAATCTTTGGTTAATTGGTCGATTTGCAACGGAAAGCGGCGTTCTATATTCCTTTGAAGTATTAAAACAAAAAAAAAAAAACATTAAGGATCTGAAGTGTTTTACTGATGCAAAAAATTCGCATCAGTAAAATTCCGCTCACCCAACTGCAAGTATGCAAAGGCGCTTAGCTACATATACACTCTTTGGTTAAGTAAAAGTCACTGCTTCGACTTTCAGCAAGAAGTATATTTGTTAATAGGTGCTAAGTACATTGAGTATACTACAAATGCGATTTATTTTTCTGCAAATTGTTAATCTCGGAAACTTAATTAAATTCTAAGCAAAATTGTATACTTTTGTGGTATTTTATAAGCAATTGCTGCTCTAAAAACGAACTGTATTTGTATTTAAAGACTTTTTTTTAATTTAATATGCACTTAAAATGAAAGAGAAAACATTTTTACTTATTACAATTTTCAAATGTTCAATGTAATTTCAGCATTTCAGAAATCAAGCTTTATTTAATGGAGTGTTATATATACAAATGTGTCTGTATTTGGGTTTGCTTATATGCTCGTCATTCAGTCTACAGCACTGACAAGTGTAGAAAAAGGAAAGAAAAAAGAAATAAAAACTTATTGGCAATCTTTGAAATCTAGCATTCCATATTAAAACAAGTTGTCTACAAAGTATTGAATCCGTAGAGAGTGAAGTTCAAAATAGAGTTGTTGTCATAGGGAGGCATCTTCCTTAGCTGACATTTTGCTTAGTTTCCATCAATACACGTAATTATCAAGCTGATGTCAAATTGTTTTAACGCGCTGCAGATGGTTGAAGAAGTGATAGTTGGATAACTCGCCTGTAGATCTATATTGAAAGCTTCAGAAAACGAGGAGATAAAAATAAAATGTATGCATGCAAGTGTTATACGTGGCATACAATGACAAATTTTTGATTGTCTTTTTTCGAACGGCGCTACGTTTTTGCTCTATTTATGGGCTATATTTGGGTCCAATTGACTCTAGTGCCCCGTTAGGAGCTTCAATCTATAACGCGAAATGCCATTTCAAAGTTGCATAGCATACAGTCCGCGGATGTCAGCATAGATTGTGGAGGTTTTCTTGGCGCTTGTTCCCTAATTACTTTTAAATTCTTATTTATAATCCATCTACAAATTCATATCAAACCTCTCAAACACGCTGCGCTATTCCTTCGCATTTAGTAGAGATACTGTTCTCCTTAGCATTTCTACTCATCCTTTTACTAACTATAGACGTCTTCTCTCACTTCGCATAAATGATTGAATTAAAAGTATCTCGAGTGAGCAATTTACTCTTAAGTAATAACGGCTTCCCATGGTAGTAGTAGTACTTAAGATGGTTTCCAAAACGTTTTTCCTCAGAAGTAAAGAAGCGAAAAAGAAAAAAAAAAGCGGTAACGAGCGTTGTCGCATTCTATTCCAACTCAATTGGAACCATATTTTTTTGTTTTCGAAGTCAACTATTTTTCTAGTCCAAGAAAATGCAGGGGCTTGATCAACTTCGCCGAAGCCACTTCCTTTGGAAAGAACTCTTTCCATATATATCTGTATGTATATAATATGTGTGTATGCTTAATGCGTTTCAGTAAATGGGTGAAAATTGGCAACTACTGAAGGTATGCGTATGTATGCGCTGATGTTCTCAGCAATAGTCGTTCGTTTGTGTAAGTTTTCAGTATTCTCCCTTTGAATTCAGCTTCAATGGTACTTTTATTTTATGGCGGTATTGTAAGAAAAATTTAGAAAATACTTCTCGCAATTTATTTAAACCGAAAAAAAAAAAAAAAAATTATACAAGAGATACTTTAATATTCATTTAATGTCAAGCAATTTTAAACATGACGGTTCTCGGTAATATATATTAGAAGGCTTAAAAATGTTAACGCTTCACCAACAACGCCAACAAAAAGTCTTGAAACTAACACCGAAAAATGACTGAAGACGACAACCAAACGCTACGCTGCCATCGTAAGGAACGACAAACAGCGTGCGGGTAAGTGGAGAAAATAGCTTTTATATATACGCATATATATATATATATATATATATATATATATTGTGGAAGATCGTAAATATTTGTCTTTTGAGTGTTTAGAAAATTAAATTTGATGCACTATTATCACGCGCTTCATATAATTTTATGCGACAACGGCAAAAAATGTCAACTAATTTAAAAGAATGTGCAAAACAAAAACAACAACAACAACAACAACAGTAAAATATCATTGTCTCTTTTTTTATTGTATAGGACCAGAAAAATTTTAAAGCAAATAAAAGGGATGAAGAGTAGCAGTAGAAGTCATAAAAGCAAAAATTTTAAGAGTTATTTATCAAAAGCTTACAAATTTCATTATAAAAAAAAAGTAAATAAATAAAATAAAATATTTACTTTAGTGAGAAATCGTTACGTAATCTTCAACGTCCCCGGAAAAGTCACTTTAATATCTGCTATCTACGGAAATGGGTTTATTGAATGTTTTATTCAGGTTCTAAAATCTAGAGATACGCATTTAATATTATAAATATTAGGAAGACGATCTAATAATAACCCTTCGTAAAAACCTCGCTTATTGTAGCGTTTACGAACAGGTCAACTGGGGAAATAAACGTTCGCCTTCGTACTGAAAGCATAATCAGACGTAATTTTGACATGCAACCGACAACTCTCTTCTTCCACCACCATCATCCCAACCATCTTCCCCACCTTATAAAATAATTCCGCATCAGGTAGGGAGCCTCTATGAAAGTTGTAGTGCCAGGCGTAATAGACGGCACGTGGTCCATATAGAACGCGAGTCTATCTAACACGCCTAAGTAATAATGAGGTTCTGGGTTAAGCACAGCCACCATGGGCCGCATTCAGCTGTCGGCTGTCACTAGCTCCAACGCTGACTTTGCTTAGGCATGGAAAAATATGGCATAAGGCCGTACTGTGTGCATGCGCCCTAATGAGTGTGTACCTTGAGACCCTAGTTGCCATACATTCTCTCTAGTAGACTACCAGTCAACATTTTCTCCAAGAAGAGGTATCGACTCAGTAATGCCAGGCACCCAACTACATTAGTACTCCTATTATTTCTCTTGTATCCTAAAAAGCGCGCACACCTTACACACGCCTAGTAGCTTACTGCCTAATAAAGAAGTTTGTAGGCAGAAGACTTCTGTTATTCTCAATGCTTCCCAGCGTCGGGGAATTCTTACTAAAATGTGAAGGTTCGTATAGAAGATGAGAACTTGATACAAGTATTCTTAATTGCGATTATTAAGTGCCTTGCACATCCACATATAAGTTTTTAGTAGAGCAAAAGTAAGAAAAATCAAAATGATTGCATTTCAATAACTTTTAAAATGTATGGGACGGATACGTACACACGTATACATTGTATGCGGAATCGTCTGTGCATTTAAAATGCAAATGTCATTTCGGCAAAATGATGCGAAAGTTTTGTCCCAAAGTGACAAAACTTTCTTATATATTATTCATTACATAATATATAAGCAAGTTTAAGTAATGCTTTCAATTTGTTATTATGCCAGTTCATATTAGTAGAACATTGTTCTGAGAAGCTTATAATAAATTGTTCAAGTACCCGTTTAACCTCGAACGCAATCACAAGCATGCATATTAAGCAAACAACTGTCTGGTAATAAACCAAAAACCCGAACAGTAAGCACAATATTTGTTAAAGATAAGCAAACAAATGTATGCTTTTGTTCCGTTACTGCTTGCACTTGCCAACCGCTTACAATTGTAGACATCTACTAGGAATTGTGTTAGAGAAGAAACCATCAAAAAATGTGAAAGCAAAGCTTAAGAAGAAGAACTCATGTAGAGCATGATTTAAAATCTAAAGAAAATGTTTTATTTTGCTTTTCTTTTTTTTTTTTTTTTTTTTTTTTTTTATAATCTCACTCACCATCGCCCTTCCGTTGGGTAATATGTGTTTACTTTTGTTTAAATGTTTAGCGATTACATATCTCCGCACATATACATACATACATACACACATATACACACCCACACTCACACCTAAACAATCCTCTCTATAGCATTTGTCGTAAAGTAATCTTTGCTGTAGTTAGCAGGAAAATGAACTTTCCATGTATGCAGAGTTTATAACACAAAACGTTACGCACACAATTCTGTGTGTTTTATATATATATATACATATATGCATATTTTTCACGTATATAAGTTCAAATACACATAACTTACGCATCATATAAAGCAAGCCACGTACCGTGAAAACGAATTTATGCAGTTGAGAATTTATTAAATTAAATAAAAAAATGAAAGCAACACAAGCTATGTCCTCGAAAGGATTTGAATCTGGGATCTCTTAAACCATTAACTATTTAAGACTGTACGAAAATGTTTCCTAAGTATTCTGTAATGGCGCCGGATGCTTACTTAGTAAGTTTGGTCCTTTTGATGAGCAACAAGTTCAACGTCGCATCCAGTACTATCAGGCTTTTGAGATTTTCCTCATATAATTATTTCACCGCTAGTTTCCAAGTTGCTTGGTATCTTTCGCAGGAAAGTTGTTTGGATCACTCCTTTTCATTTTGCTCTTTTGCTAATTTTTTCGGTTTTAAGTATTTTAAATATTTCTTGGTTAAGATCTACGTTATAAGTTGAACAGCCGGCTAATGGTCAGAACACTTTCTCTTCGAAAACATCAAACAACAAAAAGACAAATGTGTCAAATTGTATAAATTGTACAGTGATTGATTCTCGCTCTATCCTTAAATTAAATTTCGTACATATATATTAAATATACATATATGATATCATAAAATAGGCTCGTAATATCACATATGCTTAAGTATATGTAGAAGATTTGTTCTTAAAACTAGATGACCAACTAGACAAGGACTATCAACTAACAACTCAATGGTCGTGGGTTCAAATCTCAAGTGCGGTAGAGTTTTCAAAAAAACCGATAGCCTTAGATGCTAGAATGCATTCCTTTCCCAAATTAATAATAATAACATTATCTTTTCGGAGAAATATTTATTAATTCATCAGTAAGTATTTTGTGACCTTTAAAGTGACTCCCTCACATATAACATACCTGAGCCATCGCTTTTGTAAATGTTCGGAACACTTCTGATATAAGGGTTTTGATGCGGACTCGAGCCCTTTCAGCAATATGGTCTTTAGCTGTTTCTTTGTGACTTTGCATGGGTCACTTCACTTTTGAGAAGAGGAAAGAGACGTAGGAGACCTATATATCGGCATTGTTGTTTTTGGGCACGAAATGTGAGCTGGCGCAATATTCTGGGTCAATATTCACGACTGCTCGTTCCACAATTCCGGGCTTTTTTTTCGTATTGCTCCACACAAAACGGTACCTTCAAGTTAATAATCCCGATTGACCGTACGATCCCCTGGCAAGCACTCACGGTACATCTTGACACTTTAGTGGTATAAAAAAGCGAACTGTTTCCATTCGACGTCACACGCATATTTCCTTGTTTCGTTACCAGTTATGACCCTTTCAGCAGCTCCTGAGCGATGGCCAGGCGATTGTTCTTTTGGTCCAAGTTGAGTTATTTCGGAATAAACTTCGCTACCATAAGTGTCATGCCCGCAACATCCAAAAAAATTGCATGGCACGAGCCAACCGATTTGTCGAAATTCTCAGCAACTTCTCTAACTGTGTTTCGACGAATCTTCCTAACAATTTTCTTCCCTGCTTCAACGTTCCCATCGGTCGTTGACATGCTGGGACATCCAGGGCATCATCGCTAGTGTCTTCTCGACCTTCTGTAAACAGCTTTTACCACTTATAAAGATTTGGATCACTTTACTCTATTTTCCACACAAATTTTAATACGGATTATTTGATCGATTTCCTTCGATAGCAAAAGATCGTCAAAAACGTCAAAACACGTCTAACCATTATATCCGTCAAAAACCAACTAAACATGCAAAATGCATCTTAAGAGCATATCCATCCACGTAACAAAAAACAAAAAAGGTCGAAAGGATGTACATAGGTCACGGAATTTGAAAAGTCACCGTTCTCTTGACGTGTGTTGTATATAAAATTTTATTACATCAAAGCTGTTAAATGCGTTCGTTAGTGGTGACTTTTGCGGTATTTAATACACATTAGTCATATGTATGCAATATTTGGTCTGGTTGTAATGTCTCGTATGTTATTGTTAGGTTACTGCTGTTTATTTTGCAGCTTTTTGTTCGCAATTTCTTTTTGAGTTTATTCGCTTCGTTCCTTTTTTTTTTTAAATTTTTTTGCGTTTTTACGCTTTCACAGAACAAACATTAAGCGACAAAGTCAAAAGTCAGTGCCATTAACGGTTGAGAAAATTAAAAAAAAATTGTTCCCTTGCAATTTTTATAATTTTGTTTTGACCCTTTATTTATAAAGTGAATTATTATGCTTGCAACCACTTCCTTTGCTCGCAGGATAAATTAAAATTACTTCAACTATATATATTTTAATAATGTATAAGATGTTTATGTATAAGCAAAATAAGTATAATTCACTTTTACGAAACTATGTAATGCTTAAGAATAGAAGTGGAGAGCAAACGTAAGGGCCAGTTATGCGTTCTGCCAGAGAAAGCATATTTATAATTATTTGTCTTTGCAATTTGTCTTTGCTTTATCTTTGCTTTTTGTGGGAAACCCATTAGCGCGACTTATGAATGATTTTCTATGAGCTGATTTTAATCTGCTTATACCAATCACCTTAGAATGATTACAATTTTTATGCCCAGCATCGAAGTATGATGGTATATTCATTTTGTCAGAACATTTGCATCATTGAAGAAGAAGCTTCAGAGGTCCTGCAAGGCACTTGCATTTTTAATCAAATTCTGAATTTCTTCAGATAGTTTCGTCCACATTCTTCCGATCTCGGCAAATACATCGAAAATTCTTGCACGCCAGTCGACACTGAAAATGACTTTGTGAGACACATCCACAATATAACAGAATCTGAGAGCAACTCTGTTTTCAAGAATGGGGTTTCTCTCGATAGTTATAACCTACCACGGATAGAACAAGAAAAATTTACAAGGGCACTCTAGGGATGATCGTAAAAGGGGAAAACATTCCATGCCCATCCGAAACCTGAAACTTACATTTTTCAAGCGATGGGTATAGAAAATTCGGCCATAGCCGAATATAAGTTTCTTTCTTGCCATATTTACTACCGTCAGGTGCTGCCAATTATGCCAATTATTTCATTTCGCTCGTAAGATCCCAAAAGTACTAATCGCATATTTTATGAAACAGTGAGTGAATATTACTTGCGAACACACTTACTTACTTACTACAAGAGAACTTGGCTTATGTCCGAACGTTGCATTTTCAAGCAAAGCACTTAGGCAGAGTTCTATATATAAATCCTTGACATTATAGTTAGAGCTGAATATGTGTCACGTGAATATAATTTTTTTAGAAACATTATATATATATATATATATATGGGCTGACTGAATGCCTCTCTGTGTTGACATTGTTTGCTTTATGAAACACAGAACGCACTAATTTCTTTCGCAATTTTTCGTACACATAACTTTGGCATTGATGCTTGTGTGGCACAAGTTTTAGTTGCTTACAGACTGTCGTTCAGTGTGTATCAAGGTGTAAAAAAGATAGATGTCGACAAACATTATGTACGACGCTGCATGTTATTTTGTTTAAAGTTGAAAAAATGCTGCTGATGCGACTGAAATGAGTTAGGTTGACTTCGGGTGGAAATGCGGTAAATTATGAAACAGTGTTTTCGCGCAAAACTTTCTAATGCCCTATACAGCTTTGGATAAACAAGTTCAATGCTTTCTAGAGGAAACATCCCCACAAACGTAAAAAAATCTTTGCTTTTTGCAGAAGGAACGAAAATGGATTTCTCCACGTCTATCCGAGAGGAACAAAAATTGTATTACGTTCAATAAATTATTACGGGTGGTGAAAAATGGATCCTATACAGGGCTGCCACTGTACAGCAAAGCTAATCAGAAAAAGTTACTGTGAGTTTCATGGGATTTCAAAGTAGTCAGCTCTTACGAACTTCTAAAGCCTGCGGAAACTCTTTACATCTGATCGATGTCAAGCCCAAGTATCAAAACTAAGTGAGACGCTTGAGAAAGAAAGACCATTTTTGGGCAACGAAAGTCGAAAAATGATCATTTTTCACGATAACATCCGATTGAATGCAGCGAAAGTACTTCTTCAAATTGATACTGTATGTAGGCAGTCAGTGGCTCATAAAAGTTGAAGGTGTACGAAAATGGTTCGACTAGATTGAATCATGAATCGTGAACTTCAGACAAAGTCCGTTGAGAGGGCCGAAGAATTCAGTAGAATTATTAAACTTTCTAACAAATGTATTTCAAATAAATTTTATTAAAAAGTTAGAACAACTTATTTGTATATCTAATACATGCGGGGATCGAAAGGATTTAACTTTCGATTTTCTTTTATGTAAAAGTTGAAAAAAAACACAAGACAGCCCGCCATTACTACTTGTCGGGTATCGACTTTGTAAAAAACGAATGCTAGCGTAGTTAACGACACTTTCAGAACTTTTTTATAAAATTATTTGGCAAGAGGGAAGAGAGCAGTACATCGTTTATGTATTTGTATTTAAACACATAACGAAGTAATTCACTTACACGTAACTGTTAAACACTGTTTCACGATTCAATCGGGAGTGCGTGCTTAATGAAATTAACAAACACATACTATGAATACATACATGTTTACGTACAAACTTTTTTACATACATATATACATATATATATATAAAAGTTTGATATCCGCATTTGGGTTTCAGTTGTCGGTACCTAATAGTATGAACAGAACTGTATTTGCATAGACTTAGGTACACCTTCGTCAACCTTCTACGAATTGAACTTAGTTTGTTAATTAAATAATTAAGAAAAGCCATTAACGTTTAACACAACTGCATATTTTATGAGGGCAATTATTAGCACAATAAACAAATTCAAAGCAATTGTCTTCAAATAAACTTCGCGTCTTAATAATAGCCACGAACAATAAAGACACAAGCGAGTGTCAATAGTCTTGCAGAGTTCTTTGCATTGTGCGATGAAACAGACCACAGTATGATGAATTGGCGCAATTCATTCCGTAAGACTAGTCGGCGATAATCTGCATACCATTATGAATATACAATAAGTATTGAGTTATTTACATCAGATATGCTAGAAGTTAATCTTTTACTTTCCTTAAGTGGAAAAATTCAGTTTGGCTTAAAAATATATGAAATTAATGTGCGAACACTTTATAATTTATAATGGCAGTCGATAAGAGTGACCGAAAAAGGTCTGTTTACCTTGGGTAGAGCCGTCCTTTAAACTGTTATCGTTTTCATACCCCACACCATTTGCGGTAAAGGGTATATTAAGTTTGTGTAGAAGTTCGTAACATCGTGAAGAGCTTGAAATAGACCAACATATTATTATACAGATAAAATCGGAAAATGATTGTGAATCGATTTACGCTTGGCTGTTCGTCTGACGTCGGTCCACGCATCTGTGACATATATTGATGTCATTTGCTACATTGACATGTTTTGACCCAAGGACGCACGCTATTGAAAAATTTTCGGATCGATCCACTTTTTCGACTACTCCGCACAAACCGTTTCATTTTGGAAACTCTTTATACTGAAAAAATTTGAAATTTTTAAAATTTTTCGACAAATCTCGCCGACATCGATATCCTCGCACATACTCTGCTCATATGAAATCTATATTTTTATGTAGCAAAGAAGGTCTAATTTTCAATATTTCATAATGAAAATTATTTGCATGAAAATAATGTATAAAAACCAGTGAATAAGTGCACTGCCCGGAACTGTCGGGCTTGCCTGACTGTAATGTTCTTACTTTGTTTATTGCTACATTGCTTTTTACTCGTGAAAATATAAAAAGTGATCTGAAATTACAAAAGATGCAGGAAGAGAGAAGTTATCAAAATTAAGAAAAGATATTCAATGAATAAAACCCGTGAAGAAAATGCATTTCTCTCTCGGTAACCTTAGATTATCTGAGACATAGTGAACATCACATCTGTTTTAAGGTCGTCAAATTACATGCAATGTGGTTGAAATTGAAAAAGCTCTGTCAAAAAATGTTTCAATTCAAAGGAAATTAATGGGGTTCAGCGTCAGTTTTCAATATTGAAGAAGGAGGGGGAGCCAAAACAATACAAAAATATAGCGATTGAAAATAGTGTTCTAGGAAATTGGTCGCAACATCGTCGCCACAGGTTACGGGTATTATTTGTACAAATCACAAAAAAAAGGAGTTCGAATCTTTCGACGTTAAACTATAGATCTTCGCTAGAAGTAGTTCAGCCTTCAAATGCTACAAAGTAGATAGTATTGTATAAGTCCAGTAGTCGACCCAAGCTCGTCTTATCGCACAACAAACACATCACTCAATAAGTGTGAACATTGTTCGCAGACCACGATAATTTTATCGTGAACGCAGAACATTCAGTTCCATTCATCATCCATTCATCAGCAAGTCATCAAGTATTTTCGATTTGTGCACAGAAGACCGAAAAAGAACGATAGTAGTCTGCAGGGCATACTCAACTACTAACGGAAACTGTTCGGGCCTAACTTTCTTGAACATATCGCATAATTCTGCTTGACCTCGTACGATTGATGATTTTTAGCATTTTAGACGATCGGATGGGAATGCTGGGTCCCAAACTTCAATTTTACAGTTTCTCTACATTGTTCTCTATAATGTTGTTACGGAAATCCCAAATCCAGTTTATTCCAAGTAATTGATTTTCCCAGAAAATACATTTCCAAAAGAGGGAAAGACCAAGTGCGAAGTCGTGGCGCTTCATGCAGCTGCTATATGTATTATGTTCTCCAAAATAATCTCCGTTTGTTATTTCTATTCGTTTTAAAACACCTCCAAAATATGGTTTTCGAACTCATCAACGGCTTCTTCTAGCAATGCAAATGGGTTTTGGCGGAAAAAAAAGGTAGGGGAGAATGTGTAAATATGTGGTTTTTAGAAGAGGTGCTTCGGAGCTCGCATTGTTATTTCACCAAAGACTTTTGGCAAATAAATTCCATTCAGAACTGATCTGATATACATATAAGAGCAATATCTCCGGAAGAACAGGCGATTATTTCTTTGAAAGTGCTTTGAGCTTGAATTAGTTTTGTTGAACAACACAAATTGTATTCAATTGAGTACAAGTTTCAAGGAAGGTTATGGTTAAAACTGTTCAATCTTCGAGTGAAATTTTCTTGCTAACACTAAAAACATAACTAGTGCCCTATGTGTGTCTTGAATATTTTTTTTTTGCGGAATATTCAAAGCACACACTCTCGCCGACTTCTTGCGTTAACTTGAATTATAAGGAGTAAATATTAGATGATTTCTACGAAATATTAAGCATTCAGGAGGTGAAAAAGTACTTGTTCATTTCACTCATGGAATTCGTATTCATATGTTGTAAGGATATTTACAATTATTAAAAGGTTCCATTCAATACTGTGCGCAGTATTACTTTTTGGACCATCTAAACTTCCACGTAAGGGAAAATTTATGTATAGTTCGAATTTTACGACCCCAATGTTAAAATAAATACAAATAAATGTTGACATATTTTCCTTAAAAATTTTTAGACAATAAATTCAAGACTTTATGCCGCGTCTAAATAATTCGATTTTAAAATTCTTCAGCCCTTTCTTTTCTCTGCTTTGGCTTTTTTTTTATTTTATAATACCTTTCATATAAGAAAATTTACAATAGAATGGAAACAATTCCAAGCAACGGACAATAACGATGAAAAAACAATAAGGAAAATATGGTATATGTACTTGCATAAAGCATAGATCATAACATATGTATGTGATAGAGCACAACAAATATATTAATTTTTGTATTTAGATCTCCATGCAAAGCGGTATGCGCTACTTGAGTATGTCATATACTCAAAGACACATATCAAATAAATACTATGCAAATGCCAGAGCATACATATTTACTTACATATGTTTGTAGACATGCTTTGTTTTTCTACGTCTGTGTGTACTTTTATAAATGGCTGTATAAGTATTTATGGAGTTATGCATTTTCGTTGAGCTGTTGGTTTTATGCACATTTTATGGTAAAAGCAGACAACACCGAAAACTTTAACACAAACATGGCGTTTGTTAAATATAAATAGAGGAAGAGAGAAGTAATGTTATGGAGAAAGAGAGAGCGGAACGAAGGAGAGAGGAAAGAAACAGGATTGAGCGACCGACCAATCGACCACTAGTGCACCATTTATTTAGTGTACATTGTGAATTTATAACATTCACATGCAAATTGCGCCAAACGACCTTATTATGCAAATTGCTAACAGCAAATGGAGAACAAAATTGATTTTCCCGCATATAGACTTACGTTACTCTTGCTTTTTTACCCTTTTTCCCTCGCATACTTCCGGTCCACACATATATATATATAAACATATATATATATATATATATATATATTTATAAACACACCGATATGACCATGTATAAGTAGTTCAATACACATACTCCTTTCCTTTCCTCTTCTTTTTTTTCCCACTCACCATGTTTCTCGCTATACTGTTCTATAAAAACAAACATTTTAGCATAATATTTTTTTCATTTTCCAAACGCGCGCTCAACAGTTCGTAGGCTATAGAATAACAATAACAGAGCGCTTGCTTTTCACAGCTTAGCCTGTCTTATTCGCGGTGTGCCTTCACCAACATCGTTATCATCCAAGAAACGCTTCAAATAAAAACAAGTAAGAAAACTGTACTCGGTCAGAACCGAATCTTTCATACCCATAACCGCTATGCTAAATAAGACTAAAAAGAAAGAAAAAAAGAGAAAAGAAAAATAGAAAAGGAATGTATATATATATATATATATATATATATATGATAAAAGTGGAAACTTTTATGTTGTATGTGATGTACGTGATGAGTAACAGGCAAAAACACGGAAAGCAAAGGTATTCAGAGGTTTAGCTGCATTAACTTAGCGGCGTTGTAGGCGTCTTTGAAAATGTTGAGTCATTTTCATATTATTTTCCAACTGTGTGGGCGACATCTACATTTTTGCGAACGGGAGATTATGTACCGCAAGTACCAAACATTTGTACAGACGGTCAGGTGAACGGATGGATTTGCGTAGGTGCGTTCCGAATTTGAAGCTGACGAGGAATTTATATACTTTATTGGGTTTTTATGGGGTTTTGTTTCTGTACGGTTTTAAAGAAATTTTGGTCAGGAGAATGCTTACAACAGACGTTACAAAGACGGCCAGACGGACGGCCAGATATGCTTAAATCAATTTAGAATTTGATACTGATCAGGAATATTTACACTTTGTGAGATTTCCAAAGGTTTCGTTTGGGCGCTGCAAACGTTTTGACAAAATGAATATACGCGTCATGCTTCGGTGATGGATATAAAAAGACGGGGAAAAACTTAAACTGAGCTAGGGTCGAATCTATTAACACACAGTACCTGTTTGCTCACAATATTTCGTTAGACGAACTACTAACTTTATCCTTGGTGTATATATGTAGGTTTAAACGTGTCGCATAAGAAACGCGATCAAATAACCCATCGTATTGAACGAACCTTCTGTCCGGCTTAGCAGATCGCCAGACTAAGAATACAAAGTTTATTAAATTTAAGAACCGACTTAAATACTTTACAAAAAGAAGTGTTACAAAGTTTTCGATAATTTTAAAAGGGTCTATGATGGGCAAAAGTTACCAATTTTCCTCAACGACGTGATATGATTGATAAAAAATAAAAATTCATCATCAAATTCGATGATTTAGACAGCAAGCCTAATACTAATTCTAACATCCATACAAACAGTTAGATAAGCAGAGACTTACGAGATGATAACCGAATTCAGTAATAACTACGACTGTGCCTTAATGTGGACGTCTGTGTATGTTACCAAACATTTTGAAAATCTAATACACCCTTTACGTTGGATACAATTAAGCATTGACGGCACGTTGCGGTTTTGTTGATGACGGTGTCTGTGATATTTTCTCGTTTTTCGTGCCCCTCTTACTTCCCGCATAAATATATGGAATATATTGAGCTGCCAGTATTGTGTAAGCAATTGTCGCATGAATAATTCTGCCACAATAAATTCCTGCTGTGTTTTTTCTTTACGTTTTTCTTTTCTTTTTTTTTTTTTTTTTTTTTTTTTTTTTGTTTTTTTGTTCAGCCTTTTTTCGTTCGTTTATTAATTCATTTTACAAGGGTATAGAAATACTTTGAAAAGTATTGTATCGGGACCTTCAACAACAACAATTTTTATTCTTAGTCTGCCTGTACATACATACACATTCACGTATGCATTTGTATGGATATTTGGACAATAGTTGGTTGGTGTGTGTTTTACACTTGTGCAAATATTGTTAAAAATTTCTGCATTTACACATTCGCTCGAAAATTTCGTATACAATCACTGTCTGATTGTGTATTTCTGTTAGAAAAATATACGGTTATTAAAATTTTGATGGAAGAGTAGCTGCCGTTCAGTTGCCATTAAATTATAATTTGTACTTTGGTCAGTACCTGCATACAGTAACGAGAACCTCGCATACCTATGCACGTTTGGCACATAACAACTAAAACGGTGTCCCCGTTAAGAATGTAATCCGGATATAAAATAATAAGCGTTTTGCGAAGATTAAAAAGTCTCTCTCAAAACAAGTAAAACAGGTACAGCGGACCAGGGCTCACAATTAAATACTTTTGACTTTAGGTAGACCTTATCAATTTTACTCTTCAATACAGTCCGCCCGGACTTTACTTTTGATTATCGATGTATGTACAATAATTTATCATCCCCTTATCATCTGTCCTCGGTTTACCATTGCCGGGTATGCTACAGTATAAGCCGGCTTGTGCTCTCTACTGCGTCATACGTTCGACTCAAACAACATAAGTACAGATAGCGGAATAAGATCTGCGTACTGAGTCAGGAATGACTAACGTTGTTAATGTTCAATCGGAATGATTAGGGCTCCTAGCACCAGTGCGGTTTCACTCTGCGAAATTTTTTATGTTTGTTTCTTTAATTTACTGCCCCAACTGAAGATAGTTATATATGTGAAGCCAAATTCACTTTTAGCTTTATATCGGTTCATAATAAATAAAGTGCTGCATAGAAACAAGTAAAAATGCACTAGTGGATCATCATAAAGCATTAAACACGCTCCACCAGCTCAGTTAACAATATTTTCATGCAAAGTGCTGTAGGGGAAAGGTTAAAAAAATGATTCCACCCAACTCATTTCTTACAGCGCTCGTGCCAAAATACGTCGGCGTACCAAATATCATTAAAATATCTTAAATATTTAGACCTATAAGTTGAAAACCAGAATATAAGACAAACAGAGTGGCAGATATGCTTAAATAAAAAAGCGAGTATTAATCGAGCGGTAGAACAGCAGTTGGGTCTACCTCAAATCCTTCTGAGTGCTGCGTACAAGCATAAGTACACGATTTGTGTTACATACAAGAGAGGTTATAAACTACGTATAAACTACGAGGAATTCGAAAAACGTATAGATGAGCTATGTACCGACGCAAGGGGGAAAACACCGGTAATTTTCGCCGGTGATTTTAATGCCTGGGCGACTGATTGGGGCAGCAAGTGGACGAATGCTAAAGGCAGAATAATGCTTGAATCCCTAGCCTCACTGGATTTGACAATCCTAAACGAAGGTAACGAAAACACTTTCAACAGAGATGGCCGTGGGTCCGCGATCGATATTACCATGGCCAGCAGTGCATTGGCCTTGCGTATAAGATGGGGTTTTAGCAACATTTATGCACACAGTGACCACGCAGCAATAATCTGGGAAATACAGCAGAGCAGGGTAAAATAGAGCAGGACCCATTTTGTAGTTTTTGTAAGTGCATCGAAGACGCTGAACATGTTTTCTTTGTCTGTCCGAAATACCATAACGAACGACAGAGACTACAGACGGAAATTGGAGTGTCACCTCTCCCCGACAATCTTGTGACAAATATGTTGCACGACCTGAAAATATCGAAGGCGGTAGGAATGTTCGCCGCAAACATTTTGCGAAAACAAAGACAAGAAGAGCGTCGACGTAGGCTTTTAAGTAGTGCCTAAACGGCTACCCTCCCTGTGAAGGTATACCTAAACGGTAGTGCCACAGGGTAGGGAATAGGAGAGGTGGTTTTTAGCGGGTTAAAGTCTCGCACTGCCCTAATGGGCGCCTTTTGATGGTTTTCCACCTCACAAAAAAAAAAAAAAAAAAAAAAAAAAAAAAAAAAAAAAAAAAAACAACGCAGGTTATAACATAAATATGAATATCATTCGATTGAGAAGCTACTAAGTTAATCAGTTTTTATTTCCATTCGCTTCTATGGATAAACTAAATGGAAAGAACTCGAAAAGTTCGCAGAGCGATACTAATTGTGTAGTAACTGTCTGTAGATAATAATAAAAATTTGCAGTGGAAAAGGATGGAATTCTCCGTCTTCAAAATCCGTAACGTTTACGTGAGAATGTAGAGTTGAACGTGATCTTGGGGTTTTCAAAACGCGATAAGCTCTCCTACAAAACAAGGGCAGATGTATATCTAATAAGCTTATGGATCACAAGAAAAAGTTTCATAAAAATGGGTTTTCATAAAAAATTAAAATCTAAGTCAATTATGTCAATCGTATTTTTCTAATCAGCCACTTTTGGATCCAAAATTAGAATTAACGTAAATCACTCATAAATTGTATTGTTAAGACAAAAACGAGTATTGAACTCCATTAACGTTTTCTCGTCATTTACATTAAATAAACATCTATCGGACGTTATCTGAAGCTTCAGCGCAAAAATAATTTCAATCAAATCGGGCCCACTAACACATATACGATCAAATCAGGACTTATTTAGTTGGTGTGCATTTTTCATTCTGTGCAAGAACTTTGGAATCCCATAAGGCATATCAGCTTGATTTAAACCCGATCTCTTTGTTCAAACTTTTACAGATGTGAAAATATAACTTAAAAGCTTAAAATGTGACAAAGACTTTTCTGCGTTCTACACACATCATTATCCTGATAATTGGCTGGCGGCGTTAAAGACTTTTTAATTATGCGGCTATAATTTTTGAAATTTGAATATTGAAAAAGAACATGATATGTTGACTAGAATGACATGTGTGGTACAGTGTTGTACATTTTGCAAAAAAAAAAAAGCATGACAATCTGAAAGTAATGGTAAACCGCTTATTATTATACTTGTTGCTTATTGCTTTTTACACCCATCAGCGAGGGAACGGGATGAGAAAGATGCATTATGTTAAATCGTTTAGCGTTTGTAACAGCCAGAAAAAGGCTTGAGAGACCCTATAAAGTATGCATACGAATCAATGTAGACATGCCCGTCTGTCGGTCTGTTTATTTTTCTGCCTATCTGTGCAATTAGTATTTGTGATAAACATTTCCCAAACATTAAATTATAAAAAAATTGAAAGCTCTTGGACGAGGGTGGGTGCATAAATTGCGCTAGATCAGTTAAAACCCCCGCAGTGCTCACAACATAAGCCGACACCTCCTCCAAATGATAAAAACTTACTCCTAGACTCTTTGAAAATGGGAACGATCAGCCACGCCCACGTAGCATGATGGAGTGCGGAAATAGTTTTGTTTTTCTTATACCGATATCGGTCTAAGCTTATCTGTCCCCGCTCGTCCGTCTGTCCATGTTATATCCCTTTGTTTAACATGCAGGCCGCAATATTTAAGTTTCTTTGATAAAATTTGGTAAAGCAACGCATTTTGGCCCAAGAACGAACACTATTGATAATACTGCCGATCGTACTGTTTTTTCGACCACGCTCAATGTAACACCTTATTTTGTAAAGTCCTTATATGGAAAAAATTTTCCACTAAACTCATTTTGTGATAGAACTTTGATTTTTCGGGATTAGCATGAAAAATGTGACACGGCTGGGGCAATGTTTTGTATCCCCATATACAAGAGTCATTATCATGAACAGAAAGCCCTTCAATGGCGAGAGAGTACAGTTTCCAGTTTTCTATGATGGAAACAGGAAAATAATACAACTTTTAAGAAGTATGTTAAGATTGCGTCATGTGATGTTTTGGCTATCCTCCAATATGAGGGCTTTTGACAAAAAGTTCGTGTGCACATTATTATGGGTAATTTTTGTGGCAGTTGTGTGAATAAGAGTGCAATAACGGGAGTGGTGTAGGTTCTCTAATAGTCCGCCTTGCTCGATTATAATGTTCTTATTTGTTTAATTATTGCTTTTATTTTTTCATTAAATTTTGTTGTTTTTTTCTTTCATATGCAATATTTTGAAATTAACAATATTAAGATAATGTAAATAAATTTCAACAAATTGTTTATGGCAAGTAGAAGGCAATTATCAATTACACATTGAAATGCGTAAATCATAATATCCTGTCAATTAGTAATCCCTTAAGGCAATTTTTATATTGTCTGAAATTTTAATTTTCATGTTAAATATCTCACTATCGCATGTGTTATTGTAAGTTGAAGACATTCTAAAAAAGAAAAACCTTAAAAACATCTGGTTCCGAATAATTGCATATAAGAAGTTTGTATACTCACACACACGTGTGTATGCGCCCATCAAAATTGTATAAATTTCTCAAAATTCATATTCAAATGCAACATATACACACAATACCTACTTTTATATATATTTGTTATATATATATAAAAGTATTTCTCCCGTTACACACTTCATGAATGTAAGTTTTAATAGCCTCTTTAAATATGACATTTATAAGCTTTACATGTTGTCAACTTTGAAGTTATAAATTGTATTTATGTGAAATTATTTATATGTACATTGGGTGTGTTCAGTAATTCAGTTGTTTGTCAGGTTATGTTGCTTGTATTTTTTTTTTTTTTTTTCTCTTCTTTTTTTCTTATTACAATTGATGTTCTTGTTGTTGTTGTTGTACAAAAAAGAAACTATCAGGTATATTAAAGTATAATAGTAGAAAGTTTGTATGAGACTTGTCATTTAAGTTATGATGTGTAGCTTTTGTATGTATGTTCGTTTTAGAATTTCGTCTCTTCCTTCTCACAAACGTGCATTATAATAGTGCAAATGTTTAGTGCCCTAGTACACTTTAGTTTAGTTTAACCTAGTTGTGTGCAATAATGGCACAAACATTAGCTCAAATATATACGCACACGAACTTAGGTAAATTATGCTATCTACATTAGTTAGGCGTGCACAAGCACAAAGATATATAGATGAAATTTTACTCCTGCTCATTGTCTTATATGCCTTCGTGTTATATCTATCCCCAGAGAATCGGATTACACTAACTTTGTTATACTGTTTGTAACGCAACAGGAAAAGATACGCAACGAAGATGTATCATAGTGTATGTATATAGTGTATATATATATAGTGTATATATATATATATATATATATATATATAGATTTAATTAGTTGAGCGAAGGTTCCGAGATGGATATAAGTTTGAATGTTGGTCACTTTAGTCATGACTGCGCACTGAATGAATGCTCAGAATTTTAAAAGAGGAAGCATAACACAAAGACGGAGATGCAGTTTCAAAATTAGGTGAACATGCGGCCGAGAGTATGCAAAATCACTTGACAAGACCTTTAACAAGATGGAGAAATTTCCAGCGCATTTAATTTGCACTTTTCCAAGTCGACTTTCTCTCAACGTATTATTTATGCTTACCTTAAAAATGCAATTACCCGATACTGGCCTTTAACTTATTCCTAATTTGGGAATAGTGTGCGTCCGAAATTCGCTTTAAAGCGTATTTAACCCTCTTACGTGTCATTCTTCTTTCTTGTTTTTGTTTCTCGGTGTATATTTTACAATAGTAAATTCAATTAGAAGTGAAAAAAGAGTAAAAGAGTACTAAAAGGAATATAATAGAATAGAATGTACGTGTTTGCTAGACTGGTGTACGTACTCTCCTAGTACTCTTGTTAATGTCTCTTGTCCTCATCCGTTGGACATAATTTGTTATGTCAGTGCTGTATGTCATAAATATATGAATATATGTTTATAATCCTAGCAAAAATTGCAATTGTTGAGTTGTTTCATACAGTTTACTGTCATCATATCAAATATAAAGCAGACTTAACACAAAAATTCTATTTTTAAGCAAAAATAACATTGAATAAAAATTATATTCTATTAAAAGATAACAAGGAACGTAAAGGGGAAAAACGAATGAATAAATGATGAGAGAGAGATAAGAGAAAACACCGACTAAGTCTTCACTTGAACAAAATGTCACAAAATGATAAGCAGGCAATAGAAGAATTAATAACACTTTTCTCGAGTATGTTGATTCGATCATTACACGTACTATTCTCTTTAGCATTACTTTCAATAGAAGTCAGTTCTTCAGAAGAAGAAGTAACTTAAGCTACACTCCCAGATGGTTCCCTATATGTTATTCCTTTTCCATTTAATATATTTTTGTACGCGGCCCCCTTTAACTCGACTGTCCATTGGCCATAACTCCGACCGTAATCATATGAACAGTGCTGGATATCAAAGAAAAATCCCTATTCATTTTACATAAAGAACCGCTGATATATTTAAAGGGAAGAATTTTTATCGAAACGTAACGCTGTCGAGACATTTTCAAACGAAACACTAACAACCAATGAAAATATGGGAAAACATGTGCGATCTTAGTCAACGAAACGGCAATCCTTAGGACTACGAGTTTTCACTTTTGTGGCAGCCGTGCCCTCCAGATGAATTCTCACAACAATAAAGCATTGCCAAAACTAAACCTCATATTTCAATATAAGTAAAAGCATTTTAGATAGCATTTAGATTTCGTCAATGTTGGAATGTATGCAGCTTTGTTTTTGTTCGGATGATGTTACGGCTTACATATGTTATATAGATACCTTTTACTACGTCTTTTATCTTTTAATATTCTTGCAATCTGAATTGATTAGATCCTGCACCACTACTAAGTTTGTAAGGATGTGTGTAACAACCAGAAGAGCTTAAGACATACTTACCTTTATTACAGAAACTAATGACAATCATCTCTCTGGTCGATGTAAGATCGTCTACTTGGCTGTCCTGACCTGATCTTGTATTTGTGAACGCACCCTATGGTTGGACCATTTCTTCGACTACTACCAATGTAATGCTTTACTTTCAGAATTTCGCGGCAAAAATCGCTGATGTGAAAATTATTGTTCCTGGGAAATTTTTTGAGCGTCTGCCGTAAAACCATCGAGAACCCATTTTTGATATTTTATGACGAAAAGTGGTTGATATAACACTTACATGCATCAAATCACGTAGGCAAGTAAGTGAATTCTTCACATACAAGGATTCTCACGTAAAGTAAGCCGTCAATTCGTCCATAGCAGTAATTCAACATTAATAATAACTGGACCACGTCTGAATCACATGGATCTAGTTTTTTGGATACCACTCCGTGTAAAGATTATCATAAAACCCTTTTGCAAATAGTTTTAATTTTTAAAATCCTATGATGACACTTACCTCGTAGTAGTAATTTAGCAAAAAATGGACCATAGACACTTTAGATGCAATAGGGCTATTGTTTAGATCCCATCGCAATTGTATTTCCCATGAGAGTAAACGAAAAAAGCGTTATTTTATGACGAAAACTACTGAAAACTTTGACAAGTAAATTAATTTGGCTTAATTTGGACCACGTTCTGAGCATTCCCCAATATGAGGAGTTTCACGGAAGGATGCTTTTATGTAAAAAGAATGCATAATTTGTGGTGGTCTAGTATTAAAAAATTAAAATGCCTGGTGTCGATCGGCTTTAACCGACCATAAAATTCCTACTGGTCGTGAAATCCTAAAGAAAAATCCAAAATATGCAGATTATCGAACTGGAATTCGGAAAATCGGTTTATAATCAAAGCTAGACACACGGAAGCGTGGCACAGCGTCGCAATTGTTTCTTTGCCTTATTCCTATTTTCAAAGCCATATTCAGCTTTAATGAGCAGAACAGAACACACCTGGCGCTGCTTTTTATAATTGAAGACTTTAATGCCATATTTAAAATGAAAACTTTTTCGAAAGAAATTTTGACTTTCGAATTTTTTTTTTTTTTTGCTTCTAAAAGTAAAGTCATTAAAAATTCTCAAAAAAAAAAAGAAAAAAGTATTTGTGAAGTGAAAATTCTCTCTCTTATGAAGTATTCAAACTATAAACAAAAGCCATCATCACCGCAACCAACGCATGCCAAAGCCTATTGTCGTTATCGTTAAGAAAGGCAAAAATACAATGAGAGAAGGAGCAAAGTATGTACAAACAAGTACTCCCGTCAAGTATGCCCTAAGAAGCGTTTAAAATTTCATCATAACTCGCATACACGTTCACGGGCCTTCAAAGAAAAAATTGAGCAAGCAGCGATAAGTAGATGCAGCAGACTTTCATAAACATAAAGGCAGCAATTTTCGGCTTTTACAAGCTAAGAAATGTGAAAAAAAGGAGCATCTTGCATATGTATCCCTGAAAACGGTAAGGGAGGAGACCATAAGCATACTTTTATGCTTAAAATAAGGACAAAATGAGAAAAAAGTCCTGCTCTCCATAGACAAGAAGGCATAAAAAGAATCTTAAACCGAATTTCCCTTCGCTCCGCTCGCTTAGAGTGGCAAAAACATTGCAAAGATTTTGTGCACGACTTACAAAGTTATCTTTTGTGGTTAAGCTATAAAAGTGTTTTCAACGAGGTGATTCTAAGCGAAATCATAAATGTGCTGTTTAAGCTTTAGAAATAATTTTTTTCTTTTTTTTTTCTATAAAGTTAACAAAATTACTTTAAAAATTATTTTAAAATAATTGTACCCAGAATTCTGAAAGGAAACGGAAAAAATTCATAAAATATATATGTAACAAACAGTCTGACAAAATCCATAAAGCTCTTAATAAATTCTTAATAAGCTTGCACCCGAGTATTCACGAATGAAAATGAATTGAAGGAATGAAAAAGTTATAGATAGTAAACTGCGTCAAAAGTTGCCTCTCTTACGTCCCTTTCTTAAATTAAATTCTGCTATATATCCCTTAAGTGCTGACGATGACTGATTTCGATGTATTTTGGCTTTTAAGTTTTTTTTTTTCTCTTGCCATTTCTGATTTTTGTAATCAACAGCGAAACGTAAACGCTTACAACACCAACTAACTTACTTTCCCATGTCACTTGCCCGCGTACTATCCTCTCATGCGACTCGTTTGTTTGCATTCACTGCGGTGTTTAACCCTTTCTGTCAGACTATTCGTATAAGTTGAAATAGAACGAAGTTTTCATTTTGGTTTGCCTCATGACGCCCGTTGTAGTTGTTAGAGACTTAAAGTGAATCGAGACTTAAATTGACTCTTCAAAAGTCATGTGCAAACTAAGGGAAAATATCACGAAAATTTGCAAAAAATGCACTAAAATGCGGCCGTCATAAGTGCCCAATTGAAAATTCAAATTCGAATCTCCTTAATATTCGTCCCGGCGACAGGAGGCCCAACTTGGAAAAGTTATCGAGT
Source organism: Glossina fuscipes (assembly GCF_014805625.2). Lineage (NCBI taxonomy): Eukaryota > Metazoa > Arthropoda > Insecta > Diptera > Glossinidae > Glossina > Glossina fuscipes. The sequence continues at coordinate 22,022,130 of NW_023998416.1, forward strand.
GTCTCAGGAGTTGTATGCTTGAAGACTTCTTTACTAAGAACCCAGCTACAATGGAGACCCAACAGTTAACAAACAGGTCTGCGAGTCATTGAGCGAGCCGAAGAAGTTCGTTATCTGAGTTGGCGCCGGGTGGGTGATGGGTTAATATATCTGTGCCTCCGATACATTAAAATCCAAGTGAATAATAGCCGGATGGCGCTGAGGGAGTATGGATATTCAAAAAAAAACTACGTCCGTAACTATGACACGCGTAGTGTCGATAATCCACTGCCCAACCATTCTAATACCACATATGTTTTGTCATTATTAACCAGGAGTAGTAGCGCCGCAAGATACTCCATTTGAAAGGGCGTGTGAAGCCGAACTACCGATTGCGACTCTTCGGTTAGTACTCGCAGTCATCCGCAAACGCGGGGAATTAAATAGTTGTAAGATAGGCCTCCCCTAGGCCAGATGGGACCATACCTAAACTTTTATATCTGGTGCTGCAATTTTGGTGTACGCTTTCTAGTTTGCAATGTTGTCTTGCAAGCTGGGGGTATCGGATATTCCTTGTAAATAACATTCCAGGTCCAGATATTAAACGTTGAGACTCTCTTTCTACCGTTCCTGGCGGAACAAATGTGCGGGCAGTCAAATTTATCGATTATGCTGCACCCTTTTAAAAAAAGTAAAATTTTTTTAAACACTTTATTGTAGGACAAATTGGAGGTTTCGAACATGTCCCTTTAGGTACAAAAACCGAAACCCGAAGAGTAAAGCCCTTCAATAACTGCAAAAGAAGGTCCATATGTTCTTTAAAATAATTGCCTAACGTTTAATGCGTTTTAATATTTTGGTCGTAGCTTCAGAGAGTGAAATAGGGTCAGTGGATGCATAACACTTACCGATTGGGCACACAGATCCACTAGATGGCGGTCACCTCTCTATATCCCTCTAATTCCCTCCCTTCACTTCTTTTCCTTTCTAACCGTTAACTTCCTACACGAATAAGGGAATCTCTTGAGTGATTGGTCATTTAAAAAAAAATATATATATATAAATATTTCCAGTAGAAAGTCCATAAGCTTAGCGTTGAATAAGCAGCATTAGTAATATTTGTAATTAAATTTTACCTGTCATTGCATCAATGTTTGCAGCATCGGTATATATATGTTTGTTAACATAAGGCTTTAATTCATTTAATTACGATATTTCCGTCTGTACTTTTCTATATTTGGTGAGTATATTTTTAAACCACGGCCCCAAGCAGGCTATGAAAACGAAAAAAAAAAAAAAATGAATCTTATTATCCATAACATACCCTGGTTTAAAACAGGATCCGAGTATTTATCAGAGCTGCCTAAAACTCCGCGTGGTTAGTAACCAAAAATCTTAACTTATGACAAATAGTCGTAACTGACTAGCGTAGGTACTTTAAACACCAAAAATAAACAAATAAGTAAAATGATTAAAAAAATACTGTACAACTTTTAGCCATAAGCTTGATGGATAGCGATTATCAAAGATTCATCCCTTATTTGTGTTTTGTTTTTGATTTGGTCTCTGCTAGCAATTTTTTTAACCATAATTAGCAGAGCAAAATTAATGAGAAGAAACCTTATACTATAATATATAAATTTACTAAATTTTGATTTGATAAACATGGCATTTATAAGGTCGCCACCGCAAATTAGACAGTCATTTTTATTTCTAAAATAAGTGATCACAAAAATGATTCAATTGTGTGGAGCTTTAAAGTGCCGCTTTAACGTTGTATCGTGAATTGTACATATTTTATAAAAATAGAATTTCGGAAGCATGGGTTTTGAACGGACGAAGAAAAACGCGAAATTTTTTACGTAATAAAAACTTAACCACGATTTCATAGGTTTGCTTGTATGAAGAAGTCTCGCTAATCTGCTGCTAGCTGTCGACATCGAGTATACTCGATCGTAATTTGAGTAGGTTTCTCGATAGCGAAATGACCATCAAAAGATGATTCAAGAACAAGTGGAAGCACTATAGCGGGACACAATCCACACCATCAAATACGCTACCATCACTTCGCTTAAAACACTTATTCATATAAAGTCCATCCGAATCTCAAATCCGTCCAACAGTTGTGTACATTCGCGCAAACTTAATACGCCTACATATAATCTTCGAAATAAAGTGCTATATGAGAAGAGCTTCGAAGAAATGGTTCAGTTTCAACTATTTCCCATACTATGTAGGCCTGATGCAAGAAAACAACGTGGCCGGGCGGACAAGTTTAGAAAGTGAGAATGAAAGATAGTTCTATGTTAAAACCTTGTGGATTTTACATAAGCTCTCATAAACTTAATATACCCTTTTACCATAAGCGCTGTAGAATGTTAAAAATGCATACCTTATGAGCAACTATAAATTCTTAGCTCGTTACAGCGAGTCGATAATCGACAGTTTTGATTCTAGGCGATATCGACAGTCATAAACCGATGTCCGTTTTCTAACTAACGCTTGAGCCACTCTTACGGCGATCGTGCAATTAGATAGAGCTACAATGCTTAGATGGATAAATGAGGCGGTACAGTAATTGCGGTGGTAGTGCTCGCAAAACATACAAAGGCTCATTAGAAGATAAATTTTCCTCGATTATAAGCAAACAGAGTTCGTACGTGATTTTTGAGGAAACTGATTATGTTTTCTTGATTTGGAAATAAAAATCATTTGCAAGGCATAAATTATTTATTAAGTTTTTATTTTTTTATTTTCTGTTTGCAAGAAACAAAAATGACTTCTTTGATTTATTTATTAAAATAATTAAAAGATATAATCTTATGGGCAATCGTATCTCACGAGACTATACTTTAGCTTTAAACTTTAATTAATTTCTCGTTTACGTTTAAATTGCACAATACATATATGGTAATTAACATTTAAAAGTTTGTAAAGTTTATGAATTGATAAAATGATTGTAATTATTATAAAGTTATTTGTTGGTTTCTCTATCTGACGGCTTCCCAAACTGTCAAAGTCACTTCTTTAACCCGCTACAGAAAGAAATTTTTTGAATTTTATTGCTTACTATAGATTATATGTCGATAATTGGACGGTTAAGCGCTTGGTCGTTTTCGAAATTGTGAAGAAGAAGCAAGAAGCAGACTGTAACCGTCAATTATGAATAAACCTCCGAATGTGCAGTTGGCAGTTTACTGCCCCTGCCTGGAACAATACCTTCTCCGCAATTATCATAGTTAGCTGATTTTTTTACTCCCTAAAAAGTCCCCAGTGAAATTCTTAAGCGCGTTCTATTCGGCTTGAATATCATTGCTGAGAACATTTTCGATTTATTTTTGTTTCGGGTATATGGTCGATGATGACTGAAAGGGTTAAGACGATAAAATATATGCATTACTTTATTTGTACTCGAGCAAAACTTATTACAGCAATCACTTTACTAACCGTACTAAGATTAAAAGGATTTCGACTGCAAAACCTCTCGAATGCGGCAAACAATTTTTAAGGTTTGAATTAATTAAATGTGATAGCAATCTTTAAAGTATATTTTAACGTCTTGGGAATGCACTATAATGTTGCGCTATTCACAGATATACGTTGAAGTTTGTCGAATGCATTTTATACACTTCCGTAAGGAATACAACAAATAATACAAAAAAAGAACAATTTATATTATTTTTCCACAAGAAACATAGACTAGTGGCTGTGGTCATGTAATTCAAACAATGCTCTAAAAAACAATTCCTTTTTTCTTGGAAAAATGAGAAAAATACGAACTTCACGCCTCCTCTTTGATCTCCTCTGTTTAACTGGAATTAGAATCAACTGGTGCTTGTAAAAGCGAGAAAATTCTTTAACCGAATTTTAATTTGACGTTTGCTAAAGCTAAAGGTATTTCTGTACGTCTGTCTGGGTGACTGTTGCTTACCCATATTCAAAATACTTGAAAAATCGGGCTTTGAACTTAGAGAACGTAAGCCCTAACGTGAAAGCTTTTGTTCTAATATTCGCTGCTTATGAATTTGCACTATGCCGACTTTACTGCTTTTACTATGGATAAAGTTAGATCATCTTTGCCGCGAATGGGTGCCCGATGAGGAAATTCGTTCACTTCTTAGTACGAAACTTGTCACTGTCTTGTCACAGATAAACACTCACATAGTTGAATGTATGGCAAAGGTTTCCCGAAGAATTTTTTGACTTCACATATCGAATAACAGGATCTATATAAACCTTTAATTTTTATGAAATAGGGGAAAACAAGTAAGAACACTGTATTCGGGGTGGGTCGAGAATTAGATGCCCTACGCCATTTCATAAAAGGACTTTTCAAAATATCACATTGTAACGGGAATATTAAAAAAAGTTAGCCGATCAGAACCATTTTGAATTGCGTTCGTCCTTTGCGAAAATAAGTCGGTATATCAAACTTTATCAAAATATTTCAAAGATTGTGACCTGTAGGTTGAACATAAAATTCATAGGCAGACATCAGGCGGATATCTCAAAGATTGTGACCTATAGGCTGCCCCCAAAATCCATGGACACACAGCAGGCGTACAGACAGACAGAAAAGCTTAGATCGATTCAAAACATGGTTCTGAAAAGAAAAAAAAAATAAAGTTTTTGGGAAAACAAAGCAAATGGTTTAACATACAATCAAACGATGTATGGTATTGCCATGTGATGAAAACCAGAAAATTAGTCTAACCCCACGACTGAAATAAAGATTAACAAAAACGCAGTTGGCGGTAGATGGGCAACTTTTGGTTTGAATAGTAGATCAAATTCCAATACCCGTTTGTTTAGTAAAGGAGGTCAGGTCTTTCAAAAACCCTTGTTTCCTTCCTAAGAAGGTGGTTTTTAAATCCGAAAAGGATGACAAGACCCTGAAGCGATTTCTGATAATGTTATATTCTGGGCTTTTGACGTTACGTGCTCAACAGATTCTCTCAAGCTACACTTATTACAAAGATCTAGACGCAGACCCTATCATGTGGAGGTAAATTTACAAACAAATAAGCCCAACTCTAAAAGTTGACCTAAGGATTTTAGGAGGAAATTTCAGCTGCACTTCACTAGCTCTGTTAGTTTCGACAGTGCGTACTACCAGGAAAGAATTAATTAAAATCAGATGCGAAATCTGTATTCTCATGTCTTTATATAGGGCTTTCTTCTTACTTAAGATCAATGGCGCTGGCAATCACTTACACCTCGAAGATTTGGATAGTTTTAGTTGATATTTCGGAAGACGGTACAGTTTGTGCGTTAAACATTGACAACTTGTGGGGTGTAGCATCCATATTTGCGCACAAAATCTGTAGTGCTGAGGCGAAAGCAAGAGTTTATCCTTATTTTTAGAACAACGAATGATCCACTGAATGAAAAAAAGAGAAACAGGCGCGAGAGAAAGTCTAACTAATCATTAACGAGATCTCTGATTCGTAAGGCAGAGTGTTACAAACTGCATGTCCATGCGAGCATGATTCGGTGTTAAGTGGTAAAATATTATAATTTTAATCTTCAAACGGTCAATTGAAGCTTAACATAGCTTAAAAATATTTTTTATGAAACTATTTTTTCCTTGTTTTTTTTGTGCATATTTACTTAGCGAATGGTTGAAAGCAACCAAAAAAAAAAAAAAAAAATGTTGCGAGTATCAATTTAAATACGGATGATTAAAATTATAAAGTTATTTTTTTAATTGATTTTTTTTTTTTTTTTTGTTTTCCTTTTTTTGTACATATTTAACTTTTTTTGCGACTTTGCTACAAAAACTCATTAAAGATTCCCTTTGAACATGAAATTATTTAAGCTTTTTTTTTCAACTGTCATTTTTATGTTTAAAAGCTTTTTATTACCGTTATTATGTAAATATATTTATTTTTCCATTTTTTTGGTGACTTATGGTCTATAACTTGAAAATAAAATTTTCTTTAATAATAGAGAAATAAAAAAACTTTAATATAAATTATTCAACGACGTAAAAAAAAAAAAACAAAATTTTAGAATTTTAATGAAAAAATACGCAAAAGTACGCATAAGCAAAAATGAAACTAACGGAAATTTATGAGAGCATCGTGAGGATAGTATGTGACTCTTGCGAAAGCATTTTAGAACACAACTTTATGCGGTAAGAAAGCGAAATATTTCATTCATATGTTATAGAATTTAATGCATATAAAACTTAAAATAACATAACAGACGTGAACTTGCCTTCAATAAAAGTGATGATTTCCATACCATGATAATTTCATCAATAATCATTAACAGCTTGATAATGCTCCACGACAATCACACTTTTATAACAAATAAAAAGAGGAGAACAAGCCAAGAATCAAAGTCTGTATGACTTTCTTCCTTACTCCTTTGTCTCATTCAGATCGACATCTCTTGGTTTCATTTCTCTAAATTCGATGAAATTTGACAGAAATAGTTCTGAAAATCAGAATTTGAATTTAAGCATGAGATGTCTAGAGAAGCATCTTACGTTACCTAATATGCATGGAATACGCCTCTAAGTTAAACCATATCTTGATTGTGACTACTTAACAACGCCCAGGTAGAGAGTTTAGAGAGATCTGTTAAGACAATGCATAAGATTCTTTCCTAGCTAAACTCGACGAATTCACATCCTTGAACAATTGGCCTACTGAATAGAGCGACTAGGCCTGGACATAACCAAGTTCAGAAATATTTCATGAATTTCAGTGTTTTGTTTAAGTAAAATTTGCTTTAGTGACGGCGCCTATATTCACCGGAGTGATGGGAGGTTGGAGTGCTTTGTTAACACTTTCGATACACTTTTTTTACTTCACAGAAAACAAAAATTCAAATGAACCGAAAGACGCATAGTTATATAAGGGGGCAATGAAACACACTACGGATATATCGAAAAACATTATAATCAAGACAGGGACAAGGTGAACCTTTCGTCAATATGCAAGCCAAGATATTTTACACAGTTGTGGGTGGGGTCATTCAAAACGATGATGACGGGCAAGAACTGTTGTTTAAGCCCAACATGCCTAGAAGTTTCAGCATTTATTTTGATATTCCATTTGTTCAGCCAAAGAGAAATTTTGTTGAGTTGGATGTTTCCGACGAACATGGGCTATCTAGAAATTGCAATATTTCTTCTACGTATGAAGTCGCACGAAGATTATTAGGCTGAAAAGTTTCTGTTAAATACTAGGCGAAATTTTCGGTTTTCTTCATATCAATTCCGCATGAATTCTAATACGAATAAGCGATCTGGGTTAGAAAGTTCGGTTACAAAGGATTGACTTTTCGAAGTAGAATGCTTGCACAGTATACCTTGGGCTAAAAAAATTGTGGTGGCATTACACTCGCATTTATATTTATGTTTATAATATTCACAATCATGATCATATTCGCCTTCCTTGAGATATTCATATCAACATGTTTCACGTAAGTGTAGTCAAACACTCGGACAAAGAGAAAGTTTGCTCTTATGACAGATGTCGATCTTTTAATTTGATATGAATGAGTATTATGTAGATATATTTTTGATTTGAAGATGACAGGTATGGTTGAGGAAAAGGCTTGTCTATGCTTCCCTAACAGTTGAGCATTCAATACTCGTTCCAAGGTGACCTTGGCTTTTGCATACAAAAAAAAAAAAAAAAAAAAAATGAAAATTGAAACCAACTATGCACACTTTGTGTAACAGCGAATACTGTATATTGGATGAAAAATATTAAATATATTACATATATATAGTATGGGTGATTGCATGTATTTTGATCAGCTATATCTGTTGATGAAAGTGATAAAGTGAGGCGAAATATCATTGTAGGCAATAATGATTTTGATCTTTCTCTACATAAAATAACTGCTTTCCATTTAGAATAATTGAGCTGTGTAGGGTATTAGCATCCATCTAATTACGGAGCGCTTGTCACACAATTGTCAACACCTTAAATTGTGTGACCCTTGTCTCTAATTTGGGATCATAAATTTATAAAGATTTTCTATTAAAAAGCAGCAAAGCCAAAGACGTTCTTGTGGCTGATGTGTGCATGTGAATCTACAACAAAAAAAAAAAATTTATATTTTTCAAGCATATTCACAATGAGAGAAAATCTCAAAAATCTTTTAGCTTTATCACTTATAAGCGTTGTTAGTCTTAAAAGAAATTAAATTTACAATTTTTAAGCTCTTAAGTACTAATCATCAATATGTGTCAGTTGTGCTTATAACAAAACTTATTCACTAAGTTGAAAAATCTTTCGAAAAGTTCTTATTGAAAACTTTTACTTTGTTATTGATAGTGTCGGTTTTTTCGGGGAAACAATTCCGACACATTCTTATACTTTTTAAATAATTTAAGGTAAAAAAAAAAAGAAGAAAATGAAAGAAAAAACCAAATGTTAACTCACCCAGAAGCGCCATTGTTTTTTCAGTTGGCGTTTCAAGTATTTTTGCTCTAATATTAGTTTTTGTTACTCGTTTATTTGTTATTTGTTATTCTGTTTTTACAGTTACTGGATACAGTTGCTCGATGTTATAACAGTGCTCTACCGTTCTGCTGGTCAAATTAAGGCAATACTTTAAAGTTGAATTTTGGCCATTTTGCCGTTCAGCGCACATCTGTGTGCTTGTTGTTTCTGCTGGTCAGAGAAGGCAACGGACAACGTTGCCACTGGAAAAGCACATTAAACGTATATACATACATACACATACACACACGTAAACGCAGAAACTGCTGTGAAACGTTTCATAGAATCAAACATATGTCGGTAAAATGTGTATAAATGTTGATAGTTAGCGGTGAAATGTTGTTTGTGTATAAGTGAGAGTATGTTTCACTTATTCATACATTAGTGCTTAGTTGAGGAACAAATATTAATATATTTTGAAGCTTTTTTTTATTTTGTTTTTTTTTTTTTAACGTTCCGTTGAGCCGATATACAGACATTCGGATAGAGTGAAGCTGAGAAATCGAATTGACTAAGGCTCAATATTTTTTAGATTAGCTAATATAATATAATATAAGGTTTTGAAATACATAACTTTACTTTTTTTTCCGTTTCCTTTTCTTTCCTTTCATATCCACATGCCCACCCGTATACACAAATATTTCCTTTCTCCAATAATCGTTTATAGTATTGTGTGCGAAATCAGTTTTCACTTAATTCCTGTTTCTTAGCTAGTGTGTTTGGATAAGCCGATAAAAAGTGTGTTTGCATGGGTGTGTGTGCGTGCATGTGTATGATAAGAAAAACTTAGCGCTTCATTTACTTTCGCTATATTCTATAGATTACATTACGTATCCCAAGATATGCTTCGCAGCATAAGTAGAGTAAAGGTATGGAGAAAAAAAAGAGCAACTATGTTAACACATTTCCGATTTCGAAGTAGTTGAAGAATGTGTTGAAGGAAATGACAAAAGTGAAATTACAGTCACAAGCGTATACACAAGTAAAAGCCAGCCAACCAACAAACCAACAAAGTAGCAACAGTAACATCAACAACAATAGCAAATAATGAAACACTGTTAGGCTGCAGTGACTGATAGGGTACGTAAAGAAGGCGGGAGGATTTATATTAAATTTAAGCTTTCACTAGCAATATCGCGAAATGGCATCAAAGACGCTAAGACTGCGAATCAATAAGTAGCAAGTCTTGAGCTGTCCGTCCGTCTGTCCATAAATAATCGGTCGCAAAATTTAGGATAGAAAAACCTTTGCAAGTATATAATCCTAGATAATGGGCTTAGACAAGATTTGAAAATAGTCATAAATGGCTTTCGGGGGCATTGCGTGTCGAAAATTCGTCTCAAGGCGAACAGAGCTTTCTTTCATGTTCTTTGCAAACTTCTTAGCACTGTCCATATTTTAAGTTAGAGAAAACTTTTAACCACAAGAAAATACTTGAGATTACAAACAAAAGATTTACAAAAATTTTAACTAAACTTGTGTAAGCTTATTATATTTATACCGAACACATATTTGTACATATATATATTTATGGAAATAACAGCAATTAAGGAGAAATTTCTTTGTTTTATCACGACGTTCTTGTACTGAAAATGGTTAGCTTTGAGTTAATGAAGCTGCAGAGGCTAATATGATGGCGCCTGTGAATTAAGTCATTTAACGCAGCTGCTCATGTTAGTTGCTTCTCACTTCCTCTATTCAAGATGAAAATATTAAACAAAGATTTTCACTTCGATCTCCATCCTTCGAGTGGAATTTTGTAAGATAAATAGCCGCTTATGTTGACAAAGACTCACGGGGTCAATATCAAATCGAACGCACACTAATTTATATATAGTTTCAGGGAAGGTTGTGAAAGGATTGAAATCTGCATTTGCTTTTGTACGTCATTCAATTATAAGTACGCAGCACCAAATTCCAAGTAGTGCCGTTAGCAAACTATTAGGCTGATGGGAAAGTTCTCTCGTGTATTATTATCTGTGAGATAAACGCAGACAGTTAGAATGCATTGTATGGGTTGTTATTCTATAGTCTACCTCTCGTGGGATATACGAGGAGACTACCTGCAATACCGTTGATCAATTATTTGCAAAGTGCCGAGTGAACAAAGTGGCCGCAGGTAAAATGTGTTTAAGACATTGCATTTGGTATGAGTTCGTGAAGGGAAGAACTTGTACGAATATTCGGACTTGCCAAAGATGATTTGCGGACTTTCTTTCCGAAGACTTCAATCTCAGAAGAGATAGTCGATCTATGCGACAGTCCATGTTGGAGAGTAGCTCAAGTCTAAGTACTTGCAACTTGCCATCTGCCGAGAAACACTTTAAATGCGTCAGAACTTTCTGGTCAACGCAATATCTGTAAATTTTCAAAAGATAAATCAACATATTAGCACGTCTCAAAAAGCTGTGTGCAGCATATTCATCGCATTAAATGCCTGGTATGGTATGGTAGGAAAACCGTGTCAGAGAAGCTCGGTTGTCTTAAAAGCAAATCTTTTTAGATTTCCACAAAATCTACCAATATTATGAATTGAGCGCCGCGGTTGCCAGATAACGGCACTTCATATGGTTTATTAGATTACTGTTCGGATCACGCTATATGTTTCGCAACGTTCACGTATATTTCTTTTCAAACTTTTCGATCGGTCGCATTGTTACATCACATACTACATCGCTTGTAATACAAAGGTACATTGAACTTGTGCGGATTTTAAATATGTTTTTAAACACGTTGTTGAAGAAATAGCAAATAGCCATAAAGAAAATGACGCAAAACGTGCTCCGCGTGAGCAGCCGTGTAGGTAAGTATCGTGCCCGTTGAGTCAGCGTTTATGTGTTCAAATCTCAATGCAGTATAGTGATTGCTCAGTCGGCAAGACATAAGACATAAACTTGAGAGCCCGCGGACACTTTCCCATCTATTTCTCTTTCCGCGCTTCTTTCTGATCACAACCAAGCTACGCATATGAAACGTACGATTACTGAAAATAGAACCTAAAGCCTGCACTTTATTTATTATGCGGCGTGTCAATAGATATTGCAATCTTATCTTGATGGGCTTCTAGTATCTGAAGATTACATATTTATTAAATAAATGATATGAAAAGATGCCAAGAATATTGCGGTCCAGGGGTCAATTCATTGTCAGGATTAAAAATGATCGATTGAAAAACTACACAATATTTAAATCACATAGATCTTAGATAATTCATCTGAAAAGAGTTACGTCTCATAACTGTGCCCCGTAAACATTGAAGCCAAACTGGCACAAATCGAAAAAAAGGCAAAAGGTTTATGAAATTTCTGTTAACACATGCCCATCATATTCCCTTTAGAGTAAAGAAAAACGAAAAGTCAAAGCCAAGCAAATCTTCATAGCACAAATAAGTCGAGTGCTTTCTTTGCCCAACTCTCAATGAGTTAGTTACTCTTTGTTTAGGATTGAAATTCTTTCTTCTTTCTTTTTCCATATAAACTTGATGGCATATCAAAGTTGAAGTGAAATGAACTGATATCGAACTCAAGGAAGAAATACGAAAAAAGAGAAGCAAAATGGAAGTCACTTATTCCTTATACGTACTGCTTACTTCTTTAAAATAAGAAACTTGAGTTGATTAAAAAGTTAAATTAATCAAAATTATTTAGCGTCAGAATACTTTAAACACTATCATTACCAGTTTCTAAGTGCAACGCAATCATCACTTTTCAGTTATTCCTTCACTTTGCCAGACAGCATCCTCTGTAACCTATCCGCCCTTCGTGCATTACTGCAATTTTGTTTTTCCTTATCTACGCAACACAGTGTACAAATTTAACATAAGGAGTACAATAAAGTGCAATCAAAGAATTTGATTGATTGGAATCAATTTCCTGCCAAAGCCAAATGAATGTGTTTGAATTCGAAAATAGTAAATAAAGAAATGCGGAAAACCAAGGAATATAACGAAAAGGGGAGCGACTCCTCCTTGGATGGATGAGAAAACTAAAAAAACAAAAAAAATTTATTAATATGACTTTGTAATTAAAACAAGCTTTAAAATTTCTTACGACTGCAGTAGACAGCTGTGTATAAATATACTCGAAGGAAAAAAAATTGAAAATATTGGAACAAAACTTGTCTTTTACTAACGGATGACAGCATTGCATTGCTGTACGTAACAATTGCAAACTATATAGTGGGCACTGGCCCAACATTCAATGCCCTACCTCTGGCCGCTTAATACAGTTGTTCAACACAAGATATTATAGCGGAAGCAGTCGAAATGGTGATGCGATCCGCACCATTTTAAATAGGGGTCGTCTCTAGACAAAAACATATCATTTTACCAAAAATTCACTAAAATATCTTGAAAATTTCGACTTGTATGTGGAACACGAACAAGAAAACCAGACCGACAGATGGACAGACGAAAAGACAAATTTAAATCGTTTCAGAAAGCGATTCTGAGCGCGAGAGAGAGAATGAGAAGTGTTCTTCTTCTTCCTTCTGAAGGTTGCGTACATTTGCAAGCGTTGTAGGTTACAAAAATTTACATCAGTCATTGCTTATACCATTGATCAATTCCATCTGGCCTGCGGATAACCTTTGAAAAACACTTGTTTTCTTCAGAGTAGCTACGGCACTGACCCAACATCTGACAAAAACATCAATCCGGATCAAGTAAACGATCAGCCCCATGTAGCCATTGCCTGATCGATTGCTAATCCCTAAGTAATGGGTGTCGAAAGGACAATTCATGCGGGTCTGTCCAATTGCTTACTGTAGGATATGGAAATTGTGTCATGTAAATTATCTTCCATTTATCTATTCATCGTCGTGTTTGCCCCGTTCATAGCGCTTATGTATTTTTAATCCAATACACTTATTCAATCAATTTAATTTGACAAGTTGCAGTTATTCATACACTCAACCACCTATTTTTTGTAATAAGTAAGTAATTTTATCCATAACGACAACATTAATAAACCAATAATTTGCGTAAGTAATTTTAATATTAAAACTGTCAGCACCTTTCACATTCACTTCAGAATTGCCTCTAGAAGCGTATATTTTCATGAAATTGCGTAACAAAATTCTGAATAAATAAATTCTTAGATAACATTTTCATATACATAATATATCTGATTGATAATGATTGCCATCGTGTATATGCTAATCATTATTATAAAAAGTGATATAAGTGACATAAGCAGACATGACAATTTCTTTCGTAGATAAGCGAACGTACGACATTTGCTTTTACTATAACACACTTTTGCTTGAAAGACAAATCATTTATGTACTATCTGTATTTGTAGATATATGTTGTCGATTATATATAGTTAATGACAATGCCTCCGTGGTGTCTACAAAAATGAATAATTTTCCTTACCATTGATAAGCTAAGCGAAATTTTCATTTCCTTATATGTTTCGAAGGGTACACAAAATGCCCTTACTTTCAATATTCGTCATATATTAAAGGAGAACATTACTGCAAATTTCTCGCAAAACAATAATGCCTCGATAGACACTTCAAGCCTTGTAGCATACAAGGAAAAAGAGTTTATTACTATGTAAAGGGAATACTTTCCTTGATTTTTCGAACCATTCTCTGATCGCTGTGAACAGATTGCCTGCGCGAAACAAATCCCAGCTACGATTGTGCAGCATGAAGTCGTTTAACGCTTAAATTCTGACTTTGATAACTAATGCACTGTACAAAAAAGGCCTTAGAAAATGTTCACATTCACTTGAGAACATTTGTTAGTGTCCCCCTCTTCGAGACAACCATAGAAGAGATATATCAGAACGATTCGAAAAGAGTCAAGAACATAGAAGCAAGCAACCACTACTTTGGTATTCGAATTCTAATAAGTTCGGCTTGTTAGTGCAGAGCACGTCAAGTGTAACTTCAAGTTTTTTTATTGATAGACGCGAGAAACGGGGCAGGCTTTAGCATAAGGAAAAGTATTTAAACATGAAAGGGCAATTACTTGAGCAATTATGTTAGAGGTTAAAAGGGCCGATATCTTCATATTGCTGAGTACGAAAAGCATGCGGACACAAGCAAATTTAAAATACAATCCCTAAATTTTGTTATGAACCAGTTTGAAACCAAATCCCATTTGATTCCACAAATAGATTATAAATAAATTTTATTACTTCGGTTTGCAGTATTTCGATTTGTTTTTTTTTTTAAATCACTATACACAATGGAGGACCAAACGAGAGCAGCATAAGGCTTAACGCAAAAAATATAGTTGCCTGATAGCGTATTTTGCGCTGACGGAGAACCGGACTTAATTCTAAAATGATTTTAGATCGAATAATGAATCAATTAAAATGTGAGCTTAGTTTCTCTGGATATTGAATACATACGCGCAAACTTAATATATACTTATATCATAATTGGTTACCCTACAACCAATTGTATAAAAATAGATTGGTCTGGCTACCCTTGATAACTCTTAAGCTTGACGTATTTTAAAAATAAAATAAGAATGATATCGGAAGTCGCTGCAAACGTACCCCGAATCAGTTCACTTGCTATAGTGTCCCTTCTTGCGCCAAAACGTATTGATGTACCAAATACCAAAATTTACAATTGGAGGTTGAACACAAGAAAGCGAGATGGGCATATGAACACAGATGCTTATAACCACTTTCAAAATATTGAACTCTGGGTCTATCACAATTCCTTCAGGGTTTTGCATACATTCGTACAAACTTATTACTATTATGGTATCACAATTGGAGTTCGACTGGCTTTGATTTCTCTTAAGATCGACGTATTTCATTAGTAATTGTCTGCATAAAAAAGCAATCCTGGAAAAAAGCCGCAGGATCGGGAGAATGGAAGAATGGAGTGGCTAACGTCACAATTTACCGCCCACTCTTCGTCGTCAAATGTATGAAGAAATAAAATACATAGCGTAAGAAGCTACTTCTCGTAACCAATGTCCATAGGGAACGTACGAAAATAAATATATTTTTGTGTTCCCCCCATTATGCCTAATTCGCTTACCCGAAGGATTGTGCGAACTCCAAATGCATAAAATTTCTACATGCCTAAGATTTATGCTTGAGTACGTAATAAAATTGAAATCGTATTTGATTCTAGGGCAAGCTATTGAACTCACTCCTATTCACTCGTTCATAATGAGATATGTTTGAAGTATCGTTTTGAAATAGTTTTTTCGTTTTCATTCATAAATTAAAATGGAAGGGAGTACATAGGGAATAAAATCACTTTCCGTATGCATGCTATTATTAATACAATTTGTTTAAATCCCGTATTGAGGATAGAAAACCTATCACATACAACATGCTCTTACAGCGTGGGCGATTTATAATTTTTTACTTATACTATAACTGTACGTTAGACCCTGCGGGTAAAAAGCAGTAACAATAGCAGTAGCAATTTAATCTATTTAATTACTTGACATTTAATCCTCTTACAATTAGAAACTATAGCCTTTAGATTACACTTACTTGTCTTAATGCAAACTTAGTTTCATGACGTTTCATGAATTAATACTCAACGCGTTGCGCTGCTCTAAAGTAAATTGCTTTCTTTCGCAAGCATTAGCTATTTTTTTGTATTTGAAAAGTTGTCGTAAAATGATTCGAAACAGAGACACTAGATTAAAATGTAAAAAAATAAAGGTAGTTTTTTCAAAGATCTCGACTAAAGCTCGACGACTCTTGTTTGAAATAAGTAAAAGATAAGCGCAAAGACAAAAAATCAACAACAAAATGCAGTAAATCAAGTGTTAACAGAAGAAAAGTGATTGATTGGACTCCATGGTAGGGCGACACTTCATAGAACACTCTAGAATTGTACGAACCTAAGAAAGAACAAATCAAAAAAAAAAAAAAAAAAAAGTGACAAAAAGTTTTAATTTAAATTTAACAAAAAACGTGTAAACAAAAAAAGTAAAGTCGAGCTAAAGAGGAAAGGAAAATATTTAACACAAAGCCATTACTCCGTATAGAGCAAGTTTTGCATTTTCTACATGCGTACATGGACATGCGCGTGTATGTGTACATAATATATGCGTTCTTTTCATTTGAATTTTGTTTGTTTGCTTGTTGTTATAGTCCAAAACTATGCAAGCAAGTAATATTTCTAAGCGCTTTAAGTATTCTTAACATGGCTTTTTTGGGATATGTTTGCTTCGTATAAAAAACTTGCCGCCTTTTTTTTTTTTTTTTTGCTTAGATTATACAAAACTATGTAATAACTCTTTGCGTAAATTTTTTGCTATAGTTTTTGTTTTTTCCTTTTTTTTACTCTTGTCATAAAAGTAGGTGTAAGAAAAACACTGCATACTACATCCTTTTTTCCACGTTCTCTTCACTTCGCAATCAATATTCTTCTGTCCACAGCAGGCTTGTGTGTTTCAAAAAAATAAAAATAAAAATAAGTGGAAAAAAATAATAGAATATAAAGCACTAGCTTGATACTTAAACAATCGTCGACTGTAAGCATTACAAGTACTTAGATTAATATCCTCTTGTATGTTGAAGTCTTTTCGTCCCTTGGAAGAATTATACTCTGTTTACTTAATCTTTATTTGTTTTTACGGATCACTAGGTCCTATGGAAAAACTATAAACAAAATATTGCTAAATATTAACACATTACGTATTAAGCCTCCGGGCAAACACAAAACAAAGCTCTATAACAAACACACACAAGACGGTTATCACATTTGCGACGAAAATGTGTTATTATTTACTTATCCTATTTGTAACATAAAGAAATACCGATGAAAAATTGCAATGCGTGCGTATGCTGCAACGGTCTCGTTACCGTCATTTCTTCGGTGCGGACGAACTTCTCGAAAAAGTCAGGAGAGACGAATGCTAATAATGCTAGACCATATACTTTTAAACGTTTACCATGTGAAATAAGTATTTCTTTACACCGTCTTAGCACATTGATCAAGTCCACTATGTCTAAAGGTTAGCCAAAGCGACATTTTTGTTGGCGCTTGCTCTTAAAAATATATAAAATTTGTTTCTTTGAGTGAGTGACCTATTGTCAGTGGCTTTTTGAGCGGACCAAGATAATCTAATCTCCTGCATCTAAAGAAGTGACAAGTCGATATATTATATACGCGATCAGTTTAACTTTCTGCTCAACATTTTTTAATTTTAATAAATGAGCTAAAAAAGGGGCTGAGTTGGGATTAAAGCGCAATTCGCTTAGTCAAAAGGCACACTGGAAGCTAGGACGACAACCGGGCCGATGGACTGGTGGATTAAACGCGAAGAGTAGAAAATATTTGACGCTATTTACGAAAAGGTATGGATGGTAACGCAAAAAACGACTTTACTTACTAAAAAGCAAGTAGAGAGGAGAACATCTGGATGAATGGGTAGATGGCCAGAAAGTCAGCAAAGTCTCAGATTGACAAATAGTTATGCTACGTAGACGTAAGACGGGTTTGACATTGAGACGGGCAGTCGTTTCTTTGACTATTTTTTGCTGCTTTGGGAAAGTGCATACGTCGATGATATGAACAGTAATGTGGCCACCTAGATAAGATAAGGATGCAGGAACAGCAAACTGATCGGACGGTTGAAGAGCAGACCCAAAGATATGCCTGAACGTTAGATAGATTATTGGAAAGCAATCGCGGCGTTCTATAAATTTAGCGAACCAGTCAAAGCAATGCACACATACATATACGGATCGACTGGTCGCACCGAGACTTGGGAGCAAAGACGGCGAAGAGACAGATACATTGATTGGTGTTTGAAACGCCGAATATCAAGATTAATAATTAGTTGCTGACATGGAATGACATGCAAATTGCTGATTTAGAATCTTACGCGAACACGGCTATAAATATTTTGATAGGGTTTCATAGGGATGCGATAACAAATTTAGTACAAACACTTACTTTAACCACTTGATATGAATTAAATGGTGTGCCTTCATAAGCGTAATGACAAATTAAGCACAAACACGTTCTTTAATCATTGTTCGCATACCATTCAAAGTCTAGAGTTGTGTTCTATGTCGAACTATTCCCTGGTTTCACTTAATCCATTCATTATATCTTGCTTTCATTTCAACTTGTACTGCAGCGTAAGAAGCCTTCTGAGTCTTTACTATAATCGATAAATTGACATAAGAAAAAAATTCGACCCCAACCGAAAGTAAGTTTTATTTTCCTTATATATAACTATGTTATGACGTGTTACTGTGTAAGAGATAGTTTCGTCTTATGTTATGCCGAGGACACAACTTTGTTGACGCAAGTTTTTTCCTTTATGTCAAAGGCAATTAAGAGTTTTTTTTTTTTTTTCTTATACATGTACGTTTGCAATCACTATTATTGCGTGGTTAACCATAAATCATATATAAAGTTTTCTTATATTTGAAAACTTTTACGTTATTAAAGCAATACAAAATATACTTTTACTTTTCAAAGCGAAATTTAAACGTATATATCGAGTTAAGTGACAAGTGCGTGTACCAATTTTATTTTCTTGAAGTTTTTTCAATAGAAACACTAACAATAGGTGTGTTCTTGCTCAAAATTAAATGGGTTAACCGCCATTTCTTATGTAGAGAATTTTTTGCTCAATTTTCGACGAATGTAAAATTTAAGTTTCGAACAGTTGTTGTATCGGTAATCAAATATAAATTATTTGATTTTTAAATGAGCGTCGTAGCTAGAAACTCGAAGCACTTTTCACACCATTTGTTTTGATATTATTACATATTGCAAAGTGAGACTCGGCTTTAATGAAAGTTTTAGTTAAACGCTACACCAATTCTGGTAGAAGTCTATCCGGGTGTAATACACCGCCCAGAAGAATTTGGCGGAGGTCCAACTTTTATTAGACCTATCGATTCGAAATCATTTAAGCTTGTCTGACCACTTGTCCGTCTGTTCGTTTTTCCCGTTTTGTTTCTTGCTGGTCAACCTACAGCCTCCGAAATTTTGTTTCGTCGTTTGAATGAAGTTTAATGGACTAATACGTCTTGGCCAAGACACGAACGCTATTGAAAGTGGTTGGCGTCGGACACTTTTTTGAAAAGTCTTTACATGAATAACTGTAGGATGGTGTAGGGTATCTTAAGGCGCGCCACGGCTGACTATTGTCTTTGTTAGTTGTTCTAAAATATCAGTGAGTCGAAGCAATGGAAAGTGTAAAAAGTACCTAATATTTTTCAAAATGGTATCAACTTACGCACTATTGAACCAAATGTTTGTTTTAAATTGTTTTTTTTTTTTAACTTTTAAATAATAATAAAAGCCAGAAAGCAAATGTCTACCAATCTCTGCAAGGAAATTATTAT
This sequence comes from Glossina fuscipes, assembly GCF_014805625.2. NCBI lineage: Eukaryota > Metazoa > Arthropoda > Insecta > Diptera > Glossinidae > Glossina > Glossina fuscipes. The sequence continues at coordinate 22,041,877 of NW_023998416.1, forward strand.
ATTCCCGTTTCATTTTTACATCTTTGGCAAAACGACAAAGACTGAGAAGTGTTAAAAAGTCATAAAATAATCATAAATTTTTTATAACTAATATTTACTTATAAACATATGAACAAATGAAATTTTTATGCCACATAAAAATAGATAAAACAAGTAAAAACAACATAGACGGATAAGACCGATCGTTAAATATCATACACCGCTTCATCCAACCAAATTCCTTTTTACTTACTCACTTTCTTACTTCTCATGAGAGCAAACTGGAATCGGAGCTTGAGATTGTTTAAAGGTAGCGGGTTTCAATTTTCTATTATAGGCCGTATTGTTCTTCAACTCTTCGCATCCTATAATAATTCTAGTTACACTTTGTTGCCATACGTGTGTTTGCTTTTTATAAAAACCCTTGTGCGGCGTAAGTCCAAAAGGGAGAGGTACGTGAGTGAAATTTCGTACGTTACTACGACGGACCAATTTTTACCTTGACTTTTTGAAAAGTGTGGCTTTTTTCCCTTTTAACGCTTATTTTTCAATGGAACCGTTAAATGGAAGGTAATTAAATAAGTTGTGGCACTCGATCCAAACTGATCAAAACGAGTTATTATGTCGAAACATTATTATTTAACGATTTTTGGCGGAAAATTTTGGAAACTGCAATTTTTCTCATACAATGGCTCTTTGACAATGTCGCGTTACATTCGAAGCGGTCGTAAAAGTGATTCAATGAAGTTCGTTTCTAACGGAGTTTATTCTTTGATTAAAACACAATCGTGTACTAAATTTCATTAAGAGAGAGAAAGAGCCAGGCAGAAAGAGAGAGATAGAGAGAGAGAGTGAGTTAGAGAGGGAGAGAGAGAGAGAGAGAGGAAACTCTAGCTTCATCACAAAAATGCCAGGACAGTAATCGGGATATTAAAGTCAAGCAAACACTGGTCGACAAATTTTGCAAAATTTAGATTTTAAGAGATTTCACGTTCGCTCAGAAAACTAAAATGTATCCTTCTGGAGATTACATACATCCGAACAAACTTAATATCTTATCTTACCATAAGTAGTGTAGGGTATAAATATATCTATCTATCTGCACAGGTATTATCACGTTTCTCCACATATCGAATATGACAGCTACGACAAAAAGCCGTATGTAATTTACATTTTTATATATACTCTCGCTACAGCGCTGTTGATTTGTTCATTCTCCGTGCACCCATCGATATCATAAGAGATGGCGTACCTTGAAAGTAGGCAACCGTATGTTAAATTCTTGATTAGACTAAATTCCTCAGGGTACACACAATGTGCATTAAAATGTTATAGGCCACCAAGTGTTAAGAGACCGAAACAATCGAAAAAATGTGAAATATTCTCAATAACATGTAACAGCATTGACTTAGCATTAGTAGTATAACAATAGTATGCCAAAGCTATTTCCACATTCCTTCTTAACACGATGAAAGTGTGCCATAAATACATTGTATGTATATTTGCTTAATATGTTGGGTGTTTGAAATTCGCTTAAACCGAGTATTGCTTTCTTATGCTTGTTTATGTATAAAGATATTTGTTTAAAAAAAATTTTTTTTAGACGTTAGAACAAATATTAGCATTTGTCTGGTTATAAAGGTTTGTTATTTTCTTTTTTACTTGCATTGCATATGCTCTTACTTTCATTGCTCTGGGGAAGAAAACCTTAAGAAGAATATAGGCTTTTTCTTTAGCATATATAACAAATCTATACGTGGCTGGATATTTGTGAGTGTATAAAAATTTTGAAGTTTAAGAAATATTGGATGACTTTTTGTTTCGTTTCTTTCTTTAATCATAAGAAAGATTACTTGAATAAAACAAGGGTAAAACGTATACAAATATTGCAAAAGGAGGTAGTGGCAAGTATGAAAAAAATTGGCAGCAGGCAGCAGGCAGCAGGCACCACGACCAGAAGTGAGGAAATTAGAAAGAATTTTTTTGGTCCCAGCATTTTATTCAATAAGGTCGCAGAATGACATAGAGACGACAATATGGATTCATCAATGCCAAACCTCGTACATTTGACGCGTGAGTAGCCGAGCTCAAATCTCAGTGCGGTGGAATTTACTTTGGTCATAGCCATAATGAGTGCTCACATCCAATAGGCTGCCGTGACTTCCCTCTCTGTTTTTCTTCCTCTACCGCTTTCTGAGCGTTACCAGAATAGCAGAGAGCGTTAGCAGAATGATTGGCCACCTGCAAGGCATCCTACGAAGTTGTTGAGCGAAGTTTTACATAAAAAAACCTTCGGGCACTGCTATTAAGTTATTGTTGATATAAACATACATCGGAGTTAAATTGGTACGTTTTACCGACATTATATGACAGTGCAGTAACTGTAACCTTGAATGTTACCATAAGCAAAGCAAAGTACAAGAGTAAAATGGCGAACATGGCACGTTTGTTAATCTTCGCGCTTACCATTCTTATTATATGCTGCCATATGTGTTAGCCATTGTTATAAAGTAGCTACACGCACAAAATTAGCAGATCATACCTGTAGATAATGTATTTAACGCAAGATATACGATGACCAGGCACAAAAGCGTGAAGAGAACATTGTACGAAGGTCTTTATGGAAGACATTAATAACTTGTAAAACTTCGCTGAATACGATCAAAAGAACACACACTGACAAAACGTTGACTTTTGAACTTAAATCGAAAAGTGTAAAATGGGAAACTCAAGCTTGTGTTTGAATTTTTACTTTTTATTATTTCTTTACACTGTTCTCGCAACTCTTGACATTAACGATAACTCATTTCATACACTCGCAGCTATTGATTTAAATAGCAGTAGATGTTTCAAAAATTTATCGCTACGACTAAGCACATGCATTAAATTCGATTCAAAAATGCTTTAAGAAGGTTAAAATTAAGATGCTAATCAAACTTAAGGTAAAGGTGTTAATCACTGGAAAAAGTTCACTCGTAGTGAGGGTCGCTTCTTCCTCTCCAAGTCGGAAAACATCCTATAGCCGAGCATATCTTCTCATCCCATTCATATGAAGTTTGTACTCATCACTTATGAAGTTTCCTCATTCTTTCGCACAATTAAAGGCTTTGTGCTCTCTGCAACATTCTCTACGCATTCTATTAATTAAATTAGCAACTGATTCGATAAATAGAGACTTGATTCACTTGAATTTAAATTTAAATTTAATTCAATTTAAAGATAGTAAAACATTTCGTCTTCTTTCCCTTCATTTAATTGCGTGCTCTGTGGAGGGTGCACCTGCATTAAAAACTTACCCTGTTTTATTAGCTACCTACCTACTATTATTCCTTTTTATCAACCCTCTCATGTTTACATTCTTGTGCTTGTAGATAATCCATCGGTTCGTCCTCTTTGCCGCTTACTGTTTGCTGTTCGCGGGATTGTAAGGATTAATACTTATCCACACCGCGTAGACTCGTTGCTAATACTTTATCCTTAGTATGATTATTCTGCTTGGAATGTCAAGCCCAACTTACATTGAGTTACTATACGCAACTGCTACAATGGCCGGCTTTTAATACTCTTTCTTTCTTTGGTTGACATTGTGATCGATCGTTTTATGTTTCATTCATACTTAATTGTTATGGCGTCGTTCTATTTGTCTTCTGTCGATTTCAATAAATTTGAATGCAACATTTTTATTTTACAAATTTTTATCTGATTGCGAAGGTAATGGGGCAGAGTATACTTATGTTCAGACATTTCGTTGTTAAAAGCTTAAAAACTTGTGAGGAGCAAGATCGTACCTCATCTTGCTGCCACACATAGTAGTTTAGGATCGGCGTAGAGCTGTCAACAAGTAGGGGCTGGACTCGAGTGTTATGGGTTGAAAATGCCAATCGGAAGAGAGTTGGTTGTCGGTCGTTAAACATTAAAGATGAAAGCGGAAGTTGTTCATAGCCAGTGAGTGTGACAACATCGCTCTACGGAAGCATTTGATGTGCTTGTGGCAGTAAATCTATTGTATTGTTGTTCGACTGTCCGAAAGGCAGAGATCATCGAAGACGATGAGAGAGTGGAAAGTCTCCCCTTATGGTTAATTAAACAATAAGTGAATATTGAAAAGGAAAGGATCCAAAGGATCATAAGAGAATATGTGCTGTAAAGGATATATGCCGCATTAGATAAGTTAACATATGAAATTATTAATAAAGGGAATGCTAATGTACTACTTGATTAAGAATAAAGTTGGCTGTCCAATGTCCTTAGCTATTATAAAGTTTATATTCAGATTGAAATATAAGAGTAATAGCCATGTACCCGTATACATATACATGATAGTAGCAGAACTATACAAAATTATTGAACATTATTATATAAGCACGTACCATTACGCAAGTTCTACCTTTCGTTTATCCACTGTGAGAATAAATCGAATTTATCCACAATCAAAGCAAAGCGTTGTTGTGCAGTTAACGTTTATGTTGTATTATCCCTAAGCCCGATGGTGTTCGTAATAATAGTTCTAAACACAACGTGTCTAACACGGTTAGAATATTAATGAAAAGAAAATAAAACTTTAAAAATACGCCGTTCAAATGCGCAAGGATTTACTTAAAAAACTTGATGAGCTTCGTAATAATATCCTACAAGCACAGAGCAACAAGAATTATAAGAAAATTGTTATTGACAACAACAAGAGCAACAGCCTCAGCAATAAATAAGACAACAACACCAACAACAAGCACAACAATAGTCACAACAAAAAAAACAACTACAGAAATCATCAACAACTGCGAAAACCACTACACAAATGCTAACTGGATTAGTATTCGAATTTGTCTCTGCTTACTGGCGTAATGTAAATTACGTATAACTAACGTATTACTTAACACTGATGGTAAATTCATAACTACATACAATACTATAAAGGAAACTTTAGCGAATGAAATTTTTGAAAAAGTTTCATATTAAAGTAACCGTCAGTTATATCTTCATATTCTATTCGATTTGACCCACTAGAAAACAACAGGATTGTAAAGCATTGAATAATTAAACTTAAGTTTTAGTTTTTGCACATGCAACTAAGCAGAAATAATAAACCAGCATGATTGGCTATCCACATAAGGGATTTTTAACTTTTGCATTTAGCTAATACTCTTAGTTCAATCTGTAAATTTGCTGGCGTACGTATAACTGACGTTGGTCAACGTTGTCCTTAACCCTCCCTTTAGTGCTGACAGTATCAGTAATGGAGGTAGTGTTGCCATATCTATTAAAACTTACATATATTGTTTTACAGTCCGCAAAAGGTAGTCGTTATAAGATTCTGGGATAATGCGTATATAGACCTAATCGGAATAATTTCAGGACTGGATTAATTAACGCAGCCCATGGCATTTCGGAGCTAAATAGGCTTTATTATCTGTGGTGACTTGAATAACAATTCAATTATTGGGATTGTATGGATTAGGATACGTATTCGAAGCAGAAATTTACACAACCTCCGCATGTGCCTCTGAATGCTTAAGAAGGTAGTGCAGGAGAGAGCTTATCTGCATATACTCCGACAGTCGGCCCGTTACTAAAGGAGCGAAACATAACATTTAAACTTGCGTGAAACACTGAATGCGGTAGGCAGGTACAATGATGTGCACCTAATATGGGTACCCGGGCATTCGGGTGTTAAAGGCAACGATAGGGACGACTGTCTAGCCATTAGGAGAGCCCGAAGAACCACGTTAAGTCCTGAATTTTCTTTGGCGTACCAAGACCTCATATTGACAGGCTGGTATCGCAATGGACATAGAAGAAATCTAATTTCCGCTGAAAGAAATGTGCGGGACAACGGCGAGCAAAAAGATTCATAAAATCTGCCGATCTGGCGCATATACTACTGCGACCTACGTTTAGTCACGGGCTTCTACAAGGATCATAATTCCAGTACCAGCCGAAAAACATGGGTGCGTCTGATACCGGCTCATTCAGATTTTGCTATAGAGCGAGGGAGATGTTCCATCATATTCAATACGAATATGGGGCCATCTGCAGAATCTGACAGCATGTGCTTGGCGAGCATTCTATAATCCCGCGAGATTTATAAAAGTCTTAAAACTGGACAGCTAGGGGCAGGAGCGAGCACAAAAGACCTTCTACATCGCGGTGCGGCTTGCCCACGCAGTTAATAACAGTAATAATGAATTAGGGTACGTCAATTAACCCTACACGATGCACTGCCCATTCAGCCATATTTCTGAGATCTGAGCGAGATTATATGTCCTGAATTTCTTTAAGCATGATTTCCATCACATGTCATACAACTTTCAGTCGTGTGTTTTTGGACGAAATGTAAACTACAGATAATTTACAAATATAGATTAGAAAAAGCAAAGAGGGCAGAGGTAAGGTGGCATCACATTTTGTTGACACCTGATAGCGATTGAAACTTGCTAATTTTGTAATTGCAATATTTGCGCTTTCTTTGATGCTCACGTCTCGCTATGTCACGAAATACTGTTTACCGGCCAAATTGCGTCCTACACGACAAACTAAGCAAAAGACAATAAAAAACGTTGCCATAAACATGGGCTCCCAACAGTCACCATTCCATTTGGATGTTAACGTTGATGTTGATTTGGAATTCGTCCAGCAACTTATCCCATTATGAGTCTCTTCAAATCGGTTATAATTTCAGTTCATTCACTTTATGGGACTTTAACGTAACCTTCATTCTGCCACTTATAGCTTTTTTTGATGATATCAAGAATTATTTAGTTCCAAAATGTCCGTATATTAATATGACAAGTATAAAGCAGGGAGCAAGGTGTCGTCTTCTGCTGTTAGAATTCCGTCTATTGATTTTCACTTATTATTGAATAAATCGTTGTACACATGTTTTGATCTTCAGCAATTAGTTCCTTATTTTTTTGAATTAAATAAATTTTAAAGAATTAAATATTCATTTTATTCAATATTTCAATTTCAATTCATCTGTGTTACTTTTGAATTTTCTCTTTATTAGACTTTGTTCTTTATAGTATTACTAGTGGTACAAGTGGTGTAAAGAATAGTAGTAGTAGTAGTAGTAGTAGTACATTGCATATATTCGGTTTGTGCAAATGTGTGCAACATCCGAAACAACTTGAGATAGACCCACCTCTTATTGCACCGATCGATTCAGACTCACTTCCTGAATTAATTGCAATTCGTCTGATTGTCCGTCCGTTTCGGTTAAAGGATGAAAGCTATTGAAAATTGTTCAAATCGGACCAGTTTTTCGACCATTTCATCGTCGTTATATGTACGACTCTACGTTGGTGGAGAGTATTTTATGATAATCCGGCGCTCAATTTACTTGCGTCATCTTACTCATACATATTGCATTCTTGTATGCGTAACATTACACGTTCGTAGGTAAACCATATAGGGTGCAATAGAATGTGTACGTAATAAACGAAACTGACTCAATCCCTACATCCGATAATTTATAAACTATCAGATCAGCTTTCCTTAATACTCCTTAGTCTTGGCGAATTCGTATTAAAATTAATTTGTAACTTTTTATCGTATGACTCTTTAATAAACTCAATATGTCTGCTAATATCGTCCGAAAAGCTTTTGCTTTTTGCATCGTTGCAGTGGCACTGTCGTAACTCTTATTCATATCCGATGCGAGTGTATCTCTTTACTAAATGCATGCATCTTTTTTTTTTTCTTTAGTTTTGTTTTCTTCCTCTTATTTTATTATTCACATAAATATGGACTCTTGTTTTTCTTTATTTTGATTTATAAACTTTAAAAGTATAAGTTATAATATTTTAGTTTGAAATTATTTTTAAGTTTATCCTAATTGCTTAATTTGGCGGTTATTCTATTGTAGTTAAAATTCATTGGTAAATAAATAAGTAAAATATTAAAAATAATTGAGATAAGTTTGACACATCTGTGCATTAACAGGAGAATTTTCATAACTTTGCTTCTCAAAGTAAAAAAAAGTTTTAAGTTTAACAAAAGACGAGGATGCAACCAAACCAAACTATGACAAAGTTTATTAGTTTAAAAGCCACCAAGCTTACGCAGCATACGTTGTTTAAAATGATACTAAAACAAGCAAGAATGCTCAATGTGCGCCAGACCGACCATACCAAGGCCTAGATACCCTACATCAAATATACCAATGCATCAGTTTCATGAAAGGCCTCATATAGCAGAGGGTGCAGGCGTCAGTATGGCCTAAATTAATTTACTTATGAAAGAAACTATTATTTTTCGCTAAATTAAACTTTGTCGTCATAGGAGGGTTTGTCTTCGTGAGGTATGTTGCGATCTAAAAAATAGTCTTATGTGATCCAAGTTCCCTAACTTAATTTACTAAGGACCGATTTTCGTGATAAGCTATTAAAAATTAGATATTTTTGGCATATAGGGGCTTATTTTCCATTCCAATCTTTGGATGGGTTGGGATCCAAAGGATAGACCAAACTCCCTAAGTTTAATTTTTTTTATCAAATTATTATTATGAACGAATTTTCATCAAAAGATATTTGTTATCACACAAGAGTTTAGTTTCTTTAGGAACAGTGGTATGGTAAGGAGTTCAAAAAATTGCCACGTCCGATCCAAAGTTTCCACATCAATTCAGATTGCCGAAGTACTATCACTGAGCGATTTTTTTCAAGAAATTTAAAAAATTACAATATATATGTGGGATCGAAAAAATGGTCCGATCGGAACCATATTCAAGAGTCTTCGTTTTTGGGCCAAGATATGTTCGTGTACTAAATTTCATCAAAACGTCTCCAAAATGGCGATCTATAGGTTCAACAGAAAAATACATTGGCAGATATTGGATGGGCAGACAAGCAGTCAAGCTCACAATCATTTTCTGAATCGATCGGCATAATAAAAGTTTATCTCATAACCTGTTGAAAGTTGCACGCATTCCCACAAACTTAATATACTCGGTACCACAAGTGGTGTTGGATATAAAAGTAAGCAAAATTTTAAAGGTGTCGAGAAAAGTTTTTTAACTTAAGACATTGCATTTTACAGAATTTAAAAACAAAAAGATTCTATTGTAATAAATAATTATCCTCAGTAGATCTCTCATAAATTATTTAGGTAGATTTTTAAAAAAATTAAACCTAACGTAGAAAAGTTTACACAATTTAAGCAATCAACACATGTGCATGAAGAAGATTATTTTGTGGAAAGTAAACCAATAAAAGGAAAACTTTTCATTCCTTTTGATAAGAATTATGAGTTTGAGCTATTCTTAGCTATTAAAGCATTGATATGCTTCATCTTCCATACTTTTCCGCCAAGTAAGCATTTTAATCATAAACTTTTGCATTTCGTATTCATAAAATGATTCCAAGACTGTATTACCTATACATAACTTAACATGTAACGGGGGGATGGAATATTATTGTACTATTCCAGCAATTGAAGATAAAGCCATAGCCAACTAACAATTGACGAAAAAGAAACAAAAGAACACAAGCACTTAATCATATTAATATAATATTATATGTTCGCAACGAATAAGAAAATGAAATGCCGAGGAACATGTTCCATTCCAGGAGTAGTAACTCTACCACATTTTTTTTATATAAGGCTCTGTTTCGAAATGAATGTAAAACAAAAAACGAAGCATATTCACTGTGGCAAAGTCTATCATCAAGCCAGAGTTCGATTCATCTGTTGTCAACTGAGTCGAAAGGTGTTAATTGTTTGCGAGGCTTTCAAATCAAAAGAACAAGAATAAACAGAACACTTGAAAACATTATGAGCATAAGTACATATATATGATCTCGTAATGGCCCAACAGAAGATCTTTCTCGGCAATTTTATTTTCTTTTTCAGCAATTCCGAAATGTTAATTTTTTCTTGTGAAAGTACTGTTTTTGGCCTTTACGTAATAGTGTAGATAATCGCGCTGAGGCCTTTGGAAAGTTTGAATATATCGAATATCGTGTAAAAGCAAACCTTGCTTGCTGACAGTGCCACCACCTCATGACAGATGATGGATAGAAGGTGTATTACGACAGCCAAAGCTTAAGAAATCATTATGCAGGACAAGAAAACTAATAATATCGACCATGAAGTCTGTGCTCTACACTAGTGTGCGTCTCCTACGAGGTACAGTCTATTGTGAGTTGTTCCAATTAAACTAAATCGAACACTGTTGAATACTCATACAATTAGCTACAATACGCCAAAAATCATCGTATCATGAGCTCTAAGTGTGAGATCATTTAATAATTATGTATTCTCTTGAAATAAGGGCCGTTTCATACCTACCAATGCCCAATGAGCAGGTACGACAAAATGTTTGCAATAAATCCATAACGATCTCATAACGTCTATATATTCTTGATCAGCATCATATTTTGAATCGATCTAAGAATGTCAGTCTGTCCGTCCCACCATCTATACTAAGCAGATCCATTAAAAGTTCTGCACGCAGCTTTGCATTGAAAATGGAACGAATCGGTCAAAGGACGCGCTTACAAAATTTCTACGTACTTGCTCACAAATAGGCGCAAAAATCAATCATACCTATCCCATATTATAGATATATCATATTTATGTAGTAATATTGATGTTGTTATGTTTCCATATAATATATATATATATAGCGATATATATATAGCGATATAATATACTTATGCCTTATCGGCCGTCACTTTCAGTCTTATGGAGAATATATGTGATGCGCATACAAGATTCGATCATAGCAGAATGTAATTTTCTTACTTGCTTCAGTTTCATAGTTATTATCCCTTCAAGCCGATTAATATTAAATTGGAATATCAAAAAAGGCTTAAATTAAACTTTTGCAACATTGATGATTGCATTAATGCCGCCATTATTAAATAATTAATGCCTTCTAATATAAATCGCTCATTAGAATTTCATTATTTTAACAGAAAGCATAACCAACGCATGCATAACGATATAAAATTATTCACACATCAATTATAAATTTCAAATGGCAGCTTAGCTAAGTGCATTCAGAACAGTAATTACTTATACGTCCTGACAATTCATTACATAATTTATTTTCTGTGAAAAAAAGTAAAAGCGAGAGCTATATTACAGCAAATGCCGACAGAAAATATCTTTCTAATCATAATTATACTCTACACCAGTTGTGGTATAGTGTATACTAAGTTAGTACGGTCGTATGTAACACGCAGAAGGGCTGAAAATAGATCCAGCTTTTATTATACCGATCGATTCGGAATCGTAATCTGAATTGAGCAAAGCCTGTCTGTCCGTCTGATGTGTGTGTATGTAAATTTGTGTACAAGCTACAGGTCGCAATCCTTGAGATATTTTGATGAAATTTTATATAGTGACTCAAGCATTAACGCTATTGAAAATTGTTCGGATCGGTCCACTTTCTCGATTACTCCTCCTCATATGACGGCCTATTCTGAAAAGTCGTTATATGGAAAAAAATTGAAATTTTCAAAATTCCTCGGCAAAAGTGGCTAAGTAGCATTATTTCGATATACTTTGGACCGGCTGTGGCAATTTTTGAACTTCCACTTCTATAATGAAAACTGAAGTTTGTGCATCAAGATGGTATAATATTCAATGCTTCATGATGAAATATTTATAATATAATATATCATATGTAATTTGAGTTAAAAAATTAACTGTACCAAGTTTGGACAATCTCGGCCTATTTTTCGATCCTGTCCTATATAAAGATTAAGCTTGCACTATATCAGTTTCCTTTTTGGGGCCGCTTCCCCTTAAAGACTCCCTTGAAAAATATGTCTTTATATAGAAACATGATCGTGTTCTAGGGTATTTGATGGCCGGCCTTGCCAGACTATAATGTTCTTACTTGCTTCATGTAAACCTTTTTCAGCTGGAAATGTATGCAAACACCATTTTGTGTGTATAAATGTGTTCAAATATTTTAATTACATAATACTCGAGAAATTCGTACACATACTTCTTTATTTAAATTGTGTCGGTTAATTAAATTTCACAACACTTACAGCGACGCAGTTGTCTATTTGTTTAAAAAATTTCTACATATTCCAGGAAAAGATTTCTACAGAAATGTATCATGATTTGAATGTGATGAATAACTTGCTCGTCACGCGTATTTACTTTTGCGAAACATATATATATTTTTGTTGTTGTCATTTTGCTGTCATTTGTTTGCCTTTTGTTAGTAATCTGCCCCACAAAAAAAAAAAAAAAAAAAGTTTCGTTTAAAAACTTTCCTAATTGCGTGAGTATGTGTATGTTCTCTTAAAGGTCGTACTAATTTAATTATACGGTTTAGTTTTAAGATTGTGTTGAATGCTTTTAATAACAAGTCTTAATATTTACACAAGTTTTCTATTTACTAACATCTCCGCTGGCAAAGACAGCTCCTTACGTTAATCTCTACGAAGAGATTTTATTGTAGAAATACGTTCCCACTTAGACGAGACTTGTATTATATTGTTTAATGTTCTAAGATATAAATAAGACAAGATATGTTTGAGTTGCACATGGGTTCGTGCTTTACAATCCAACAACAATATACAAATGGGTGAACAATTGGTTTCCAAGCAGCCGTTGGCTCAGCTGCGTGGCTTATATTTGCTTTTTTCTTTTCTTTTTCATCTAACATTTTTCTTTCGTTTTGCATACATTTTGTCTGTATATGCTTTGGTACTATAAATGCGTTTATTTATTATTTAAAGTGTTTCGATATACTTTTATGCGTTATGGTTATGTTTGCCATAAAAGATGTTTTCCAAATTTTTCTTTTTGTTTTTATGCAAATTTTTCTCATGTTTTCTCGGAAACGCTAAGGAATTGTAAGAAATGTATTCAATAGTTCATTAATCATAACATTAACAAATAAATTCTCGGTAATTATGAGAATATAATTAAATTAAGAGATGATATGCAATTTAAAAGTAGTTAAGAAGACTGACTGACTTCTTCCTTTGCAACAGTCATATAGTAGAGCATTAGAGCGCTTCTAAATACAAACATAACGGTTTAGTGTAATCAACGACCAAATATTTTCTTTTTACACCCTTGGGCGGATCTATACAAGACTCAGAAAGACTTGAGGTAAACCTACTGATGAATTGAAGCTTGTCTGTCCGTATGTGCGAGCAGCTTTTTTGGGCAGTCAGTGATATGTAACACATTTTAAAAGTAGGTGCGGTGCGCAGGCGTCTTTTGGCTTAAGGAAAGCTACTCAAAATGGTTCGGATTGAATCATTTTTTCGACCACTTCCCATGTAAAGCTTTCTTTTGAAAAGTTGATGTACGAATAAGTGTAGGATTGTTTAGGGTATATAGTGATGGGCCGTGATCCACTATACTGTTGACATTTGTTTTATAATTTTTTTATATCTGTTATCAAAATACTGCAGAGCGAGAGAGAGAGATAGAAGTTTTGTAGTAAAGCCGTAATATTTTTTGAAAGATTTGTTATTATTTATTATTACTAGTATTATAATTAATTTAGCCAGAGAAATAAATTCAAAGACAGAAAGAAGCCTTAAAGCACTAGCATCTGAGGCTATCGGCTTAAGAAGCAATTAGTTAAATTCAGCTCTTTTCGTAAATACTAAATAAGGAGTGAAATTGAAGACAGCGAGCAGTTATCACATTTATAAAAGAACTCTGTTTTTACATCTGTCTTTATATCGGCCTATTTATTTCTTCAAGCATTTTCCGGGAATATAAATGTGTATCGGATGCACCACAATGTGTACAATAGACCCGCCTATATTCAGAAGCACTTTCTAAATCAATATAAACTTGCTTGTCCGTCTGTCCTTCGTGTTTGCTTTGGTTAAACTAGAGGTCGCAATTTTTGATGTGTTTTGATGAAATTTGATAGACTGACGTGCTTTGGGCCAAAAACCACTTTTCGAGCAATTCCCTCATAAAGTCTTACAAAGCATTATGTGAATAATTAGGTAAGATACTTAATGGCGGGACGTTTGCCTTTAGAGCGTTTTTACTTGTGTTAAAATTAAGCTAAGTCTTGTACTCATTTCAAACTGAAACAACAGACGACGAGAAGAACAGACTTGAAAGAGTATTATATGTTAAGTAAGATAATAAGATATTTATTTTTACAACAATAAATAAAAAATAATTATATTATATATATTTTACTTACCTATCAAAAATAATATCAAATGTATTATACACCAAATATTCTGTAGATTGGGTAAAGGTGAAGCGGAATATTTGTTCTGATGAAAATGGTTTGGCGGTTGCTTTTGATTATGTTGATACTGATGTTGATGTTGATGTTGATGTTGATGCTGGTGCTGATAATGGGGGCAGCAGTGTTCAAAACTCATGATTTCTCTCTGTGACCTTTGGCGGTTTCGTTTGCTCTTAAATCATGGAATGCTTAATAAAATTTTAACTTTAACAGACAAGCAACAAAACATACACAAACATTTCCATTTCACTTGTTGTTTAAAGGTAAAGCAAAGGTTAAACATTTAATTGTAAGGTGAATCGGTTATAGGAGAAATCTTATTTACTTTTTTTCTTTTTTGCTGTGGTTGCACAAAAATTTCCATTAATTTTCTCTATTTTACTACGGATCACGTTTACACACTTTGCTATTATTATTATTATTATTATTATTATTACGTTTTTCTTTGCTTTTGGCTTTTTGTTTTAGTCTCTTTACGTTTTACGTTCACTTGAAAGAAGAGATCAAAACCAATAAATTTCACCCAAGTAACAATTAATCACTTTTTCCGAGCGCTTTGTTAACGAATACTAAGTAAACTTAGCGTACAGCTGTCCAGGTAGGGAGGGTTATAAAATGCAAGAGTGGCTCGTTACACTTGGACTTAAGTAAATAAGCGTTTAAAATGTGTTAAGGTTATAAACACACACACACACACACACACACATACACACACACACATACCTAGAATAACAAGCAAGTGCCCGCACTACGATACTTGACGAAGCGTAAAAAAGGTTCTTGTTGTTAAATGGCGCTACAGTACCAACACAAGGGTTTGCGCTCATAAATTTTGTACACAATATTATCCATGGCTAAGATTAATTTCACTAGCGAACGCGTTCAATGAAAGCAGCTAGGGTTACACGATGAGTCTCATGCTGCGCTGCTTAAGTCCTGCTGAAAATATCTCAATTTCTCTTGGAATGCATAAATGTGTGTAAGCAATTCATCATTGAAATACTGCGGAATAGTTAGCACACGCGTAATTATTGCCGTTATTCGATATGCCAGCCGACTGTCATTAGTTTATAACTGCATTTCTTCCAATTCTCCTCCTATTCTCTGCCTTTTTGTATAGTGATGTAGAGCGGTTAAATAACACTCACATAAAATGCAAACACTATGTCTACGTACGTATATATACAAAAGATATACAATTTGTATGGTACGCGATGCTTGGTTTTGATTACACAAACATTCATACGCTCATACACTCATACAACCATTAAGCATTAGCTATTGGCGATGACACATTAGCGTCACACAAACATAACATACATAGATAGCGACACACATATATATATATATATATATATATATATATATTCTCGCACATTCAAATCGATATATCTAGCAAATCTCTGAAATTTCAGCTGAAATATTTATAGCTTTCGAGTCAGTCAAACGTTTTATGCAATTAATCGTTATGAGCGGAAACCCCACGCACGCACACATAAATACACACTCACATCAATGTTTCGTGTTCATAGTTAGGAACATAAATAACTTTTACATGTATGGCAAAGTTGAGCCTATGGAAGGACTTTTTTTTTTTTTTTCATATATATATAAACGAAATTGTTTACGAATACAAAACACAAAAATTTAAAGAGCGATTTCCATTTATTAGTTTCGTTATAATTGTTCAACAACAACTCTTACGATGCGTCATACTACGTTTTATTATGAAAGCTATTCATAAATATTAAATTAAAAATTAAAAATTTAAAATTTCTGCGAATCGCATTTTCAAAATGAAAGCCAAAAAGCTATTAAACGAAAAAAAATTAAAGATTTCTTTTACGGAGAACTGTGTCTTAAACAAATAGTGAATATTGTTGTTGTATTGATATCCCTTTATCACGTTTAGCTTGCAATTTATGTCTTGGCGTCAACGTCTGAAAAAGAGGCCCGAGTTCGACCCCTTGGCCCTGCACTTGGTGCCCAGTTGATATGAAGGAAAAAATCTTACACTTTGACGTCTATAAATGTCTGTCAGTTTCTTAGATGCTTACGTGTTAGTACAACATTCTGCTATCCAATGGTATATTGAGAGAAATCCATTTCTAACTCTGACCCCAATGTATTCGATTTCTTGTTATGCATTAACTCACATACAGCGTACGTGTAAATAAAAATATATCATCGCATTTATTCGCTCATAACATTTTGTTAATATTTTTACGGAATATTAACGTTTACCTCCTTTCTGGTTTATGACCGTTAAATGCAATGCATTACGTTGCTGGAGGATTTGTAACACATAAAAGTATGCACTTGGCACCTCGTAAAAGAAATATTCTCTTATTATGTGGAACAAATAGGGGAATTAATTTAGCTATCTCTGTCTCTGCGTCTGTTGGCTTTACAACTTTACAAACTTTTCTTGCAAACTTTCAGGAATGAGTTAAAAAGCAAAAATTGAGCAGAAAACCTATTTTTGTGTACCTCTTAGTTAGATAATGAGATAAAATTTATTTCAGGCAATGAAGAGTGCTTCGAAATATATCAAAAGGCGATTAACCAATTACAAAAAAAAAAAGGAAATTATATAAGGTCATCGCCTTTCCTTTTTTTGTATCTCAATTGCCCAAAAACTGAAATTTCGATACTTTGTACAATCTTTATCATTTGGGAAAGCTTAGTTAGTCAACGAAAAGTTTTCGACTTTTTCCATTACATATTATCAATGTATTGGTTGTGCTTTAGCGAGCAAAAACCTAGCCCCCTTTATATCCCATAGTGGGAGCATATTCCTTTCTTTCTTTGCAAGAGCCAGGTGGAAGCGCCAGAGATGCGAAAACATCTATATACTCCTCCGTCCGCATCAAACTCTGAATCGATTTGTCCGCCTATTCACTTATCTGTGTATGTAAGATCTGTGATAGCAACAATTTAGAAATCGAATCCAAATTTAGTATTTTAAGTGGCTCGGCTATAGAAGACAATGCCTATGATGCAATACAAAACTGGCTAACCTACAGTTTACAAAAAGGCGAAAAATCAGCCACGCCCATTCAATATTGCATGGAAGTTTAGCTATTTTTTTTTTCTTGGGTGGGCATAAAATATTTAACTGAATACAATTTTCTCGCTCGTTTTGCTTGCTTGCGTGGCTGTTGCTTCAAGCTTTTCCTGCTGATTGCTCTGTTTGTTGTGAAGAGCCTTAGCTGGCCACTGGCCTCGTCTACCCAAACAAATCACGCCTTTTTGGTTTTATTATCAATGCTAGCCGTTCGATTATTCGTCTTTTAATACATGACAGGCATTGATTGTCGATCACACGTCAAGATTCAATGGCATCATACTTTAAAATAACTCCGAAAAGTAATGCTTGACTTGTGTGGTGTTTTTTTTTTTCTTTTTTTGGGCGCAAAACTAAATCTACTCAAAACCCGACAAAACTCTTTTACCTATACCGTAATGAAGTATTTTACACTGTTGCGTAAGGCTTAAAGATCGCACTTTCCGATGGGAAAGCTACAGTTTTAGTTAACATCACACAGTGTTCATTGTTTCTCTTGGAAAACGGCGAGAAGCTGTTCATCAACACAATGGTTTTGGATATTGCTACAAGTAAAAGCATATTGTGTTAACCAACTGCACTCAATTGATTGCAATGCCTACAGCGAATGATGGATGAGTAAGCTATAGGCGAGATAGATGTCGGCCTTCGTTCAATTCGAATCAAAGGTGAATCGAAATGCGTAAGTTTTGCATTGTTTTCAAACGGCTAAAAAGGAAAGCAGTGTTCATCTATTTGAGTGTCAATTGGGACGAAAAATCGCCTAATGGATTGAAAGGATTACTTCGCAAGCAAAGGGACCAAAGCAAGTGATTAAAACCTTTAACGTGAAGCTTTAAAAAAACAAAAGATTTTTTGCATCGATAAGAAATTTAAACACCAAGCTCGGAATCGAACGGAATATGCACTTTACACATTCCTGTAATTCATAGCACTTTGCAACCGATTGTTTGACTGTATTTTCTATAAATCCATTAAAGGTGGGTGTGAGATAAAGGTCAAATTTTATTAAAAAGGGATGATTTTCATTTCAACTCCTTTCAAAGTCGTTCTGCTTCTCGCTTTTTCATCAACACATGGAGAATAAAAAAAATAAAAATTTCTTAGAATCGTAGAGAAAATTCCACAATGATAGAAAAATGTCATAGTCAGCGAGTTCTCATGACGCGAAGTTTCGCATAAACAATTGAAAAAGTTTTTTTAACGAAAATGTAATCGCATCTGCAAAGAATTTCAATTAGAATGCACGCGTGACTTTATTTTAAAGTCCTGCTATTCGATCTCCTTTATCCTCTATCTGCATGCTATTACTAAATGCTACTCAACAGCCTCTTAAACTACGGACATGAGAGTTTGATATGCTTTAGCCAAAGTCGTACTTTTACCCTTCATCCCCTTATAATGCATTATTAAAAACGGGCAGACTGTACATAAAAAAGTAAGTGAAAAAGAATTGGATTTTTACTGAGAGAGTAAAAAGAGCTAAGAAAAAATTGTATGAACCTGAAGACAAGTCGTAGATATCTCAAACAATGGGGAGGTTATGTCTTGCGAATAAGTTAATCCCAAAGGATTTTCCTAACACAGTAAGGGAGAGGTAGTAGGGGTTACAACGTTTGTGGGCTGCATAGTCTGTCTGTTTGTGTGATGGCTTTTTAAAATTGTACACATCAGTATCAATCAATGGGTCTCATTGAACTGTACATACCTGAAGACATAGCTTTTTTAAACTTTGAATAATGAAGGATTCCAGTTTCTTTTCTTTTTTTCAATTTAATCAATCATTTAGAGGACGTCCCTTAGTTGCGTAACGCGTTGATGGTGTGAAAGAAGTAAGGAAAGAGAAAGGAAGAAAGAAAGAAATAGAAAGGTGATGCCCACAGCCTAGTGGATGTGAGTCCTATTGAAAAGGGTTATGCATTTACCGACCAAAGTAAACTGCACCGCATTGAGATTTGAACCCGCGGAAACTTTGCAGATTACATGGCTTTTCTTGCTCAAGGCTAGCGTATGTGTTACAATATCCAGTAGCAATCGTTCGAATAGTTGAATGATCGTTAGTCCGAGCAATTTTTCGATTTTTATGACTTAGATCATCTGGAAAGAATAATTGCTGTCTGTCCATAGAATTCATATGCCCTGAAAGAGGTGAACAAAATGTGCAGCCGTCCCCAAACGGTACTTTAAAGAAAATATTTTTTTATGATTCGCTATTGTTCATCCAAGATCGAGGTTTTCTTGTTAGTTTCAGTGGACTAAGAGTTTTCGGGCCATCCCTACAAGCAATCTCGTACGACTTTCAGTTGTTGGTGATATTTAATTTTTCTTTCCTTTTCTTGGACATGGTCCACGAACACTCTTTCACTTGGCGTTATAGGCTTCCGCAAGCGGACGTAGTCAGATCGATTCAACATCTTCAGCAAAAATAAATTTTTGCGATTCGACTTACTTTATGCATGCTTTATGGCTTGCCGGAATTTTGAATGTGTTAACAGAGTTGAAAAAAATTGTGTACATCCTCTCTCCGGCAACAGATGTAAAAATGCAATTGAACGCTTGCTTATACTTGCTTATATTAAAATTAGACCAATAGTTATTTTTATGCAAAATGTATTTTTAAAAAGAAATCCTTACGGATGGCTGTACGTATTTTTTTAATCTAACAAGCGATGAAATTGTATACAATTTCACATAAAGCATCTATTGGTTTGAAAATGTATTGTAAGAGATTTTGTAGCTGCGTATTTGCAAAGCAGATAAGTGACATTAAGTTGAATATGAATGCGTTGAAGTTTATTTTTTTTTGTTTTTCAATCATGCAACGCTGACGGAAAGCATAAGTGAACTGACACACATGACTAATACGATTTAAGATCTTAATGTGATTAAGTTGACACTGTTTATATCTAAGGACCATTAATAAGTTTTTCATAGAAAGAAAAAAAAAGCAACTTATTCTTTTCACGGGATGCAATTAGAAAATATAGTCCCTTTACTTTAAGCATATGCTGCAACAGATTTTTTATTTTTTAATTAAAAAAACGACATCATTTTTGAGACTCTAAACTTTTGAGGTAGGGACTTAATATGCGGACTCTTCTAAATTCAACTTCTTTGGAAAATTTTCATGTAAAGCAAAAATTTGGCAATGACGAGTATACTCGTTACACACAGATTGTGTGTAATATGAAATTAGGTTGCATTGAAATAATTTGACAAAAAGACATACACACATTCTCGAATACATTACTGTGGTAAATACACATTCATAATGATAAAATTTGATGAGCGAATCCGACAAGGATGGAGGGACGAACCATCATTACGTATATATTGATCATAACACGGAATTTTTCGTTTTTTTTAAGCCATAAGGAAATCGTACAAGGATGGATGGAGAGGCCATCTTGAGGCTTATATTCGTCGCAAACATTTATTCATACGAAGACTTTGGAAATAAAGCAGCACATACACACACACTCTATGAATGAATACTCGAAAAATCATATTTTCATTTTCAAATTTTTTTCTGGTAAGGAAAGAGCAAGAGGGCCGATGATGATAGTTTCTTAATTAGAGGGACTTTGGAAGTAAAGCGCGCAGCAATGAATAATCAAAATATCATATTTTCATTTTCAATTTGTGTTTCCGATATTCAAAGAGAAGCTTTTAAATGTTTTTTAACTTCATAGGTGCAATTAGAACTTATATACTTGATATATGAACAGTCTGTCTAGCTGATAGTTAATTATGGAATTTTGGAAAGTTAACGTTACTTATATGGATTGCAAAGGGCTTGACAGGTATAAAATAGAATGTTCCTATATGGAGCTTTTAAGATTTTTACAGAATAATTTCAAACTTTTTAATAGATTTAGAAAACTTGTAAGGAGAAGGGGAGGCATTAAGATACGCGCTTACGTGGTTTTTCAAAAATGTATTTACAAGTTCAATATCATCAATTGAGTTCAAAGATTTTATTTATTTATTTAATTTAATTACAAATTTTCAGCCGATATAACAATAACTCTGAGCTAAACCACACAACAAATTGGGAAAAGGGGAGCAAAGTGATAAATACATTGCTCTTGAGATCAAAAGCCAAGCAAAGACAACCTAATGGAAGAATTCTACAGATTCCAGTATTGTACAAAAAATTCAAACTGGATCAAAACATATTACAGAGTAGTAAGGATGCTAACGACGTATCCTTAAAATATGCATAGAATCTAATGACGGATCAAACACATAAAGATTAGCATTATACATCAAGCATAGTGTCCTGACAAGGCTCTAAAGCTGAAGAAGATAAGAGATTGAAATGAAACGATGCACAGTTGCCGTAAAGAAACTTTACATTCGATTACTGTCACTTGAAATGTTTTCCTCTTCTTGTGTTGATTATTTAAACATAAGCTGATCCTTACCTACTTTAGTTCTGAGTACAATGAAATATAGAAATTTATTAAAATATTTCTAACGTTTCACAGCAATTAAGTTGCAACTTAAATAAGATAGATATGAACTGAAGAGCTGGCAAACGGCGGGTCTTCCTCATTTGCCAGATGTTACGAGTCACAGGAAAGTAAGTTCACATCTCTACTCCTTTTAACGAGCTAACTATGCCGCCCTCTTTAGCGATATGCGTCATCGTAATGAGAGGACTTGACAAAATGATAAAAATATCTTCTGGTGTAGATTATTACGCATTACGGGTGGGCGTCACGCACAGCTAACTGATTAGAAAGGGATAATAAAAAGTATTTATTATAAAAAATTAAACTTTGCATTTCAACTGGGTACACCCTTTGTTATAATATTTTACATTTTGTTTTTTATTTCTGTGTTTCAGCTCCATTTACATAATAGATTTTCTCTTTTATAACAATTTTGCAAATTTATCATTATATTTAAAGTTTGTTTTTGTTTTTTCTCTTTATCGATTATGTTGTATACGTTGTTGGTTGTAACATTATTATATTTTATTAATTATAATAGAATATTATAGCACATAATTTCCCACAAAAAGTTCTTTGAATTTATTATAGAATTTATTGTAATTAATAGTATTGTTTGGTTTGGCAACCATTTGTGTTGTCAGGTGTCCATTACATGTAACACTTGGCTCATATGTTTGCACGTATGTGTATTACAAATTCATTCTGTGTTTTACACAATTAATGTCAGACATTATATCAAATTAATTAAAGAGGTAAACCACATTTTCCAAGTCTTGTGTGGTGAACATATTGTACTGCATAGAAGGAACACGCATATAACTTGTTCGTATATACATATATATATATATATATATATATATATATATATAATTACCGTATATCATAAAATAATATAATTTTTATTTTTTTTTTTTTTGTTAAAAAATTTTTTTTTTGTTTTAATGTTTTTAAAAAATTTTCCTTATTTTGGTTTTTTTTTTTTAAATTTTTTATTTTTTTCTGTTTATTTCGTTACACAAAATCAAAATCCGATAAAGAACCAATTTGTAGAAGAAAAACACATACACGTGAGAATTGGTTTTACTGTAGGGACGTGCGTATCATTAGAATTACAATGAGCAACTAGCAAAAAAACATTTACTTCGTTTTAAACGCCATCATTTAGTTATGGCCTGAACTAAATGTTAAAAAATACATTAAGGGAGAGCTTTTTTTTCTTCCTTTCGTAACTCTCCATAATTTTTCTCTTTCTTTTTCGACATCTCATTCATTGCCGCTCTTTGGCAAACACGAACGTAAGAGTAAAAAAGATTTCTTTTCTTTTTTTTAAGGACCATCTACAGTATGAAGGGCGAGTTGCTTAGAGTAAATTGTGGTTTCCGTCAAAAAGTTTCATTAAATTTAACCGTAAGGAAAACAAATAAGAAATATACTTATATACTCACCTTGGGGCGTATCTTGAATGCGTATTACTTTAGATAGATGTATAACTTTTAACTGATTTTTGCTACATCTGTTGGTCTGAGCGGACTTGCTTTTCTTCCACGCTTATAATGACTTTACTAAAAGTTTGTGAGGATGGATACAACATCTACCTAGACTTGTGATATGCACTTTTTATTCTATCGATCGATTCAAGATCGCTTTCTGAATTCTTTCCAAATTCTTTCGGCTATGATTACGGTCACTTAGACTTTTTCACGCTCCTGCGAAATTAATTTCTTTTGTAAGGTCGTGAAAAGATCTGTATTATTCTAATCATTACCGAAATCTTTTTGATTGGTCCAGGTCAGTTTTAAAGCCTGATTTAGTCGTTTTCGTTCGCGTATCGATCATCTGTCCTTAAAACTAAATGTATAAAAATATATATGTGTATAGTAGGTGAAGAAAGTATGATTCTGAATTATATTACCTCGTTTGTATGTAAGTCCTTTCAAGTGAGTAAAGCGACATCACCGCTCAGTAGCATTTCTACTGGACTAAGCCTTGTCACCTAACACCTAAGCGTTTCAAAGCAGTTGAGCCCGAGTTTTCCCGGGCTTTATCTATCTATCTTCTCTACTCTTACGGACTGTATAGTATAATACATAGCATTTAAACAGATATGTAAAAAAATTCCTAACCTGTTCAGTAAGACCATTTCTAATGGGGTAGTCACAACTGCTAACCGGCCTGAATATTTGCAAAAAGTGTAACTCGAATTTAAATGAATATTTAGCCTTTTTGGATGTCTTCTTCTTCTTGCCAACTGCGAGGAGCAATAGAGGTGTTTCTCCTTAAAAATAATACATTTCCCTTTATTTTTCATCCTTTTTGAGAAACTAAAGCTTTTCAGTTCTCTAAAGCTTTCGATCAAAAAATGTCTTTTTTATTTAAAAATAAAATTAAGAAAGAACAAGACAGAAAAACATATTTTAAGCAACAATTTTAATTAAAGGTATATACATATGAAAGTGTATCGAAATTTTGTTTGATAAATAGTTTTAATAATTTTAAAAGATTTTTACTCAAAACAAAAAACAAAAAAAAGACTGTATCTTACCCACTTGTACCTATTATTCATTTCCTCTCCTTCTCTATATTTTGCCTATCATCGTTATAAACATCTTAAAGAAATTATCTTAATAAATTATAAGCAAAAAAAAAAAAAAAAAAAAACAAAAAACAAAATTTGCTCTTTATAACTAACCTTGCATAACAAATGACCTCCTTTACTACTTTTCTTTTTTTTTTTTCCTCTTCCATTTTTTTCTTTTCTTTTTTTGCTTTTTTTTTTTATTATTATTTATTCTATATTTTATTATATGTTTTCCTTTCAGAAGCTTTTTTCCGTATTTACAATGTATGTCATCTGCACGCATCTACACACTAACGTTTATTATACTTTCCTTATTTGCGATTGTGTTCGTGCTCTCGATGGATGAATGTGTTTACGTATATATATACATATATATACATATATATATATATATATGCATGTATGTATGTATATTGTGTGTGCATGTGTGTATGTGTGTGTGTGTGTGTGCATAGGGCATATTGTATGTGTTCTGTGTTTACAATGAGAGAAGCAACAAGTTGATAGTTTATAATAATGTTTATGGGATATTTATTATGGTATATGTGTGTGTATACTACGATGTATAAATGTGTACATGTGTGGGTGTGTATATGCGTGTATAAATATATATATGCTATGGCTATATGCTATATTAAAATGTTAAAGGATCATCTTCTTCGATTATACACCAAAAATAATGCATTATTAGTATATTTAATAACTATATTAATGATACCTATCTAAGCGTTTATGTTCTTAAAGGTATGATGGAGATGGCATTCTCTGCTGACTATACAGAACAAAATGGATAATTAACTAATAATAATTTACTAATATTCAGAAAAGTTCGTTAACATATTAATATGATATACGAAAGAGTAAACAAAGTCATTAAAAATACATTGGACCTGCACACATGCACACTGCATGTACGAGTGGATAATTTTTCCTAATTAGACACTTGTCGTCAACTGACTCTTTCAGGTTATGTGCTCATGGCCCTTCTATATATGTCGCTTGTAAATATTAGGCGCGGAAAAAGTATTCAGAGTTTTTTGTGTTCCTAAATTTTTTTGCATTCAAAATAAGTTTTCGGTGAAAAGCTCTATTAGATGAGTTTTATGGGCCTCTTTTGTGGTCAGCTTTATGCCGTTGACACAGTTCGGAGGAAAGCGACGACAGTCATAGTCACGCATTTCTTCAGTTTCCGGATCATGTCCTTCCTTCATCTTTTCAATTGTGGCGAGTTTTGTGTTTGCTGCTGGAAACAATTATATGACGTTCTAGAATCTCATATAATATACAACTCTCATCCATTTCGAGTATGCGCACGTTATAAGCTTGCTTTTGAACTGCACCGCTCGCCTTTTTCGATCAAGATACTTTTCAAACCTCATTTTTCTGACATCTAACGCTATGAGCCTTTGCTGGTCATTTGAATCTCAAACTTAAACTTTTTCATTAGTTTGTATTATATTTAAAGAGTTTTTTCTAGTTTCACTTAATATGAAATTTAAATTTGGAGTTAGCCACGGTATCACAAAATCAACCCATTTCAGAAAATATATGTGATTATAGCGCTGTTTGACTCGTTAATCTCATAGTCAGAAATTCCATACCTTGAATCGAAGATGAAGTTCGGGACAGAAATGTCTGAAAGAAATTGATAATTTCTACATGAACTTAACCAAAGCATATGCAGTCTTTCAAACAATAAAGAGATTTGTTCTTATGGTACAGGGTACATAAAGTCTGTGCGTTTTACGTATATCCCCCCCACCTTTTCCCATACCGAGCGATTCACTCAAAGCTTGTCTATCCGTCTTATGTCTGTCCACATAAATTTGTGTTCAAACTGCGGATTGCAAGTTTTAATATATAATCTGATGAAATTGGGTACACTGCCGTACTTCGACCTACGGGGTTTGAAGTGCGAACTCTAATGGTTCAGATTTGAACCACTTTTTCGAGCATATTCATTATAAAGTTGATCCATTTTTAGGCAGATAATATATCTTTACTTGAGGAGTGTACACAAAGTATTTTAGATATTCTCTCTTATTTGCCTTATGGCAAGTAAGCAAATAAACCCTCTTCGATTTTGCAAGCAGGAGAGTGCCAACAACACACGCCACACAGACGTACAGACACCCAGACCCACAGCCGGACAGACGTGATTAAATCAACTCAGAATTTCACTTTATAAGGTGTGTGAAGCTGCCTTTCGGAAAAAAACAAAATGAGTATACCCCGATCTTTCGCGATATTTTTGAACGCAGTTAATAAAGAAGAATTTAAAAAGTTTCTGTTATTAATTTTAATCAATGTATATGTATATATATATATATATCCTTCTTGGCCTTTCTGTGCTCTGTCAATAGGCTTTTACATTTATTTATTGTAATATTAAACAAATATATTTTAAATTTTAAAATATTTATTATTAAAATATTTCAAAATATATTCAAACTCTTATCAATTACGTACTCGATTTCATTGCAAACACATTCCGTGTGGCCTGAATATATGTATCATGTACAACGTTAGCAGCACTTAAAAAAATTATCATTATTAATTTTTTGGCTGATCGCCATAAATTAAATTTTTGTCAGGTGCTTTTTTAGTTAGATTTATATTTTTCTCTTCGTGCCCTTTATTTGAATGTACTTTTATACGCCACTTTTAAATAGTGTTTACATCGGCAAATTCAATGTGTGCAGGCTTTTGCTCGCCTTACATTTGCAATAATATATTAGATATTTAAAAGTAAGAAGTTACTTACGGCAAATTTTTTGTTATACACCATTTGTGGCACAAGTTGTTGCCGATGTATGCAACATCGAGAAGGACTTGAGATTGACTCACCTTTTATCATGCCGATTGAAGAGAAGAAGACGAGACAGGCGGACGGACAACCGAGCTTAGTTCAATTCACAATTACTTTCTTACTTGTTTGTCCGTCTTTACGACCTGTCTTTTTTTCAAACTTACAGTCCGCAATTTTTGCGAAACTGTTGATAAAATTTATTGCACTAGCGCGTTTTGTGCCAAGAACGAAACATGTTTCGGATCGGACCACTTTCTGTCCAACGCCTTATTTTGAAAAGTGGTTCTATGAATAGCTTTAGGGTATTTGTAATGACGGCCCGTGATCCCTTATAGTGCTTTTCCTTACTTTTTTATACTATTTCCTAAACGCCTTCACGAAAGAAGAAAAATGTTTAAAAATTACGCGTTCAAAAAATAATAAACAATTGAGAAAAAACTTTAGCATATTTGTGAATAAATATTTATCCTTGTGATTGCTATAAAGGAATATTTAAAATTAAAAAAGGATAATTGGACTTTTGGAGTATTCTGCTCTTATGAAGCAGTATCCCTCCTTGATGAATCCATTCCGTTCATTCATGTAAGTATTGAATCCGCATTGGAGGGGTAACAAAATAACCTTTAACCGGGTCACCGTGTATGACGAACATATACGCTATCCATCCTTGCCGAATGTCTTCATAATATTTTATAATTATGAATGTGTGTTTGCCACAATATTGCATTTTAGAAAATATTTTGGTCGTTGTTTCATTACAAATTAATTCCACGTTGCACACAGTCTGTGTTCGATGAGCACACGTCTGTAAGTCTAAAGAGATCGACACAGTTAACTGGTTAAACATAGGTAGGTTGTCTTAAAATATCATACAACAAACGATATTTGAAAACTTAAAACTAACAAAAAAAACAAAAATAAAATTTAGATAGTACTAAGTGTACGTCATTTCTATTTCATCTTACGAACTTATTGATGAATGTAGGCAATCCAAATTTTTCTTCAATATATTGTGGGGACTTTTCCATTATTTGTGGAGTACAACACGTACATAATTGTACAGCACACGGCAAATTTTTGATTATTTCATGTAAGATATCTCTGAGAGTTCCCGCAATAGCAATCTATAGGAATGGGACAAAAAGTGTCATACCGACCTCAAAATGGAATATTCCACACAATGTCGTTGCCTTTCAACTACGATTATTTATTCCGTTACAATGGACAGCAATCGGTTTCACAATTACATTTACCTTAAGCTTATAGCTTTCTATGAATTAGCAAAGCTACGAATGGAATCAGATCCATCCAAAATCAATCATAAGCTTTTCTACGTTTTCAAGTAAGAGATAACGAAAGAAGTGTTGAGTATTACTGAGTTCGCTGTAAACTACTCATAATTTGCTTCTTTAGTTTTGTTATTGTTTGTTTAAGCCCGTTTATTGAAATAAAAAACGCTCGAATATGATTTATCCAAAAAAAAAAAAAAAAAAAAAAACAGCGTTATCCTATAGAAATGAAAGTTGGGTAGTTGGCTTTTTTCGTATGCCATTTCATTTAATTAAGTCTATCCGAAAATGCTGGCTTTTTTTTACATATATATATTTCAACCGAAATAACAAGTAGGAAAAAAAAGTAAGAAATATATATATATATATATATAAGTAGAAAAACACACTGCATGTTACATGCAAGCTACCGAATAACTTAATGCATGATTCATAGGAAAGGGCGTTAAACGGGTGCACTTGAATTCCTAGAGGATGGAAATTGAAATTGAAATAAAAGTATGCTTTTTTTTCATGTGCATATGTAGGGGATATGTATATATATATATATATATATATTTATGTATATATGTGAGCACAGAATAATTATTATTAGTCATATGTTTGTTATTTGTAAAAAGGGAAAGAACTTAATGGAGGCAATTTTGATATCATCGGCTGACTCATGGATTTATTTTTATTCTCTTTTTTTTTGCGCTGAAAATGTTTTGCATTAACGTGTTGAGTTATCGTTGTGCACATACTGTTTTAATTTAATTTAATTGCCAGTTTGATGCGTTGCTGAGTAGTATTAAGTTTTTATTTAAGTGATGTCAAAATTTTTTTATTGATTTAAAAAACAAACAAATATTGGAATAAATTCAATTACCACAATTAACATTACTTCTCTTTACAGCCAGTCCAGTATAATCTTATTCTCATGAATTTCAATTGTTAACTCTTACAAGGCTTGGATAAGTACACTCAAAGAAATTATTTCGCATACATAGATAAAGCAACTAATATTAATTATTTATTATTATTATTAATGTTGTTATTAATATAACGATTTTTCTAAATACGGTGTTGTATGGGAAGCAATCGGCAAAGTGGTCCGTTTAGAACCATTTTCAATAAACCTCGTATTGGACCAAAAGAGCTCTGTACACCAAGTGTTATCAAAATATCCCAAAAATTGAGACCTGTAGGCTGAACACAAGAAGAAAAGGTGGACAATGCGGACAAACAAGATTCAGAAAGCGATTCCGAATCGATCGTTATATTAAAATGTTGATTTCTGTCAAGCCTTTCTGGTTGTTGCAAAGATTCGCACAAAGTTAATATACACTTCTTAGGACAAGTGCTGTGGGGCGTGATTGGAACCCTCCTAAAGCAATTCCATTATTGTTTACAATAATTATTAAATATGTTATACCAACTTGTGCGGATGAATTTGCCTTTTATTATATCGAAGCCGAAGCTAATTAGAGGGACAAGACGTCAATCTTACTTTCTAGTCTTCAACATGAAGATCGCATTGTTTGATATACTTTGATACTCCGCATCTTTCTTTTCTCACTATAAGCTTAGGATTAAACATTCCAAGCCACGGCGAAAGTTATTCCCAATTTTTTACCTAATAATGCATATTCACTTTTTTATAAGCCATAACGATATATTGCTGCTAATAGTCAAATAAATGAATGAATACAAAAATTTGGTACATCGGCGTGTTTTACCTCAAAGATGGAGGATATTGAAAATGATTCAGGTCACAACTTGCTTTGAAAAATCTTTAAATGAGTAAGTGCCCGGTATATATAGTTATAGACCGTGTCCCGCTATACGATTTTTACTTGTTAAGTTTAATTATGAATAATAAAATAATTTATCGTAAAATGATAATCGTATTCAACTAAAGTAACAAATTATCCTAATAGGATAAGTGGTTAACCAAAAATTATCAAATATTCTTGCCCAAGTAGTTCGTAATCTGAGAAAAGTCGAAAAAAGTGTTCACTGATGTGAAATGTGGTCGACAAAGTCTAATACAGAACACTATCGTATCCTTTACAGTCTGCCGTATATAAGCATTCGCATGGTGCGAGAAGACGGCTTATTTAACAATTTCCACTGCAACAATAATTCGCCATTACATGATAAATTAATAAAAAGTTTCGAACCTTTTCTGCACTGCAATGAAAATACTTTTATTATTATTGCAAATCTAGTAAAACAATTCTTCCGTTAAAAGGTTGCAACGGTTTTAGGTTAGCGAATGTTGATAACCGTTCTCGCGAAAGAAAGCTCTTCAAGGCCTTCTAACTAGAAAGTTCAGTGTAGAGCACAGTAAATGATTATATGTCGAAATTTTAAGATGGCCGGCTAAGAAGAACATAACGGGTTGTTCAGCTTAAGGCAAGACCTTTCCATTATATACGCGAATGAGGCAAATATTGTCGGGTTCAGTTCCTCCCCGACTGTTGTCCGCATTCTCTGCAGTTGAACGTGTGCAACGAAGGACATTTCCAACCTTCAAATGTCTGGATCTTAAAATATACAAAAACAAAAAATATAAACGTAGAGAAAATTCGCGATGAAGTCTATCATTTGGGGAGAATATCATAAAAAACGTATTTGGTAGAGATTAGGTGCACACGATACGTCAACTGCCAATTAGTATATGGGATAACCTGCGTGCAACTCATGCTTTGATATTTGAGATTGAGGAAAGCGCTCAGAGCAAGCATCAATTAATTTTAGACAATATTATATATACTTGTGGGATATGTTTTACCAAAACCAAAAGCATTTTACATTCAGACTGTTTCATGATAGAAACCTGCGTCCGCTGCGTTCGCTGCGTTTTCATTTTGACTGAGATTTTTTTTTGTTGAGTGCGTTCGTAAGGATTCACAATCAATATCATTATATAATGAGGCAACGAATACAAGAGAAGAAAATAAAAGTGAGATAGAGCAGTAGAAAACAAGAATAAGAAGAGGATGAAAAATAGGGAAAGCAAAAAAAAAACTATTGCAAAGTCTATTAAACAACGCCTCAATGAATTTAAATCCGTTACACGTTATTGGCAAAATAATTAAAAGCAACAAATACAGCACAACTGTTAACACAGCAAACAATGTCGGTGGATGAGGAGAAGTGGTAGACAATCGTCGTTTTGATAAGAGGAGCAGCAGTAGTGGTGATGCTCGACGGTGTATAGTACAAACCAGCCTAACGGTACTTTTTAAACCAAAGCAAACACACTCATTACAATTACCATTTAGATGATAGAAATTATACAGAAATAGCGACGGCATGAGCACAGACGAAAATAAGGAATAAAATCCAACTAAAGATGGAGAAGAAATATGAGAGTTGAGAGGTGGCGGCGGCGGCGTCGGTGGCGGCGTATACAACAAACTAAGTGTTTCATTCAGTTTCCTATCGTCACATCTATAAACTTTTTGCAAAAACGCACGCACACAAACACTTAACAACCTATATATCTTTCGCTTTATCTCTCTCTGTCTCGCTATACTGTGTATTAGGCGGGCAACACTGATGAGTAGTGAAACAGTTAAATGAAAATTCAATTGTCTGTAATTGAATTTTTTACGTTAATTTACCCCAATTTTGCTGTTTCTCTTGTTGTTATAACTGCATTTATCCTTACGCTCGCAATCTATTACAACTAATTTACACTAACACAGGCAAAAATCCGGGAAAGTAGTATATTTAAGATTATAACTAGGAAGTTACACCATTAACGGCCAGAAGGATTCTTTTTGGGTTTTCTTGCTCCTGCGCTATCGATAATAATAAATGAAGTTTTCGAAAGAAATAGAAAAAAAAAAAAAAAGACCAAATGAAAATGATGTAAGACTTAAGCCGAATTTTTATATAACTACTACTAGTTGGTATTAGAAAGTAGTACGTTGCACTATCTTCTTCTTCCGTTTGCTCATACATGTATAAATGACTATTTTATATAGACAGGTAGCTTTTCAGGTTGTAAGATGAGGTACCATTGATGACCGACACTTGAGATGCATGCCGTATTTTAATAGAACTTCCGAAACATCGGCCGAGAAATATAAATGACAACAGTACTTGGAGAGTTTACCGAAATAAAAAATATTAAAAAAGAACAAAGACAGAAAAGCAGCCTGACAGACAGACAGCCTGAAAAAATCTATATATTACAGTTAACCTATAAAGTTTACTCGATTCAGAATACACGCTGTTTGGGAACAACCAACCCTCAGGCGAATTATGAAGCAAATTTTATGAGGTAAATTTTTACTAAACACTAATTCAATCACGTAGTGCGGAAGATAGAACATAGGCTTTTATGCGATGATGCAAGTGATTGATAATCAATATTAGTCGAACTTTTGGCTGGATAGCCTCGTGAAAGCATATTCTATGCTACGATGCAAATGCTTCCTGTTTACTAATACTCAAACACTGCAAGATCTTGTCAGAAAACAGAAGGAATGGACTTCAACTTTCCTTGGAATTTGCTCCTTGGTTCTGATAGATTCATGGATGGTGACTTAAAACAATCTGATATGATTATCTTCCGATAAGATTGGTGCGATAGAAAGTCTTCTGAAGGAATATTTCATGCGATATTTTAAACGGCTTGAGTTGGTTTACTATTAACCGAAATTTTGGCCGCAAAGACTTATCAAAGAGCAGAGGGAATATGACCCGGCTTCCTTTGGAACGTAATTCAATCGCAATCCACTTATCGTAAAAGCATTTGCATGAAATTGCAACGCTGCACGTATCTAGCATAAGCTTAAATAACAACAGCCTTGACCAAATGTATTACGCCCACTACAAATTACTGTGTTACACATACTCATACTTCTTCTGTATAATGTTGGCATTGTCGAGCCCATTTGAAGAGCTTCTTTTTGTTGTACTCCGACAGAAGAGGGTTTTCCCTGCTTTTACAGTATTTTAAAGCAAGTTCTACGAGTGTTCTTCTAGCGTTTCGATATCTAATCCGCTTTTCAATGTCTTTCGGAGAGACGTGTAGCAAGTTTAGAAGATACTTTTTGTGGTTCTTGAGAGACTCTCGAATAAGTTTTCTTTCCTAGCTCCCAGTTGTCACACTCTTTTGTCCACTTTCGCGCTTTCTTTGTGGGCACTAGTCTCTGCGAACCTTGCGATAGCAGATTGCACCGCAATTAACTTAGTAATCTGTACATGGGACTTGTCTTCTTAGTGCAGAATCTGGATTTTTATACGATTTTCTATACAAGGTTCACCTTTTTAAGATGTTTCGTAAAATTAATTAACTGTTTCTACCTTCATAAATAAATAACACACACACAAGCTTTTTAACACTATAACCAGTGAAAGAAGGCTAACAGAAAAGTTTCAATATCTTTCCAGCAGAATAGTACCAGCTTTCAGTTATCCAGCAATCCTAGTTGACTGCTTAGCGCTACTTAAAGATCTCTCTCTGCTATAAGTGCAACTTAACTGAGGCAGTTTTTCAACATATTTTTAAATTTCACATAAGAAACTGATTACGAAACGGTATAGCTTGAGCAGAACTCTTTCTTTAATCGAAAGCAAGTAACTTTTGCTGATAAATTAATTAATCAAAAACCTTGAGTTCAGTGCTTTTTAGTGATTTTTGAACCTTCATAGGATGAAAGTGAGCGGGTAAAAGTGCGAAGCCGTAAACGTGAGCATAATTACAGACAGACGACAGCATCGGTTTTGCTATGGAGCCTGATTAAGAACATTTGTAGATAGGTTAAGTAATTTCAAGTACATTTTGTTTGGATTATCATTGGATAAATTTAATATACCTCTCTCTGTGTTGGGTATCTACAACAATCTAGTGAAACTAGCTAGCAAAAGATAATAAGGACATAGTTCCTGTATATTTCATTTAAGATTTAATGAAAGATGTGTTTTTGCCTTGAGAGTGCTGTTGATTTGTTCAAATAAAAATGAAAATTGCAATAAATTCAATTTATTTAATTGAAAAATTTAATTAAATGCCAAACTGCGCCTCTGCTCTCTTATACTTTTCACTGCTAATGCATTTATGTAAAAAAAAAAAAAAAAATAAAACAAAAACAAAAAGAAAAACTCAGTAAGCTGACACGTTTGCTTTGTCAGTTTGACTCTATGCATATTTTTATTTTTTTAGAAATTTTCGTGCCAGTTCAAAGAGAGGTTGGATAGCCGAACAGACTCACAAATTTTGGGGACAGCAAAAATAGAAACTAACTCAACTATATGGTAAATAAAAAATTGAACTTTTCCGAGGTAGCAACGGATTTTGGTTACGCTATGATTATTTAAAAGTTGGTCGGTTCACTGATCATTGCTCGGTCAAGTTCAATTTGTTTAACATAGATACGATAGCAGTCGTATTTATAGTAAAGCTTCACTTTTCTATTCAGTTCATTATTTTCGATTATATGAATTGAAAAAATATCGGATATAACAAAAAGACATTTCAATATCAACGAATAGGAGAGAATGTAAGAGAACTCTTACGAAAACTTACGAAATTTCCGTATTATATATATTCAGTCTTTCCACTATATATATATATACATATATCTACATAAATACTCCTATGTAAATATATATATATTCTATTTCTTTTTCACGCATACTCCCTCACTTTGATTTTATGCCACCCGCATGAATCAATGTTTGTCATTTTGTAAAATTCAATGCATACACAAGTACATACAAGCACTTCACTTCAGGCATCCATATGTTGAGTTAGTTTTACTCGCTCCTCTTTGCTGTTTTGATTTGGGGCTCTTCTCGTTGGTGTTTTTCAACTTATTTGGCCGGGTGTCAGTTAAAAAATGGCATTTAACTCGACCTTAGCAAAATGTTGTCATAAATTACATACGGATTTTTAGCGCATCTCATTCCTTCTCTTTTGTCTTTTTTTATTATTGTTATTGTTGTTGTTGGTTAACTTTTTGTTTTCGCTTCAACTGCAGTGTGTCATGACTGGGAAAAGACCAAAAAAAAAAATAAAAAAATAAAAAAGGAAAAGTTTTCGAGTTTCTGCCACACGAGTCGTTTGTCTCTGACTCAGTGTGTAACTGCCAAAAATTCGGACATTCGCATAAGCTTATAATCGCATGATAACAACATAGCACTTGCAGTAGTAGCAGCAGCAGCAGCAGCAGCGCTAGCCGTACCGGCAATAGCGGTAATCATTGTAACAAATTCAGAGAGAGTATGGCGCAATCAGTGTTTCCGATATACAAATTGTAGATATATGAATGTATATGTACATGTATATATATATATATATATATATATATATATATATCTAAGAGATAATTTATCTGACTTTTTTATAATTTATCCTATACCTCATACGTGTAACTATAAAAAGTGCATTTCGATAACACGGCAGCTAGCGTTGATGGTGTTTGTAATTAATTTTATTCGAACGTGACTGTATGCGTGTTTTTTTTTTTTTTTTGTTTTAAAGGTAGATATATGCTATGCTCCAGATTTTTAAGTTAACCATATAAACGTGAAAGGAAATGACTTAGCTAAGAGCACGAACGCCTGTTAATAAAATCATATGAAAAAAAAAAACGAACATAAAATTATTATATCGAATAAAAATAACTTTGGAGAGGAAATCCGACAGATCGAGAAGCAAAATTAAAATCAAAATACTCAATATTTTCATTGACTTTATAAGCCCTCGGACCCGATAAGGATAACGAATCTGATATGAGTATTATGCGAAAGGCTTCAAATATTTTGGAGCATAAAATTCTTGACGTTAGCAAACATAAGGTAAACAGTATAAAACTGTGTGCCATCCTTTGTCCCGAAACTATGTAATAAAAAATCATTACAAAAATTCCTATCAATGTTTAATTTACACGGTTCTTTTGATCGACTTGGAAATAGTATGGTTCACCAATATCATTTTTTACAAGAATTTTTTCTTTAGCAGTTTCCATCTCACAGAAACTTCCGCATACAGCAACAAGATGCGCTTGGCCGCATACCGTGATCAGAGGGTTTATAATCAGCCGGTCTACAACCAGTTGCTATAACAATAGGAAACCAACCGAGGTCCTCCTCGTTTGAATTAAGCCCGACAGCTACGCTACTAATCGTAGCATTTTTAGTCCAGTCCGTAATGAACGTGCACGGAAGTGGCGATAAATAGCTGCGAAATTGATATTTATTCCCAATATCAAGTTAAATTTTTATTTGTTGTGCTCATGGACTGAGTTTTCACTCTACACTTATTTAAAATTTTTTTTTTTTTTTGTAATAAAAATTATTACACGAGGTACTAGTACAGAGTAAATTAAAATTGTGTGAACGTATGTAACGTCCAGAAGGACTTGAGATAGACCAATTTTATATTATACCGATCCAAAATTATTTTCTCAATCGACCTAAGCTTGCCTGTTTGTCTGACTGTTGTTTATATACGAAATTTGATATCATGACGCGTTCTGGCTCAAGGACCAACGCTACTGAAAACGGGCCGGAGCGAACCACTTTTTCGACCCGCCCTTATATAATGACTTATCAAAATGAAAATAAACATTATAATTCTTAAAATCTTGCGACAAAAATCACTGAGTAATAGTATTTTGTTGTTCTAGATTAGTATGACAAATTATAATCGCAGCAGGCAAATTTTTGAATCCACTGCCATATAAATGCTTTTACGGCCATTGGTAAAGAGGCCTAATTTGAAATATTTCTTGATAAAAGTTCGTCTATAATAATAATGTGACATAAACAAATAATCTTACCAAATCCGGAAAACGTAGGTTTTGTTTCTGGATCCCATCCCATAAAAAGGTCTTAATCAAAAGTAAGCCCTTATATCGCAAAACTCTTCCATTTATGATATTTTATGATGAAAATTGATTCGTAAGAGTGACTTGATACAAAATTTGGATCAAACAGGTCTTTTACTTAAACCCAACTATATAAAGGGGCTTTCATGAAAGGTGTACACTTCCATGGCGACAAAGTCTAACTTCGAGTTTCTTATGGTGGAAGCAAGTGAAATTATCAAAATTCAGTTTACTAAATTTGAACAAAGTTAGATAACGTTTTCTGGCATCCTTTCGAGTGTTGCCATGACAATCATGCCTTCGCATAAAAACAATGCATCATTTTTAATTTATTATCATGGAAACGAATTAATGTCTGTTTTCAGGGGTATGATGTGGGGTATCGAATAGTTGACCCTGCTCAACTATGGTGTTCTTACATGTTTGGGAAAATATTTAGAGTTTTTCACCTTAGACAAGTTTTCAAAGTTGTGCTACGTTTCTCTAAGTCTATTATATGGCGCACAAATTTTTTTGCACGATTTCTTTTGCACGGTTTTCTAATGAAAAGGCTTTTCTAAATAAATCCGCGACAGTTGGGTGCAAAAACAAACTCTATGACGTCCAACAGATAATATAAATAAGATTAAAAAAAAAGGTATTAAACGAAAATGATTGCAAATTTTAATTAAATTAATTAAAGCGAAATTTTGATTTCAAACTTTTTTGATATTGTGCTATAATATTGAAACTTTTCAACCTTTGTAAAATGCAATTAAGAAATTCAATGCTATGAGTATTAAAAATGTACGTTAGTCGAACTTATCGTCGCTTGGTGTAATATTAAATAAAGTTTTTTGCGTTCACTTATCTTAAAAATAGACTTTAGATCTCTAAATTCAAAAAAAATTCGGTTCTTTAAGATGGTATTGAACAGTACTTTTTAAAATAAATTTTCGGGAAAAAATGTGAAGATTCTCAGTGAAATGTGCTATTGGCATATATACTGGCATATATATAATGACGACAATGTTGCTAAATAAAAACTGTATTACTTATTACATATAGTTGCTCGAATGGTTCTTGATGAGTCCTTAATAAGAAATTTGTTTTTCTGCTATTCAGGTGAGCGGAGCAACGATAGTTTGAATTGGTTTCCTTGTCTCAATCAGTCTCAAGTATCCACATAATTTTCAGCAGATCTTAGCCGACAGTAGCTTGTTTCTTATGTTTAAAAATAGCGTGCGAGGGAATATCTTATAGTTTAAAGGCTACTTAAAGTGACTTGTGAGTTGGCGTAACGCATAACTGTAACGTGTGGGTAACTTAAGTCTATTATTATGCAAAGAAAATCTAGCATTGGCCGAACAAGAAGGTGTATTTATTTATTTGTAAGTAGATGTATGCATATTGTTGTCATTTCAAACAATAAATTATACCTAAGAGAAAACAAGGGACAGAGCAGAAGTACCTTAGAATGGCTTAACAATTCGATTTATTAGCTATTTATCTTATATAACATAAAGTTTACACAAAAAATTGCGATTAGCTTGATTAATCGGGATTATAATTTTCACAAATATAACGGTCCCATGCAATATGTTCTTCCCTTGATCGCTTTTGCCTTTGGTGAGTTGATGATAAAAATATAAAGAGGGCGCGCATTGATTATCGACTGTAAATATAGAACATAGTTAACGCTGGATAAGCATGGCATGTACGCTGAATGTTGTTTGAACAAAATGAAAAGAAACAACTAACAATAATATACGTTTGTTAATAAAAGTCAAAATGAAAGTAATAAAAAGAAAAAATAAAAATGAAACCGTTTTACTTTAATGTCTGAAACTAAATTGCATACGACCTGATTAAAAAAAAGAAAAAAAAAAAAACAAGCAAAAACAGAGAGAGAAACGCTATCGTAAGGTATAACATATATGGATGTATGTATGTATGTATGTTGGTGTGTTTGTTTGTAAGTTTATGTAATTCTGTTAAAAGCTTAAAAACATTAAAATGAAAAAGAAAAACTGTAATCTATGTTTTAACATATATATGTGCACCTTAAAATAAAGAAAAAGAAAAAAAAAGCACACACACACACATACACATTTATAAACATTGTTTCTTACATCTAAGAATGCCCTTTCACCTTAACTCGCTTACTTTCATTGAGCAGACACACAAACAAACATACGTGTTCGCATATATATATATATATATGTATATATATATATATATATATATATATATATATATATATGTGTATATATGTATGAATGTATATTTATATTTGTATATATGTTTATTCATTGCCATTTACATATATTCTAAAATATCACTTCACATATCTATTATATAAAAATGCTTTTTAGGTCACTTTACCACAAGGCAAGTTAAGCAAGTAACATAACATATATGAATATATGTTCGCTTCTTTGTGTTTGCTCTATTCGAAGCATATACCTCGTCCTTTACTACTTGTCTGTACGGGATGCTCTTATATGTTTGTGTTGCAAAGTCTGGCCAAAAAGTAATTTTGTAGAAAATGAAAAATATTTGCTTCATGTCTAACATTTACACAAATAACATGATTTTATTAGTGTAGAAAATTTATATTTGCAAAATCCACAAACACACACACGCCCATATGCATTCCCTATATTGTTTGCTTTTATATGAAAGTGTATGTGTGCGCATGTGTGTGCATTTTTATATACCAGAAGATAAATGTGATTGCTATGATGTTTCCTTTTATTTTTTTTTTTCTATTTTAAACTATTTAATGCATCTTGCAGTAGGTAATAAAGCAAACTTAACCAAAGACAAGTAAACACGAAAGCGCTTTTAAGCGAATCTTAAATGCGTCACACGTAGACTATACGAAATACGTTTTACGGAAAAGTTACTTTCAAAGATTTCATGCACTTTTTCTTATTATAAGCGGCACAGATCGCATACTTGATTGCTGGGAAAGCGAGGCTGATATATATAAAAGCTGTTGCACCAAAGTCACAACATAGTTCTCGCGGAAGGAATATTACGCCTTCAGAGTGCAAGGGGCTTATTAATAAATTTTAAAATAATCCAATACGTTTTCATTTATTAATTGCCATCAGTAACAAACATTATTTTTATTATCGCAATTAATTTCATTATCGCATAAGGGCCTAACTAGGACGATCAAAATTATTTTGAATCAGATTAGTAAACAATCTGTCAACCTTTGTCCATAGCAATCTCCAAAAGAGCAGACAGTTAAGGAATCAAAATTATATGTCAATCCACTGCACATTATTTAATTCGGAAAGCTTAAGGTAAATTGTGATTTATAAATAAGACGAAAGAATCTTAAATTTAACTTTACAGTGAGGATCGTTTTCCTTTTTCATGAAGGACTCTGATGGTCATTTTAGTTTGGTCGTGTTTTTCATAATTTCAAAATCAAACAAGTAAGAATAGTATAGGGGTGCACGATCGTCCAATTATTCATATATCAAAACAACGTCTTATATGGCAAGTAATCGAAAAAATGGTACGATCCGTACTATTTTCAATAGCGTTCGTTCTTAGTTCACAACACGTCGTTCTACCAAATTTCATCAAAATATATTAAAAATTCCGGTCTGTAGACAGAAAGAAAACAACACAGAGACAGACAGCCATACAGACAAACATACATTCATGGTGAATTGATTATTGGTTGTAATCAACGTGGTACCATCATAGTTACCTGCTTCTATCACATCTCCTATTATCATCAACAAATTAACAGGCGTAAGGTTATTAATCCAACCGGTTCTCAAAACAATCTCTCCTTATATGAATAACTATTCATCTACTTTAGACTAACTTCACGACCCCTACTGCATCCTATAAAAAAGAGCTTTGATATTTGGGAGTTGT
This sequence comes from Glossina fuscipes, assembly GCF_014805625.2. Classification (NCBI taxonomy): domain Eukaryota; kingdom Metazoa; phylum Arthropoda; class Insecta; order Diptera; family Glossinidae; genus Glossina; species Glossina fuscipes. The sequence continues at coordinate 22,082,969 of NW_023998416.1, forward strand.
CTTATCAAACGTCTACACCCTATCTCCTACATTTTTCTCTGAGATCTTGCCGCTTGCGTTGACTCTGACCCTAGTGAATAATTACGACTTGCTCTAGTTGATGACTCGCAGCACGACCAGATAGAAAATGACCGCGGCCACTTCCAACAACCTTTGCCTTTGTACAATTGGCGTTGCCAGTTACGAGAAACAACCGAAGTACGTCAACTGATTGGCTTCGAAGACGGTAACCGTACCACCTCTAAAATGTTTTTTCCTACTTGTTTCTTGTCTGCGGACTTGCCCCACTCTTAATACGTGAAATAGCTTAAATCTACGAGCGAGATCAGAACGAGTGAAACAATTGCAGTCGTCGCAATGCTTAAGACGAAATTTCGACTTCATATTCTAAACAAATTGTGACATCGGTTGAAGCACATCTTATATACTAGTTTCCAATTTTTCCTCAAGTTTGTGCATCGATTTTTTAGCTCTTGGGACAGCGTATACGCGCAGGTCAAGTGCGTTTAAAATGCAAGCGTAACGATCCCTCTTGGCTGTGTCGACTTTGGGAATTCAAAGGATTGCAAAAAAGTGCATCGATAGATAGGGAAACTTTTTTCATAACATATTTCATAAATTATGCGCCCAGAAAATGCCACAAGTGTAATGTATACCGACAGTTCGCCAAAGTAATGAACTTCAATTCCACCTGATATCGAGGTCAAAATCAATCGGTATATGACGACTATAACAAAAATTGCATATAAGTAACCTTAGCATTGAACAATCGATTCTCTCGCATCATTTTAAATATTTTGCTTATTAAGATTTGTTCTCTTGCGGTTGCGAATTTATGTATGTACTGAGCACTTTAGCACGCCTTTTATTTATTGCATTATTGTCAAACTACATACGAACGGAGGAACTGTCACACAGACTACTATTGCATTATAAAATTTATTTTGCATAACTGTCGCATTAAACTATATTCTGTTTCGTATTATTTTATTATATTTATTAATTTTTGTTTTTCGTCATATAAATAAATCTGCGCAATTGTTGACGTTGAGCAATAAATTTGATTTGTGTCTGTATTTGTTTATGATATATGTAAATTGATTTAAACGCATAATTTATGATCTCGTAATTTGTTTTTCGTAAATATTTATGCAAATATTTACACATATTATAAATGTTCGGATATATGTCGATAAATAAGACTGATTTGCTGTACGCTTGCATGTGTATACATATATGTATGCATATGTATGGTGACATACATTGTGATAATTTTTGTCACTCAATGTTGATATTATAGGTGCAATTTATTTAGTTAATAAGTATAGTGGGGCACTGAAAAGCCTTAAGGGGAAGAATTTTCGTTTAGTTGCTTTACAAAAACTGTCGAGTATTTAGATGCGCTTCGCTTAAATTGTAGCCGCTAAAATCGTTACGCATTCTGGACTCATAACTTCGTTCCTCTGCTGAGCTATTACTTTGGCTAATTAACTTAAGGTATACTTTTTATATTTGTGTCAGTTTAAGCTGCGTAATCAGTGCGAATGATAAGATAGAGACTATGACTCAATGAAAAATCGGACGTTTTCCAGTGAGGTCCTAGTCTTTGGACTACCCAAACGCATTTATTTTATTTAACGTTCGTAGTACCTTTTCGTATGGCCTGTCGCAGACAGTACACCTTGCAGATATAAAATTCAATAAATAAATTAAGATTGAACAAACAAAGAGAAGACTGTTTCGAGAAGACATATCTATAAGTAATGGACGTTGGATGGAAGACGAAATGTAAACTGAGAACAGGAAATCTAAACAGTAGTACATACATGAAAATATTCAGAAAATAGAACAAAATTCGAAAGCGAATTAAAAGTGAAACTTTTATTATTTACTATTCACTTACGACTTCAGGCGATCCGTGTCATTGTTCTCTGAGAGCGAAAACAGAAATTTCTTGTGAGTAGCACAGACAATGTTAATAGGAAAACAAGTAGTAACATTATAATCAGGCAGGTTATTAAGTACCGTATACGACCATGCAGAAGTGTACTTTTCATTGTTAGCCATAGGGGTCCATGGGGTCCAATGTTAGCAAAATTACCACTCTTCCCCAAAATCTTATTATTGGTCATCAATTTTTGTTGGTATAGAAGGGATTACTTTTCATGAACATTTTTATACCGGATCCGATCTGAAGAACCGATCTAAGGGTTTCGAATTTGATAAATTAGTTATTATGTAAAATCACTGTTACGAACTAATTACCATCATATAAAGGTTTACTTTCCATATGAATGGATCGGTCCATCCTGTCCTAATTTTTTGCATCACTTCATCGTGCTGACGTACTCAGTCATTTTTGTCAAGAAAGAAAAGACGACTTTCTCAAAATAAGACGTTGCATGAAGAGTGTTCGCAAAAATGGACCGGCTCAGTCCATTTCCAATAGGGTTCGTCCTTGAGCCTTACGCGCACTACCCTTACAGGCTATAATGAAATGAAAACGGAAATTATTAGGTGTTCGAACTACAAGATGAACAAGAGAGAGAGAGAGAGAGAGAGAGAGAGAGAGAGTTCTATAATGAAATTATCATTTTATAGAACATTTACGAACATATAATGACGAGCAACTAGACATTGAATATGATTCACCTCGTCATAGATAAACACACTTTATTGAAGTATCGGCATTTACTATCAACACTTAAAGGGATTGGAGATTTTAATGCACTCGTGCGATAGCATCTCACCAGGTGAATTGCGCATGAACGAGAAGCATCCAGAATCTTCTGGGTTTTTATTAAATTTATTCTTTCTCTATGGCTGTGAATTTTTCATTTCAACAAGAAAAACGTACGCTGAAGGAAAGGCGTTAAAATATCTTATTACTTAGGCACTTGGCCCCTTCTTGAAACTTATTTGGTGTCGACCTTGCAAATTCACTGCCGCCTGTTTTTATTTGCACATTTCGTGCATCTGACATTCACGAATTTGTCATATTTTTTTTTAATAATTCCACATGGCTATGATATCGTATGCACAAAACCATTCGCCAACGGCAAGATGTGTGGCTTAATATCTCGAAAGCTTACTGTCAATCTTTTCGAAACATTTATTTACCACTAATGAGATTTATAATAGAGGGAAGTGTACATGAAAGTGTAGATAGCGGTGTTTTCTTCGTGTTTTTTTATATTATAGTACATCAAGCGTGTTTTTAATACTTATATGAGCCATAAAATTGACGGAGTGGCTGATTTTTACGTAAACCAAGATGAACAAGCACATACACCATTTTCATCAGCATTTGTACTTTGGACGAAACACGTCAGTACGCCAGATTTAATTTAAATATATCCAAAATTGTCGCCTGCACGTTGAAAACAAGCAGACTGAAGTTCAAAAAGTGATTTTTAATCAATCGGTATAGTAAAAGGTGGGTTCATCTTGGCGTTGCATACGTCCGCGTAAACTTAACATACTTTTGTGGCTGGTGCCGTGGATGTAAAAATGAAGAAAGCAAATAAAGCCACACAGCTTGTCCAAACCTTCCTAGTTAGGTTTAATTTAAAAAAAAGCAAGAGACTACAAAAATATTTAACGAGACATCCACATCGCCTCCGAATGCGAACCCTCGACATGAAATATTTAAATAATTTATGGCAATTGCTAATATAAACGAAATCACCATAAAACGGCGAAATATTTGCTGAACACCTTAAGCCAACCTGCTGTGAAAATAAAGTATATTTTTTGCTTGGTATTCCTTTTCTGTCGGTGTATACATACACATATGTCATTTATTGTCTTATCGCTATGGGGGGTGTTTCGAGTATCACCTCGAGGCGTTGTTCGGTCAATGAATTTAATGATTTGTATAAATACACAGAATATACAAAAATGTATTTATGGTTATTTGGTTGGAAAACAAATAAAACGACCGACACCAATTATTTGGGCAGTTGATATTTATGTTTATGGTCTTAAACGACATGCAGTGAGGGAGGGAATATTATAGCAAGAAAAAAAGAAACTTTTTTTAAATATATTTTTATGTTCTCTAACCACACACACACACACATATATACAAAAATTTTTCTCATAATTGGATTCAATGTTTATAAAGACAACTCAACCGTAGATTGCTCTCATACATTAAGCAGCAGGTTAAAGTAAGTGTAGTATTTGAAGGCAAGCAAACACTTGACTATGACATAAACTGGTATAAGAAAGTTGTTCAAAATGTGAAAATTATGATTCTTAAACATTAAGCAACTAAATTATCTATGTGAGCTTAATTAACAGTGACAGTTTACCTTGTCATTTTTCTTAATATTTTTACGCCTCTTCGCTTGAAGAAATTTAGAAGGACCGAAGCCATGCATAATAGTTAAACGGCGTCCTTGAAGGTGAATTATAAGGAAAACGTAAGCTGCGAGTGAAAGTGAGCAGGAGAATGATGAGATATACTATTTCATCGATGTAATTTCTTAATTTGCTAATAATTTGATATCAATGTATTGCGAATCTGCGAGGCGTAGAAGTAAAGTTTTTAATTAAGTCCCCAATTAGGGAATCTGCTTCACCTTGTCGGGCAGACAGCAATGCCTATGACTGGACGATTCGATCTTTGCTTTCATGTAGAAGCAATTTTCTGTCGAATGTGCCAAATGCCTTTTTGTACTGCGACGAAGGCTAATTCTGGAAATTGTGGCTTTTCTGGTCCTTGTAACTCGAATTCATTTAGTGTTCATTCAATCATTATACCGTATACCACTTGTGGCACTGGGTATATTAAGAATGCACGGACATGTGCGGCACCCAAAACGGTTTAAGATAAACCCGCCTTTTATTATGCCAGGCAATGCAGATCCCGAAAATGATTCTAAATCGGTCTGCCCGTCCGTCTGTTCTCTGTATACTTGTGTTCAACGTACAGTTTATGTTAATCTTTTATAATAAAAACTTGTCCCTAATAGTAATTTGATATAAAAAATAAGTGGTCGGCCATATCTGACAATTATTTTGGTATTTGTTTTTCATTCATTCATTTTGTATTTCTATACACTCTAAGCCAACCTGCGACTGGCGCGCTTAACGAAAGCGTATCCTATCTACTGGAAAATCATTTCTTCTTCCTCATGTATTGAATTTATTAAAGCAACATGGGATAGGTGGTAAGCATCGTTTGTCTATTGAAAATAATCTAGTCTGCCCTTTGCGGGGTATTTCTCAAAGCGATCTGTGTCTGGTGATCTTAACGAGAGAGCCTCCTATCTACTGGTAAAACTTCCTGTCTGCCCTTTGTACTGCATTTATTACAGCAACCTTCGACTGGCCATTCTAACGAAAGCATCTCTTGTCAAAGGAAAATCTTCTTCAATAAGTAGGATGCTTAGTTTCGCGTGTTATCTGCTTTATAATTATATCCGGCATTTATAATAAGTGAAATTGTAAACTTACGCCATCGGGTTTAAGAACTCTCCCGCGAAGGCATATACATACATCCCTAAGCGAAAGCAGATTACCCTAGTTCGGCGCTTTAAATACGCGGCAGCTTTTAGAATTCATTTAGTAGCGGGAGTGGACAGTGAACTTGACTTTTCGACTCATTTCAAAGTCAAGAAACTCAATCCCAACTCCAAGGAAGTTTGTGCTGCTAGTTTGGGTGCTGGCACTAATCAATATTATCAGGGACTTTGGCACTAACTGTGAGTAAAGTAGGTAATAACACGTTTTCGTAGAAAACTTGGCCAATTTCTTTGCCTTACAGTATATCCTCCCTCCAATGCCGCCTTAGACAAGTAAACTCAACAGTTCTGGAATTAGTTCTAAAATACTAAAATTCTTTCATAATCCTTTGCCTTTTTTTCGAATATTTTCTTTGAAAAAAAAAAAATAAAAAAAGGGAAACAGTGAGGAATTATTTTAAATTTTCAGTCTAAGTAATTTATGTTGTTTTCATATTAATATCAATGTTTTCTTACTAAACTAAGTGAAAAGTATAAAACGAAATCAACATAAAGAAACTAATAGCAATTGCTTGTGATATTTAACAAGAGTTTTGCATTTGTCGCTTTTCCTTCAAATCTAGGGGGAAAAAAACGAAAAGAACTAACAAAGAAAAAAACAAGTAAAAAACTTTATATATGACTTTGGAAGGATATGGCATATTCATCATTTCTTATAATCGTCCAATTAGCGAATACATCGAAGAATGGTATTCTTTTATGAAGACACCGCACATGCACAAACCTTTTCACACGTTCTGTAAAGTTTTATAATTTTAATTTTTTTTTTTTTCTTATATAGATTTACGAGCATATTCTGAGTAACAGAATACCAAATCTGATACAAGTTTACAAGTAGTACAAGAAAAAAACACATTCTTTTCCTTTATGACTAGTGGGTAGGGTCGCAACGCTAGAATATGGCGAATCGAGCCGAATCTATCTTCAAATATTACGTGTGTGTGTATATATAAGCACAAAATTTTGTATACTCAAGGACAATAGGACAACAGGAACAAAGACGGATCAAAAAGCGGGGATGAGAACCACTTTAGGGATTTCATGCTTTTTGCAAGAACATTTGTACTCCAACGTTTTATATCCAACACAATGGCAATGTTAAGGCACTCTCTTCCTCTCACTAAACAAAAACTGGTTCCTAGAGCTATATCACATTATTATCGGAAATTTTTATACATTAGAAATTATTGGTCATTAATTTCCTTGAAGGATTTGTTATCAAATGGAGGAATACTTAGCTCAGCAAACCATTTGAAATCCTGAAAAATTTAAAGCAGTAGTTGCATGGAATATCTGTACATGAGTAGCCGAGTAGTTAAGCGATTACCAAGTCAAAGTCTGTGGCTTGAAATCTCTATGCTGTGGAGTTCGCTTCTGATGCAGTTAAAGGAAGTGCTCATTCGATAAAGGCATAACACTCAGGGATTTGGAATGAAATGATTTTCTGAACAACCCAATGGTATTCTTTAGCAAATTTGGTGCTGAAATTCACGCGAGTTCCATTAATCGTTTATCTGAAAAAATAACATTCACAATAAATACATATATATGCATATATTAGCTCCACGAGTCATCACAAACCAAAATAGAACTAATTTTCGTTCTCTTGCTTTCTTATATGATTTATATCATATTCTTTTCAATTAAAATAATAAAGCTATGCATGTTATATGCATATATGCATAGTTCAATGTTGTTTTTTGTTTTTACAAAGCTAGTTAGTTGACTTTAAAATACCAATTTTGACAATGTTTAGTTTAAATTTCCCAATTAGATGTGGTTTTTCAACTTTGGAAAGTTCCAGAAAATATTGAATATTTTATAGGATTTAAAACAATAAATCTATATGCTACATGTGTACATATATATACATAACATACTTATTTTTTAGATATGCATATCACTAATCATGTATAGAGTAGAGCAGAGCAGAGCAGAGCAGAGCAGAGCAGAGCACTTGCTAAGAAAACCTAAACATATTATGTATTTACCACTAGAGATTTTAGTTTACCAGCTAGCAATGCGGGGCAATGTGGGTGAATTCAATTTGCTTAATATATTAATGAAATATTTAAGCAATCAAATGGATTTTTTATACATCACACCAGAGTACGGAAATATATTTATATGTTATTTTATCACTGGGCTTGTGCTGACACGCTACAACTAAAGGTATGCATCGCATATTTTGCATCTTGTACACTTTTTCACTTACGAAGAGCGCAGTCAAGCACAGTGAAATCTGTGCTTATTTATAAATATTTTCTCTAAAGATTGATGCAATTAGCTGCAGATCCGATGTCCGCATTAGTCGTCGCTTTCATAAGATATGAACCTTCTCCCTCCTCTTATGTAGATACATCCGATTCTATCTGATTGCTTGCTATTTTCAACTTAACTTCCGCTTAAGGCTCCCGTCATATCTATACAAATCGATCGGTACATTTGTGTTTGTGATGGAACCAACTTCAATTCCACCAGTTACGCTTAAGATCGATCCGTTAAGAAACGTAGTTATGACTTTCCATGTGACCCATCCGGCCCAGCTGGCGTATGGTAATATGCACACATGCAGTCAATTGTCCCTCGTCCTCTTCGTCTTTTAATTTTTCACAAAAAGAGAAACAAACTCAAACACAAATGAGAGACAATATCATTCTGTCCATAGTGTTCCTATATACCTAATCAATTAACTGATATACAAATTATTGATCCCATTTAGAGACTTGTGGCTCCCAGTCAAGTGAACCGGAGGTCATTAGCCGCAGAATGTTAACAACCATTTTATGTATTTGCTATTAGCTTAACAAGATGTAGGTAATAAAATAAAAGATTAATTTCAACTGGATGGAATTGGATAGTAACTTACCTCTAAAATTCATAAAAGATTGCGGTGTACATTACATTTTCAAAAAGTTTAAAAATATATATCTTACAAAATAATATCAAAAAAGAAATTCGGGAAAGAAAACAGAACTCTTGAATGCAAGCGAAATCATAAAGCAAAGCAAAGACAGATTATGACTTTCATAATGAATGACATTAAATATCTATTCATATTTCTATTGTTTGAATAATTTTCTTTGGCTAACACGATGCTCGCGTTTTTTCAAAAAACGCTCCCTGAAGATTGCGTCAATGATACAGTTACAAACTTCGACCGGCTCACAATTTGCAAAGTTAGCAGAGTAAGAGATTGAAAGTTTATTAGATATGAGGATCGCCACATCACCACCTTGAGAAAAGTTGAAGATACGATCACATCCTTCCACGTTATGATTTTTAATAGAAAATGACCCATGAGAGTTGAGAACAGTTTCGGAGAAACAAGCTACGGAGAGGTTTTTACAATAAAAATAATGTTCAACCTGTTTGGATTTGTAACGGACGCTGGCGCAGTTAAGTTGGGCGATTTTCATTACTGGCAGAGTGAGAATTAGAGTACGAACGAGAAGACTATGGCCGACAACAAAAACAACAACTACACAGCTACAACCACAAACACCACATCTACAAAGCTAAGGCTACGAAAATACAACCACAAAAATGCAGCTACAAAACAACAATTGCACAAGCGCACCTACGGATCACCAATTACAAACAAGCGACAACAAAATCGCAACTACAAAACTACAACTACGAAACTGCAACTATTAGAATGAAAATACAAGGCTACAACTAGAAAGCTAGAAAACTGCACCTGCGCAACTACTACCACACGCCGCACTATGTTGTGATCGTTGTCGCTGTCTCTTCATGCGTCGCAGTCGCTGGCGCAGTCGGAAATAAGATTAGTAGAAGAAATGAGATTAGAGGATGGAAATAGTAGTAGGAATAGGAATAGAAATGAAAGAATAGACAACGCTGGCGAATGCGAGCGCGCTGCTCGCTGAGAATGCGCTGCCATTTGGAACTGCGCGGCCCTTTTATTTTTATTCCTGTTTCTATATTCTCTTATATCCGTTTCTGCTTACCGACCGTCTGTTCTTTTATTTCTATTCCTCTTTACATTGTTGGCTTTGGCCTTTAGTTAGCTTTGTATTTGTAGCTGTTTTTTATTATAAATGCAACTCTGACGAGCCTGTAAAGCGCACACATTTTTTGGGGCGCTGCACACATGCCTTGTATGCCTCCGCTTCCGTTCATAACGTCTATACATTTGATTAAAAAAAAATTGTTTAAACAAAGAACTTCTTATTTCAAATTGAAACTTACTTAAAATGTAATTACTACAAAGATTGATAATCGAAATATGCATCACCACTAGGTTTGATGGTTTGCCATTTATTACATAACCTCACTTATTTATTATAGAAACTCGCTGGATTCGAGGCGCAATAGCCATCGAGCCATTTTCGCAAATCTTCGGCTTTTATGAACCGATTACTCTGCTAAATATAATTGCATTAATCTGAATAATTAGTAATCAGAAGGTGTCAGGTCAGGAAAATTCACGATTTGTACGGAAACCATTCAGACTAAGCTACATATTATTTGCATGAATGGTTATCCTGGAGGCGGACGGACGTATGTGAATTTTATCGCCTTCCGAACAACAATATTTTGTTCAAAATTTCGCAGACTACCTTTTGACGGGTTCTTTAGCTTATCGCGTTGTCTATCCAAACTAACTTAGTCCTATGTACAGCTTGAGTAGCAATTTCTTTACGTTTAAGTCCAGGTAAAAACGGAGAGAATGCAATTCAGAGAGAGAATGCAAAACATTCATCTGTTTATACAGTGATATACAGCGAACGTCAACTTGTAAGCAACTGAAACTTACGTGGTTCCAAAATCAATATCTAAGTTAGCTGTGTTCAAAAATTCAGAAAAATTGAATATATGAGGCACAGCGGGAACAACTATATTTGTATACCTTATATTTTGAGAGATAATACGCGTAGAATATGATCTAATCGCCTTACTCCGTTTATTGCCCAACTAGTTACTTGCCAAAGTTAGGTTTGTTTCAAACACTTAATAAAGATTTAAGTTTTTAAATGTTGTAATAAAAACATTTGCAATGCACTTTAAATTCTTTTAATTCAATAATAAAAAAAATCATATGTTGTTGAAGTACCACCACTTGTGCTGTAAGATATATTAAGTTTGTCCGAGCGTGTATAATACCCAGAAGAAGAGAACAGGACAGATCCAATTTGATGTTGTACCGAATAATGCGGATTCACTTCATGAATGAATTGTTTGGCCATCTGTCCATCTGTCTATCTGTTCGTCTTGCCGTCTGTCTGTTTCTTGTGTTCAATCTGCAGATAGTAATTTTTGAAATGTGTTGGCCCAAGAGCACTATTGGAAACGCTTCGAAACAGAATGCTTCTCCGACAACTTCCTATATAACGCCTTGTATCAAAAAATCTTCATATAGTGGGTTGGTTCCGATTATAATGTTTTCACTTGGTTTTCTTTGATTTAATTGTTACGCATGTTAAGTGCATTTTCCTTTTTATTTAAAACGCAAAATATTCAAATATTTAAATAATGAAAATTTACGCAAACCCGAGTATGCCCAATACACACTCCAGATAAACAATGCTATCTCTTTATTCATTTAGTTTAGTTTACACAAATCCATGTAATAGTAAAATGTCCTAATTAATCCTTTAAGTGTTGTGAATAGGTGTGTGTATAGTTGTTCACTGTACCAATATGGGGGCAAGCAAAGTTTAACATATTCATACGTTTACACAATCCAATCTGAATCAAAATTTAAGTTCTTGCTCGCATGCATGCATATTTAAGCATTAATGTACATATGTGCTCTTGTCATGTTTGGCTTTTACTTTGCATTTAAATAAGTTAATTTCTATGCTCGCTCTCTCCGCCAACTTTCCCCTGCTTTGCCCCTTGCCTTAGCTAATCGTAATACCGGTTGTGCAACGATACGGGTGTCCTTATGTGCGTATGTATGCGCGCCTGTGCTTACCTTTATACCAAATTGTCGTCTGACTTGTAACTACTATCTCTGACCGACCGACTTAATGCTAATCTTATGTTAATTTTGTGTCTTCATTCATTCATGCATGTAAATACTGTTTGCAACACCTTAAGGTCCGACCATGTTTCTTAAAGTCTTGTTTCTCTTTTATAACTTCATTAATTAAATTGAAGAACTTTCTCGTTAAAGCAAACAAGTAAAAAAACTTTCTATCTTTGCTTTAAACTAAAATCTCAATTCCTATCATCGTAAACAGGGCGAACATCCCTTAAAGTTAAGATTTATATTTTCAATTAGGTTCACTGATTATGATTATTATTTATTCATTTTTGCTTTTGTTGTTTTCTATTCACTAACAAAGGATCGGCTATATTAGTTGCTCTTTACTTTTTAAGACGCAGAAATATTTGTTATCAGCAAATAATTTTGAATCGACGCACTTATGACCATCATCGCGTCGTAGTCATGATTGTAGCTATCTACGGTTTTGGAAAACTCAAAGTAGCAAACATACGCATAGAAAGATGAAATTTAGTAGGCCTATTAGTACCTAATGTCCGTATAGTAAGCTTAAGAAGAAGAAGTGAATCTAGACAAAAACCGTAGCTTATAATGTCAAGCAGATGTTGATCGAAATATTGGTGCAAGCCAATCGTAAACTTGGATGCGAAAATAGTCCCTATCGACAAATTGACACAAGCACAACTACGTAATGGAAGGAACACTTTCCAACTTTTATACTCAGTAACTAAGGATATTTATACAAAAATTTCTTTGTTATAAAATCAGACATCCCGCAGGATAATTATGCAAAGATTTGATTATTTTGTTGTTCTAAGAGGTTTGTAGAGGTTTGTTCACATTCGTTGATGGAGAAGAGAAGCTGGCTAAAGTAGAAGCCTGAAAGTTGGATAGAGATTCTTAATTTCAGTTCACAGATCAAATTTGAATTTATGCGCTATGCACATATGTTTGCAAGCGAATAACGGCACCTGCAGCCGAGTAGGAAAGAAAGGGGACTTCCAATGACCGCGAGGTCAAATCTCAGTGCAGTAAAGGTTACTCTAATGCACGGAACTGCAGTGAATGCTCAGTCAGTAAAGACATGGCATTGGGCACATAATCATTAAGTTGCGGCCAACATCCAACCTCTTCTCCTTTCCTTAGCTTTTTCTAAACGGCCCGCTTCGTTATATCATACCCTAATTAATTAATCATGTTTTTGAGACTTTAATTAAAGCTTTTTTTTGCCCACAACCTACCTCAAGGAAAGTGCTTTTAAAAAATCTTTAATTTTTCCTGCGCCGTTAAGTTCGCGTTTCACTCACTTTTTTTTTTTCGTTGCCGGGAAGAAAGCTTAAGGTAACCAAAAATAAGAAGAATGAAAGGAACCCAAAGGAGATATGATAGGAAAAAAGCCTATACTTTCTACTACAGAGATATTTCTTTGAATGAACACTTCACTTGATCGTACATTTCATTGAAAACGGTCTTTGTCAACGCAGTTTGATTTTCTTCTATTATTTTGTTCTTTATTTGTTAATTCAATAGGAGTTTTAACGGGCAAATAGTTGGGCAAACCGCTAGGCAAGCGAAAGGACTTACCAATCGACAGTTTTTTCAAATTTTTTTGTTTAAATTTTGTTACAATGTTGTAGAGAGAGCAGTACTGAGGAAAAGATTTGAAAAGTTATTTCCGAGGTGAACAAAATTCGTCAAAGCCTACATCAATGTACCCTGACACTCTGATAATGTAATGAATGAATAATTGCTGTGGCTCGCTCGTATGTCTTTTATATTGTTTTAGAGAAAATTAAAAATTTTCTGATAATCGTTGTTTTCTTTTCCATTAATAACATAGACATAGAGTTTATTGTGCGAGAAGCAATATGTACCTTAAGAAAAATGGCAAATAATCATATGTAGCGTGTACCCATCATGGGCTAGAAAAATTTTCATGAGATTATGATTTTTACATTGTATTGTTCATTGACTATTATTGCGATATTATTGAAAGCTCGTAGAGTAAACATCATATTGCAATTAAAAGACTCGTAAAGCTCATAGAATTTTTTAAAAAGTTTCCTTCAGGCCTTAAATACAATGAGAGTTGAATGTAAGTTGGTAAGGATGGGAATTCAACTTTTCACGATGCCTTGGGCGAATTGGCAAATCACATGGCTTTCTACGCAGCCCGGAAAAATAAACCAAAAGCGGGAGAAGAAATAAAAGCAAATAATTTGAAATTGAAAAATCATTTATCAAATTTATGTTTATATCGATTGCATCACATTGTTCACATTAAAATTGTGATTTGAAATTTTTGTTACTACTCCATTTTTTTTTTTAGAAAGAATGAAAAAAAAATGAAATTTTTATTCTGAAATATATTTACACAAACATGAAATACTATGATATTAATAATACTAAGTCTGCTGACCAAAAGAACTAGCGTTTTCCGACGCCAAAAAAGCCACCTTCGTGATGAGCGCCGCCGAATTTGTTAAATTTAGAGCACGACGACTTGAAACAAAATTTTTTTTCATCAATAGTTTTCATCAATATTGCTCACTATTGGCGATTTCTAGTTCATGCCTTATTGATTTTGTACTCAATAGTCAAATGAGCAACGTTATGATGATTTCGACACTATACTGGGTTTGGCACACATACAACCCTTAGCTTTTATGACTATATCGTATGCAATATATATTAGTTTGGGGAAAAAGAAATCCCTTATTTTTATTTGGGTCAAATATGCACCGTTTTGTTGTATGATTTGTTGCCATTTTAAAGGTAACTTCAAAATGCCTCTCTCGTAGAAGTCCTGGTCTCTATTTGCAAAAAACTCTAGTAGTCGATTTTCACAATCCTCCCTAGATTCCAATTTTTTATCATTAAAGAAATTTTGCAATGCAAGAAAAAGATGATAATCGCTTGGTGCCAAGTCCGGACTGTATGGCGGATGCATTAAAACTTCCCAACCAAGCTCCCGAAGTTTCTGGCGAGTCACTGTAGATGTGTGTGGCCTAGCGTTGTCCTGGTGGAACACGACACCTCACCTGTTGGCCAATTATGGCCGTTTCTGGTCAATCGCTATCTTCAAACGGTCGAGTTGTTGACAGTAGAGATCAGAATTTAGCGTTTGACCATATGGAAGCAACTCATAATAAATAATTTCCTTCCAGTCCCACCAAATGCATAGCAAAACCTTCCTGGCCGTTTGAAGTGCTTCACCGCTCTTTGATGGTTTAAAACTCTTCTATGGTCGATTTTTAGCTCCTGGGCGATGTTACGACTGCTATCGTGCCGGTCAACTTCGATCATTTCTCCGATTTTATCGACATTTTCGACGACCGGCCTACCTGTGCGAGGTGCATCTTTAACATCAAAAATTCCTGAACGGAATCTACGAAACCAAAATTGCACATAATTGGCTGTTACAGTATCGGAACCATAAACACCATTCACAATTTTAGCTGCCTGGCTTGCATTTTCGCCTTTGTCAAAGAAAAACTGTAAAATGTACCGAATTTTCTCTTTGTTCACTTCCATTTTTGACACGCTTTAACTCACAACTGAATGCACCAAACAAAAAACAGCAAAAGAATTTTTCTTACTGCGAAATGTCACCTTTCCAACGAGCATAAATCCGAAATTATTTGATCGATACTTTACGAGAAATCTATCAGTGCAGCCATCTACCGAAAAAATAATGGATTTCTTTTTCCCCAAACTAATGTATTATTTTGCAATACATAAATGGCTTTCTCATACTGAACTTTAACATAGGGAGCCATTGTGTTTTTCCTTTAACGCTCGAGTCAGTTCTGCTAGAGCTTTCCACTTTGGGAATAGGAAAAAATCGTACGGCACGATTACGATGTTTCCAATATCGATGACTGATTGTTCCACAATTCTCGACGTTTTTTTCATGTTGTTTTACGTAAACGACACACAACTTCAAGATAATATAGCTGTTGTGCCCGGGCGCCGTTGTGGTTAACATTTTCTCCGCCTTTTGTTAAGAGGTTGTACCACCTATAAACACTTTTTTTGTGCTCAAAGTATTCTCGTCAAATGTCACGTTCAACATTCTAAGTGAGTTGGAGCAACTAATTCCTTTTTTCATACAAAACTTAACTTGGAGATCGTTTGATCCATATTTTTCGATAGCTAGAATTCGCCAAGCACACACAAACACTCTTCTGGTCGCAAAAATGAAGATATATTGGTCGAAACTTTGGCATTGAAAATGGGCCAAATTGGTCAGAGCAAAAGCGCGCAATGGAGCATAAAGTGAACGCAACCCAGCTCTCTTTAACACAAATTATTGGATTTTTGCTCGTTACTAGGACATTATTAAAGTTAGAACACCGAAATTGTCCTCATTTATGTTGTGTTACAAAACATTCTAGTCTTTAGGTCAAAGAATGAGATCAATCGACGGTATCCGCACAAAGTTACGAGTAATTATATTTTATTTTTTTCACTTTTAGAGGTTTTATGCTTCATTGTCACAAGGCAACCAAGACAGAAGGTTGAAAACTACTTTGTACACTTCTTAAATGAAGATATAGTATCTGCCTAAACAAGAGTTAATTTTAAAGCGAATATGGTGGACACCGTGATAAATTTTTTCTTAATAATACCAGCGATATGGGTATCAAGTAAAAGGACTTGGAGAGTAGAACGCGAAAAGCATAGTGGTGGGTATGCGAGATTCGACCCCCGGCCCAATATACCTTTCATGTGTACGAATAGTCTATATGAATATCATGAATGCATCGTCTAGTTTCATCGACTAACTCCCAACTTAGTGTCCTCCATGTCATTAAATTTGTATTTCATGTTTTTGAAATTATAACAATTTTTTTAATAAACTCATATTATTTTAATTTGTTATTTCCAAATTATCATAATTTCGTCTATTTATTTAAATTAAGAGTTAACATGTGTTATTTCAGGTGATAATTAATGCAAAAACGCATTAAATTGTAACCAAAAAAAAAAAAAAAAAAAAGGTGTACATACAAACACCTACGCATAAAATTATATGCGATTTTAGAAAAACGAATAAAATTAGCAAACAAAAAAAAAAAAAAACATTAATTTTTCCATCTATTCGATACATTTTATCGCTCTACGCTAGGATTAAATGAACGTTATCCGTAAGGGTATCCGCTGTTTGGGCGTCTGCAGGAAACAGACGACTGCACGTATACGCAACATAATTGGCAATAAACTTGATTTAATTTTCATTCGCATGTAATAATTTCAGCGGGAAAATAAAAATTGATATCCTCGAACATATGCCGTGGGATACCGCCAACAGTAGATCCATTCGGTCAAAACACCCAGGTGAACGCGTACCACCACGAAATTTAAACTTTTTTTTATTTTTTTAATTTTCTATTTGAAGTGCGGTGGTAGTATTAAAAAAAAAAGAAAGTTAGTTCGTTTCATTATTATGGGATCATCGGTGTTGCAACAGACTCGTAAACAAGAGTTAAGCATAATTATTATCGTTGCTTTATACATATCGGAAATGGATGTTGGTGCACAGGTGAGGGTAGATATGAAAGTTAGATAGATTCAGCAAAAAACATTTATTTAGTATAATCATGAAAATGTTCACACAGCGATATGGGAGCAATTATTAACGTTTCTATGCAACATTTTACCGCCGCGTTAACTAATGAGTACAAGTTATATAAAAGATTTGATGCAAACGTTTGCATAATACAGTGGAATATCAGTTAGAGAGGAATTTTTTGCAAGTAATGAGAACGCCATAATTATGAAAGACATATCTGAGATGCTTTTCGAGTCGAACGCAATTTTCATCTCTAGTCATACGTTTCTCTCATGGTTTTTTCTATTGTGAAGTTTCTTTTGCGTTATGATATGCAGTGGACAAAAATCCTATATATGACTTTTTTTCTCTTTATACATATCACCGAAGGATGAGGGTTACATTTATTTTGTTAAAACGTTTTCAACGTCCAGAAGCTCCGGGGACATCGTACAGTATATATTAATATACGTGCTGGTCAAGAATACGTAGCGTGATTCGAAAAGTCATTTCGTTTTTCTCCAACCGTGGATTGCATTTTTTCACAGCCAAGTTCACATTCAAGGCGTACTATCTTAATATGTAGCTGATACCGTAATGCTTGTCTGGGAACATTTTTGTTTGATTCTACGCAAATGTTTTCGTGTGGTGTCCTGCCAAATATGGAAAGTCGAAGGCAGCACATTTCGCTTACTTTACTTCTATTTAAAGAAAAGATAAAAATAATGTACAAGCAACAAAAAATAATTGGGTGTGTATGGAGGTAATGAATGCATAGAATGCCATTACCAAAACTGGTGCGCAAAATTTTGTTTCAGCGATTTCGCAGCAATTTTTGGAAGGCATTAATTGAAGCCAATCGCAAAATGATAGCTCATGAGGTCACTCAGAGCTTAAATCTCTTCCATTAAACAGTTCTTGATAAAATATTTATACACTAATCACTCAATATATTTTTGATCAGCTTCAAAATCATAAATCGATTAAAGTGATCAAGTCTATCCGTCTGCTCCGTAATGTCTGCTGTAAACATTACCCGCAAGAGCTATCGGCTCCAAATCACTTTCACGGTTATACTAGGAAGAGAAGAGAGCTATACTTTCTTACTCGATATTTACAATCCGGCGTGGCAGGATTTTTTTATAGAATAAAGCTAGAAATGTATGTCTTCCATGTGTTGTAGTTTATGAGTAATGAGCAAAAACTTTAGAAAGCAAAAGTGTTCTCAGCTTTTGTTGCATTGCAGGCGTTTCCTTTGACCGTTTCCGAGCCATTCTCGGATTCTCAAATCTCTGTCCAAATTTGTGGGAGATGTCCTCATTGAGTTCAGACTTTACATAGAAAGAGAGATAGCTTCACTTGCTTAAATCGATTTAGATTTTTGATTAAAAAAGTATGCACTTCATGTGGTCTGTAAAAATCTTTGTTGTGGGTTGCAAACGATTTGACAAAATGAATATACCCCCCATTCCCTGGTGATGTGTATAGAAAACTAACAATTTCTTACTAATTGTAGAAGATTTAGAAAATACCTAAAAAAATTTAGTTCGCAGAAAAACCTGATTAAGTTGACTTTTTAAGTGATCAAAATATACTCTACAAACTCTCAGATATGTACTTTTAGCAAGTCAACGCTTTAAGGTTTTGAAACCTGCCGTCACTATGTAACACTATTTAAATTGCACCCTCTTCCTCTCTACCTCATGTGAACTTTTCTTAAAGGGCTTGTTTTAGCGCAGCGCCCGAAGCAACTTTTTTTAAAAAACTTTTTTTTGATCATTTTTTTGCGAGTGAAAGCAAAAGTAATGGGCTAACAATATATGAAGCATATATTTAGGCGATCAAGACAAAAAATAGTTTTGAAAATGCTAAGCCTAAGAACGAGGATTCACATGCAGTTTAATTTGTCCAAATTTAAATAAAAAAAGTCACTTTAACTTCATCCCTGCAGTTGGCGTATTGGTATCTATTGAATTTTGGCTGATTGAGAGTACCCGAATGGAGAGGTTTTGTCTTCAACCAACAACAATGATTTCAGTTAACTTATTATTATTATTATTGAAAAAAATCAAACTAAAAAAATGAAAATTATTGGAGTCAGCTTGAGTGTCGATTTGCAAAATCGCATCCCGATCAAAACTAGAAAGTGTTGTCAGAGAAAGGCTTTCTTAATTTAATAGTTTCTTAGCTATTCTTATTAATAGTCCACAAGTTCGGTACCCCAAACCTTCCCTATCATATTTATATCGAAGAGACAATCGCATGTCTTGCATCGTATTTGTTGCGGAACAATAAAGAAATTGTCAAGAATATTTCTTGCGGCGAGTTCGTTATTAACAATAAAATGTTCAATCGGATCATTCATCCATATATCGATAGTTTACACGAGCATAAGACATAAGGGGTAACTTCCCAGCAGTAATTTGTTTTACATAATTAGCCTTTTCGGAGTGCTCGGAGAAAAAGCCCAGAGTTTCCTTTAAAAGTTTCTTTTAAGTAGCGAACTAGTTTCGAGACATTTTGGATGATACAAGCTGTTAAGTCAATAAAGTCGTTTCTGAAAAATTTATACACTTTTTTTCGCTTAACAGAAAACTTGTATTGCGTTTACCAACTGGAAGGGAGCGGACTACCTTACCATAGCGAAGAAACCGACTTCTCTCTTTCTATATATATATACGTCAGATAATCTTGCTATTCGATTCACTGCGTGGGAGAAATTCGAAAACTTGTCGCTAGAACTTGTGCACAAAGCTTTCGGTATCAGTAATGACCATTGGTGATTCTTGAACGGAGCTCGGCTTTACTTACGACGATGTTGCCGCATATTCGATTGCTTGGCAGATCACAAAAGGAATTTTAATGCTGAACGCAAATCTATTCATTTCCATCGTACATTAGCGCACGTAAGGCAATGAGGTCAACAGCTATAATACGTGGCTTCCATTTCATTAGTCCTGCCAAATCGTGCGATGCCTGAAAAATTAATCACATGAATGGGCTTTGTTTACAAGAACATCACAATCTTACTTGTCAAAGTAATTATGCATGCGGCGAAGAGAAAAGCTAGTTATCTACACACAATGGTGAAGTAACGCATACAAGCTATTTGTGCTACCATATATAAGTACCAATGTACATACAACTACCTCATAATTTGACATCTAAGCGGACGATGCCTATGCATGCATTTCTCATTGACGGTTGGCATGTAAAATTCTCATTCATCAGCGTTAAGAATGTTCAACTTTATACATTTGACCAATGAAAGCGCTTGTTTTCTGCTATTTTAGTGAGAACTGAGTGAAATTTCATTATTGTTTGTTCCACTCCTTCTCGTGATGTTTTTGCCTTTCGCGATTGAGAATACATCGACAATATCGATAGACTTGACCTTATGTTGATGATACAATATTATCAATAACATTTATTGTAAGTACTGTAATATCCACCTGAAAACATAAGAAAAGAAAAAAAAAATTGCTAATGAGAGATCTTTGGAAAGAAATCTTCTCAAACGCTTTTTATTAAAAACATTATTATTAATGGAGATTATGAGTAATGCATTTAAAAATACTGCTCAAAATAAAAGTAATAACAAGTAAGAACATTAAAGTCGGGCAAGGTCGACCATTGAATACCTTATAGCACCTTGCCAAGCACAACTAATCACTTATTAAGGTAATAACACAACAATATTACACTTTATTTTCATACAAAGGCAAAGCCTTCATATTGGAAGATGCCAAAAGCATTACATGACGTGATCCAAATTTGGCAAACTTCGCACAAGTTTTTTATTTCTCAGTTTCATTTGTAAAAAACAAGAAAGTGCGCTTTCTCTCTTTCTCTCCATATAAGGGCTTGCCATTTATGATAATTGCTACATATGTTAGGGCCTAAAAAATGCGCCTATGTGATCCAAATTCCCTACCGTCAATTTTTCGCTAAATTACTACTATGGACCAAATTTCAGCGTAAAATAATAAATATTGAAGCTTTGCATGAGAACCCTAAAATAGATCCGGCTAGTTCAATTTTGGTCCACTTGGGTGAAATTGCTATCATAAAAAATATTTCCCAATTCCTGAGAATCCTGATTTTTTCCTCAATAAAGAAATTTTCACAATGAAGATTTGGAAATTGTACGTCTTACCATATAAAGATTCAGTTATCATGAGAGGGTTCAAAAAATTATCCCACCCTATCTGAATTCTTTATACCAATTTAGAATGTCGGAGTACTCAGCGAGTTTTATTGAAAAATTTTGAAAATTACAAATTTTTTTTCATACAACTTTCCAAAACAAATCGGTATATAAGCAGTGGTCGAAAAAGTGGATGGGTCAGCGTTTGTCCTTGGATCAAAACATGCCAGTGTCCCAAATTTCATCAATATATCTCAAAAATTGCGAACACAAAGATATATGGATAGATGGTAAACGAACAGACAAGCTTAGAAAATTATTTTAAAGCGATCCGTACAATAAAACGTAGGCCTATCTTAAGACCTTCTGGGTGTTACGCACGTCCCCGCACAAACTTAATATAGCCTGTACCATAAATGGTCTACGGCCTAGCAAGAGACGAGAAGGAGACTAAAGAAAATTAATGATTTATTTTTCCTTTTAGACTTAAGAGCTTCTGCCTATAAATCGATGCCTTTTTCAGTACTAGCTAATAAATAGAATGGTAAAGATTTATTTAAAAAGGAATTCAGGATGAGTTTATTTATTTCATTTATGTCGGTACATATTTTTTCATTATAAAGTCGTTAATTTCTTATTGAAAGGAAATGCTTAAAAATGAATTTAATACACTTCATAACTTAGAACAATAATGTTGCTCAAGGCGAACATTTAAAACATGTTGAGTTTTACTATACGTTGATCTGTTATGTTGAAAAAATGTTCTTAAGTGTATACATATTTTTTGCGTCTGAGAATACAACTTAAATAATTATAGGCAGGTAAAACGTTTTTTTTTTTTTTTGTTGTTATTATCAATGTTTGTTATTTCATAAAAACAAAAAAAGAAGAAACTTGTGTTAAATAAGTCATAAGTAAAAACACTATGGAGGGAAGCGGACCACCATTAAATGCTCTACACTTCTTCGCCAAATACATAGATGGATAAGGCGACTTTTGAAAGTAAAGTGTTTTGTGGGAAGCGTACGATCCAAACCCTTTTCAACAGTGTTCGTCTTTAGAGTAAAACACGTTGGTGTAACGAATTTCATTCAAATATCTCAAAGATTGTCAGGGTCAGGTTGTATACAAACATACAAGGTGGACGGAGAGACAGACAAGCATATTTAGAATCACTTTTTGCATCCACCGTGGCAACAAAAGGTGGATCTACCCTAACTTCTTCTAGGTTTTGCATATACCCACATAAACTTACTATGCCCTTTTACCACAAGCGTTGTAAGGTAGTAATGGTTGGTGTTGCTTATAAGTGGTAAAGTTTCGGCACGTTTCCAAAGGAGGATGAATTCAATGCCACATCGACACTATTGTGGATGCATCTACCTTTAGGCTTTACCCTACGGTGTATGCGAAATGCGCAAGGCTTAGGTAAGAGATTTTCTTCTGCGAGCTTTGACTATTATGTGTCCAAAGGCGTTGTTTACCAAAAAGCATTACACGTCTTAACTTCCTCTTCACCAGACCTGGGGTTCGTAGTTGTTGCTGAAAGTTGTTGAAAACCTTAAAAAAATTATTTGCTGCATACAAGCATCAAACTTCTGCTTTCAATTTTAAGTTTTGCAATCTATGGAAAACCCGAAAGCAGTCATTAGATTAAGCGAAGGATGTACAGTTATGATGCTTAAAGTGACTTTTTCCTTTGCTCTGTGTTACAAGTGAGTTAATGGAATTAATATAATGAGTGATCCTTTAGATAACCTATATAAAAATTATTTTATCTTACTGCATTTTATTTCATGTAGAAGCACACAATAGTAAATCTCTTAACAATTGACCTCATTTTTCCTATTGTATCATTTACTTGATATTCATTGTACAGATTACAAAAAAAAAAACTTTTTGAATACACATGTGAATGTGAGCGAGTTTGCATGCGCCTTGTTGTATGTGCGTGTGGCTATGCTTAAAAATCATTACGTAATAAATTTAAGGTCATTAGCATATATTTCTCAACATATAGTTCAATATAAATACAATTTTTTCCGATCTTTTCAGGCAGAAACTCTGTCAGTCTCTGTTGACTTGATTGCTATAACGAAGCATAACTAACAGTTCCCATTGCGGAAAATTAAAACTCTATATATATAAAGATATATATATATATATATATATATATATATGTTACGTTTATCTACATGGAAATATTTAGCAAGCAATAACATTCGTATTTCAATCTATTGCCCAATAAATTGCTGATAACTTATGTATATATATATATGTATATATATATATAGTTTATATTTTTAGTTATTATATCTCTACGTTCGTTTATTTTTATGTACGTATATACACGTACATTGCATTCATGTTAACATCTATCATATATTAGATGGGTAATTGAAAAATATATAAAAATGAACAAAAAAAAAACCAAAAAAAATTTGACTGAAGCAAATCATCCCTTATATGTTAAATACAAATTCCCGCTATCGCATGTATACAGTGCAATCAGTGACATAGTGTCAATTGTATGCAGAAAGAATGCGAAAATTGCAAATTGATTCAGTGACGCCATGGAGAAGACTGCAGGAAAATACTTTGCTTGTGTAAGACTTCGTTTATGATTTTCGCCTGGCAGAAGTGAAATGCATTAAATGAACCTCATTCATTTTATTTGTAATTAATTTCGATACAATTTCGTACGTTTTGCTGATATAACTGTTACCGCATTCTCAGCTGCAATGGGTAATGCCATGCCTTAATCGTCATCCAAAGAAGAAAGTACCGAAATGGTTAGCCTTTTTTGTACGCGCTTCCAGTTCATTGCCTTTATCCATCAACGATCTTGGCGAGCTCGGCCAAGAAGAGCTACCATTATTTGTTACAACAGAAGAAGGACTTTCTAGATCAGGCATTGCTAGTAGGTAGACCGTCGCGACTGTTGCAGAGACCAATGGTTATGATTGCTTAGTCTGAGTAATGTGCGCATTCTGAGCTTTGCCGTGAAACTTTCCGCCGCGATTCAGTAGCTGTGTATTTCGTTTTATTTATTTCTTAGCTGTCAATGTTGGCCTTCTGACAGAAGCGGACATTACGGCTGCGACACTTATGTGATTGCTTCAGTTCGTTGCCGCAGTTTTCGTAGTAGTCATTGTAGCTGGAATGACCAAACTGTTGCTCCTTTGTTCATCACCCACTAGAGTTTGCTATCATTTTTATTCCTCTTAATTAGAGAAGATAAAGAACTCATATACTCAGGGGCAAAGCAACATTTTACCGGCTATACATAGCTCGTGTCGGCTAATTAAAAGGCCCTTAATTGTAATAGTTCATCAAGATTGAATAAAATAAACTGCAATTTATTGTTTAGATTTAGGAATATTAGCTGACCTAAGCGTACATTTATTCGCCATTATAGAAAGAAGAAAGCGAGCTAACAGCGCAATCTGACCTTCTAATTCCATACCACTTGTAGCCTGCATACAGTTATGGCCTGTTCGCAGTTTTGCCCCTTTAATTTTGCTATTGAACAAAATTGAAAGCGCAGTGATCGGTAGAATGGACATACATAGAAGTGGTCTCGATATTCAGTTCAGCAGCTAAATGTTGCATACAACAGGCCTTGCATTTCTTATATAAAAGAAAAGAGAAAAAAAGAAAGGATCTGCCAGATGAGGTCAGCAAATATAACGATAAGGAGGAGAAAGTAAGTCAAGTGTTTTCATGTCACGACATGAAAATTATGTGCTTTATGTTGTCGCTATGTTAATAGCCCCTCATTGTTCTATTGCTAATATTTTGATATTTATCGATTATCTTCTGTCGATACAACGAAAATTTAATCAATGCGGTAAAAACATCGAAATGAAATTTGTTTTCAAATACTGAATTGTCGCTTTTAATTCCCTTTACTTTGCTGTTCCGAGTTGCATACATAAAATAAAATATGCTGTAACTCGTCAAACTGAACCAAACGATTGTATGTAACAAAAAAAGAAGAAAAAAAAACAAAGCATCACATTGTTTAACACAATTGTTATCTTTGCTATAGTCTATTATGGAACTGTTATTATAGCCTGTTACGGAACTGTATAGTTCGAAATGGTCCACATTTGGTACAATTAATTTTTTTTTTTTTATCTTAAATTGCTATTATGAAATGATTTTCATCATGGATCATTGAAAATTGCACCTTTTTGTCATATGAAGTTCAGTGTTCGTTATATGTGAGAGGATTAAAAAAATTTCCACAGCCGGCCTAAACTTTTCATACCAGTTTAGAATGCCGGTAGAGAAATTTTGAAAATTGCAATATTTTCCATATATCGATGCCAATCACTTTCAATAGCGTTGGCTCAAACCTCGTCAGTCTATCAAATTTCATCAAAGTGTTTCAAAAATTGCAACCTCTAACTTGGACACAACTTACAAGGAAAGACATCCAGCAGACAGACGGATAGACCGGCTTATAATGAAAGGTGACTCTATGTTAAGCCTTCCTGCGTATTACATATGTCCTCATGAACTCAATATACACTGTACAACAAGTCGTGGGGGGTATAACAAGTAAGATTGCTCCAGCCACTTCGAATAAGACTGACGAAAAAATATATAAGTCTCGTGCTTCGATGATGGGCGTAGAAACACTCGCTAATGAGGGCCGGTACGCCCAGTACGGCACCTTTTATAAATTTTTCTTCTTTTAAGTTTTCATATTGCGGCAACAACCCGCGAAAGCGTACTAACACAATCCTTGAATAAAAGTTCGTTTTTGGAAATTCTTTCTTTTTTACATGCAAAGGACTTCTCATAATCTAGTTACCGAAATATTTTGTAGGCGTTGTTATCGTCTTTTGTTTTGCTTCTTTTGGTTTTGCAAGTAGTAATTGCTTATACAATTACACGCGTTTCGTATGTGTGCGTAATAACTCTATAACTACATATGTGTTTGTGCCATTTGCGCTTTTACTCATATACTTAAATATGTTTTTATATCCGTCGCCGAAGGATGGGGAAAAACATCGGGAAAATGAAATATTCAAAAGCTTTAAAAATATACAATATAACAAAAAAAAATTATTTTATACGATGATATAGCGAAACTTGAATTGTACTTCGGTTTCACTAGTTTTCATCGATCTTGAATAGCTTGGCTTGTTCTTCAGATAGTGTATTTAGCTTATTGTTATAAGCAATTAAAGATTGAATAAAGATTGATTAGCGAATTAATTAAAATAATTTAAATTTCTCACTATATAGCTTGTGATTATGCGTCTTATAGTATACGTGATTACAAATTGGGTCATTTCTAAATTTACCTTGAACTAGGTTATTAGTTAATTGGGCTAGGTTATAGCTAGAGTCGACTATTAACGATTGATTAAAGAATGATTAGCGAATTAATTAAAATAATTACAATTTCTTATTATAAACCTAGTGATAATGCATGGAATCTTATAGTATAGTTGATTACAAATTGGGACATTTCTGAAGTTAACTTGAACTAGGTTATTAGTTAATTGGGCTAGGTTATAACTAGAGACGCACTAAATAGCTATTGATTCTTTCAATAAGCATGCAAGCCATGCATATATCAAATTAACAAAATAAAGTGCAATAGTATTACCTTGAAGTTAATGAAATAGATTGAAGCAATAATACAACATACACACACATAAAGATGACTTCCTCAGAACATGTGTCCAAGCATTACGAGATAGCAAAAGATTGCTTAAAAAATGAATAAATTACACATTGCTCAAAAGGACTCGTTGTAGTCCAAAACACGCAAGGTCTTACATATTCATGCACCGCACGATTATGCATTAACAAAATAAATCCAATCGCATAAATAAAAAGGGCATAAAAAACATCGCAAAAAACTTGGTTCAACTGTGAAGAGAATATTTTAGAGCTAAAGTTTAAAAACAAACAGTTCTTTCGTATTTTCCAAGAACTTCGTTTGGTTTTGGTCGCTTCAAACTGTAGTTATTAAATCGCACGCCTTACGGCATACAGTCATTATGAAACCATGTTTGCCTTCATTCGATATTGTTCGCTCGTCAAACTTCATTCGTCAAGGTGTGTTTTAATTCTTTTTATACCCTACAGTATATTCAGCTGTCTGCAACACGCAGAAGGACTAGAGATAGGCCTGCCTTTTAATATACCAACTTATTCGCTAGCTTAGTTACTTTCCGATTCGATTGAAGTTTGTCAGTTCGTCTGTTTACCTATTTATCTTGCATTCTTGTGTTCAACCCACAGTCCGCATTTTTTGAGAGAATTTGATGATAGACCGTACATCGGCATGTTTTGATTCAACGACGAGGCCTTATTTTGACATTGTATGAATAACTGTGTTAGGCGAGGTGATATAGGGTGTTTAATAGTGGACCACGACCCATCATAGTTGTTCTTAATTAAGTTAAATGCCATCAGCACTCTCTCCTATATATTTCTGCTTTGGTAAATAATCATTTGAGCAGTCTCTCTCTCTCTCTCTCTCTCAATCTCACTATCTCTCTCTCTCCCACTCTCTCTCCCACTCTCTCTCTCTCTCTCTCTGTCTCTCTCTCTCTCTCTCTCTCTCACTCTCTCTCTCTCTCTCTCTCTCTCTCTCTCTCTCTCTCTCTCTCTTTCTTTCTCTTTCTCTTTCTCACGCTCTTCGTCTCTCTTTTGGGCATACTATTGCGAGTGTACTTATGTGCTTGTGTACTCGTGTACTTATGAACTAATGTTTATAAAGATTATTAGAAAAGTTTCGCTTACCTTTATTTAAATATCTACGACAAACTTTATCCTTTATTTGCAAAGGACTTGATAATAAGCGTATCCGTTCTCCGTTATTATCAGCAGTATTCAATGACTAATTAACTTATATCTTTCTCTTTTCGATTAAATGATAGGTCAATTTGTCTTTTTCAATAACTTTATATATGCTTTATACATTCGAAGAGAGTTTGCCAGCAATCGTGTTTTCCTATTAATATGTAGCGATAATATCCACATTTCAAACATTCAATTTTCTATCTTTACATTAAATTCTATATATTTATTTATTTTCTTTTAAAGTGGGAAAAGAATGCAAACTGGAAATAGAAATTCGATTACCGCTCTTTCAGCTGACCTTAACAAAAACGTTTTCTCCTATAAATTCCCCTAGAAGAGGGAACCAAAATACAATTGGCTCTCGTTCGTATAAGAAAAATAATACATAAATATTTTTTTTTTTTTTTTTTGTTTTATTGTTGAATTATTTCTGAGAAGCACTTTGCGAACACTTTATCCATATGCCAGTATGTATATAATATATATATATGATATTATTATGTATGAAATGTTTTTCGTTTCTATAATTTGCAATCATAGTATGGATTAGAAAATCTAAAAAATATTGAGCCTAAAAAAGAAGATAATATTGCTTCTAAACAATGATCTTTATGGATATAAAACGAATAAATGAACTATAAACTATCGCACTCGGCTCGACAATTTTTAGCTTTTCTCACATCACAATATACTTAAGAGTATAAGTAAGTAGTCCCTGCATGGTGATATCGAAAATGCCAAAACTGTATTCCTTCACTCCTCCCTTTTCATATCCAGCTCAAGATGGTTTATATATTTATATCGCCATAAAATTGCTTCGTCATCGAATTAAGGAATGATACAAAGATATAAAAGTTGTCAACTGAAAGTAAATGAGAGAAAATAAAACGAAATAGATAATCAAAAGCAAAAATGAAAAAATACGAGAAAGAAAGATTGAAAAATTACTAAATTATTCAATTCTACGTTTATAATATATAATAATGATTTAACAAGTTTATGAAATAAATTTTTCCAAGAACAAAGCGTTTAATAGTCATCTAACGGTACGAAAACTTTTCAAGTTCAAGTCAACTTTTTAATTACTTTAACTCAAGTCAGACACTTAACCTAATAAGTGTTAGCGCTGAGTGTATTCATCCCTAGTGCAACTTGCTATTAATGCAATAAAATCTATTATTAAATTAATATTTTAAAAGTCAAGTAATAATTTATATAAAACGTTGCGTCTTTCCTTTTTCGCATAAGACACAGATTTCATCTAAGCCTTATGTAGACTTTAAATTTAAACTGTAATTACATAGGTGAACCATTTCCTAATTCCGAAAGCAAACGTAACTAAAACGTAGCGCTTGAGATTTGATTACTTTTTCTTTTTTTTTTTCAATATAGTTTTTGAACAGCGTCCAGGAATTGG
This sequence comes from Glossina fuscipes, assembly GCF_014805625.2. Lineage (NCBI taxonomy): Eukaryota > Metazoa > Arthropoda > Insecta > Diptera > Glossinidae > Glossina > Glossina fuscipes. The sequence goes on from NW_023998416.1 coordinate 22,112,426, forward strand.
TAAAATTTGTAATGGAAATAATGAACCCAGGGTTATGTTTTGTACTTGTGGGATGATGTTCATGTTGGACTAAACGATTTTGTAAGTAAAAATGTTTGACCCCTTGGCGTAAAAAGAACACATCTGATAATAAAAATATCTTTGGCTTGTCGCCTGAAAATAAAAAAAATATGGTTTGTAACATACGCAAGGGTGAAGGGTACGGTGCCATTTACTATCGGAATCATTTTTCGTCTGTCCGCCTGTCTGTCTGTCCATCTTGAATATATGTACAGGAAAATTTTGATGAAATATAATAATAGTATAATAATGTGCTTTGACTGAACGGCGAAAGGTATTGAAAGTAGTTTGCACCGGTCTCAAATGCCCCGTTCCGTTATATGAAAAAAAATTTCAATTATCAAAATTTGTCGCAGAGTACTTTGATATTTTCAATTGGTATGAGAACTTGGATTCGGCCAAGGCAATTTTTTTGGAATCTTTCCCACATAAAATCGTTCCTATGAATGCTATATCCTTATATGGCAAGAAGCTACAATTTTCAATAATTCATGGTGAAAACTTGTTTATGGAGGAAGAAGTCAACGTTTACCTATTAAGAGTGCTCAGGAAACAAGAACCCTTTGTTCATGATAGCAATTTCACATAAAAATTAAATGGGCCAAAATTGAACTACACTGGTCTATTTCTTGGATCCCACTCCGTGTAAGATTTCTTGTGAGTAATAAAGTTGGTCCTTAATACCATTTTTTTCTTTTTTTTTTTTGATCAGTTGGGATTACTTTGAAAATCTTAACATATATAGCTACCATGAGAAGCAAGCCGTTATATGTTTCGAGCATCCCCCTTATGCGACCTTACATTAAAATGATTTGTAATGTGGATTCTTACGAAAATAACTGAATACTTGTGCAAGACGAAGTGGTGTGTGGTATCTAAGGCTAAGGCCTATAGCGCCTATAATGTTATTGTTTGTTTTGTGCATAAAATGTCATTACAGTTCCGCACAATGAAGAACGCTCTAGAAAAATGATTATGTTCCGTAACAAGAAGTAAATGATTTCAACTTGGACGATATAGGGCTTTAAGTATATATAGCAACGTACCATACCTCTCTTGGCAAACATCAATTTATTACGACAGAAGTGCAACGACGATGTGATCTCCAACAACGCCTATATGCGCTTGCCACAAAAGTCATGCGATATAATTTTTCAGTTCAGGTTCACGCTCGAGCAGAGACTTACCCCAACAAACCACGAACTCTCAATGACCTTACACAGTAGGATTATTTATATAATTGTGATATAAGAGCAGATTTATAAGGAAATTGATGCCAAAATTGATGTTTAAGGTTTGAATTTTAGTAGAGGTCAAGAAGAAAATTCATTTTGACATCTTTTATTTATAAATATAAAAAAGAAAGGAAATATTTAATTGATGCCCTATAATTACCGGCGCTTTTCCAGTTTGCTTTAAACATCGCATAATGCACAAAAATGCTTCGCACATACATTACTTCTAAGCACATGCGTTATTTCCAAGCTTAAAAACATATTTTATGAACAAAATCAATAGTTACGCTGGACTTGCTTCTCTGTATTCTACGCACAACATGCGCCTATATATCTCTGGGTAAATAATCCATTAGCGCAGTAACATATTTATTGCATGTGTATATCTGGACGAAAAACGAGATTGCGTTCGATTATTATCACCAAATCATACCAATTCTGTCAACATGTGTACACTCGCAGACGAATGTTGCGTAAAAAAAAAAGAAAAAAACCTATCCATTATACATTTTTAACGTTAGCTGCCATTGAGGCGAAATAACATCGGATCTAACATTCCGATTGTGCAGCGGATATTAAGCCAATGTATTTATAGAGCACTTACACGTCTATAGATACATTTAGGATATTTCTTTATAACACATCTAAGTGCAGAGAAAGGGAAATGTTTGTACACACTTGAGCATTCCTTCAACGCAACAATGGTAAATGAATAAAATCAGATGTGTACTAACATCAATACACAACCTATATATGGACGCACTCTTACACAAACAAACTTAAGAGTATTTGATGTCTGACATATTATCGCTACTATTGTGTTGTTGACCACATGGGCTGACTATATGGGATCAGTTGACATTTTTAAGTGTTTAAATAAAGCAAAGAGGCAGATAGAAAGTATGTACATGTTCGTGTTTGTACTTATGTATTTATATTTACAAATCAAGTACTCGAGTATCAATAAAAGTATCTAAGTAAATTAATTAAGATATTTTTTGTGTAATATTAGGATCAAGTTTGACTCGCAAACTTGAGTATCCAGATTCATTTTCAGATGCGCTACACAACAACTTATAAAAATGAGAATGAAATAATAATAAAGGGTCTAATGTTAATTAATTATCGAAAATTGAAACTCGAAATAGCTTGCGGATGGGCCTTTTATTATTACTTTATTTTATTTCATAATTTACCGCATTTCCGTCTCAAGAGCTATCTTGGCCGTATCTATTAGAAGTAAAGGTTGAACAGTGCAACCTTTGACCAATGTGAACAGTGACTAACGAAAGCTAGAATTAGCGTAAACGTTCACCAGCAAAAAGGTGAGAATGCCGGCTAACGTGTGCTGAGCAGCATAACTGTTCACTTGCGTACATTCTCACTAATGTAAATGCTAGCCATTGTAAGTGGTGAACAGCGTTATTGCTGAGCAGTGTAACTTCTGGCAAACGTAAGCTTCGGCCCTCGTAAATAGCGATTAGCGTAAGTGCTAAGCAACGAGTTAATTGTAAATATTAACGGAATCGTGTATTCAAAGGGGTGGAGGAGGGGGGGGAGGCACTTTCGTAAACATTTTCTTTGTGGCTTTGCCAATATCTCGAGCTGTTTGCTGTGTACAATAATCTTCAGGTCTCAGGTTATTTCGTATGCCTCTCAGATGTATTATTTTAGGTACGTTACCTTTCAGTTTTAGCCGGATATGCTGTGTTAAGTGCATTTCTACACGTGTACATTATTATGTTAAATGTGCACAAGTGTATAATGCATTTAATAGTTTAGCTTGCATACTAATAGCCTATAAATGGCAGCATATGTGCCGTTGCTAGCAATGCCGGCAATCACCCATGCAATATAGAGAAGACTTATGATATCTCGGCATGTGACGTTTGCATTGCATTTTAGTTATTGAAAAACAAAAGGAACAACAATTACGTTATGCGCCTTAAAGAGAGTTGCATTAAGGCGAATATAATTTCTGTTTCGCGTTTTAATGAAAGTTTTTTTGCAACGCGATACCATAAGACGAATTTTTATTTTAAAATTATTGACTTTTTTTCTCTTTTTAGTTAAATTTTTTTTTAAAAGATTTTCATATAAGTTTTTATAAAATTTCTGTTCCAATTATATCTCCTTTTTTCCTCATCTCACTCTGGTTATGAAATTCTCTGACATTTGCTTGGGGCCGGAAATGAAAATTATGTCATCGATGTTTACATAGATAACTTAATGCTTGCGCACAACGCTAATATGATTATATTTCTCAGTTATCTCTTGTACGTGGGCTTCGTATGATTGTGATTCTATTTATCAGATAAGAGTATGGTATTCAAAATGTATTACTAATGAGAATGAAACACATGCATACATTCATAGGTTGAGGTAGAGTTGCCTGCCTATTGTTATTATTCTTCTCTGATTGTATTTTGAATAATCAAATACGTGACTACTTTTATGATTCCGTCCTTGAATAATATTAAGAAATTCTAAGCTTACGTTTTGTTATCTTATCATTTTAGAAGATTAAATAATTCTATAAAAACCAAAATGTACAAAGTGAAAAATTAATGTTTATTAAATAATAAATTCCCTAAAAATTGTTAGATCCATATACGTAGGACAGTTAGAATGCTCTCCGTATTGTATAACTATTGATATATCATATGAATAACATATCGCCCCTCTCGCCACTCTAACTCACGCTCTCGCGATTGCTCTCTCCTGCTCTCTCTCCTGCTTTCTCTTTCCTGCTATCTTTTTGGCCATCACCTAGCTTGAAATGTAGGGGATATCCTCTGGTGTGACAGACGTGCAAAAAAAAATGTTATAAAATCTCTCCAGATTCAAATTTGAAAACTGGGAGTAAATAATAGTTACCTGAACCAAATTTTGCTCACAAAGCGGGCGTATTAAGACAATTAGAAGCAGCACAGTATTATTGAAAACGTAAGCAAGATGACATTGTCACTTCACCAAACCAATTCGACTTTCTTTGTTCTCAGTTTCTAGATATAAAAGTTTTATTTGTTAATGGTACAGGCGCGGATCTATTCTCCTACTCCATGATATCGGGTTGCGATATGGTACGTGGGTCTTTTTGTAATTCGAGGTTGTGATTCATAAGTCGGGGTTCCGTACTTTTTAGTGCGTTTATGGAAGCACCAGAAGATTTGGGATTTCTTTCAAATATTGTATATATCGTTTGGTACTTTGGTGCCTTTTGAACAAAATATAGGTCATATTTCGTTCTTCTTCTAAATAAATATATATTTTGATATCTGTGCAAATGCATTAGCATTTTGTTAAGAAAACTTGCATAGAGATGCGTGTATGTGCTAAGACTCCCATAAACTTTAACATGAAAGCAATTAAATTAAATAATTGCATTCGAAACGATTTTAATTACAAAATTCTCAAACAAATTTCATTCTAGTTATATGGGTGTTTGGATGAATCTTTATATATATATATATGTATATATATATTTATTTATTTATATGACTATCTATATATATATATATATATATATATATATAGATAGATATATATATATGACTGCTTTTATTGCCAAATCGTTTAACTCCATGGAACGACAAGTAGAGAAAAGTGTTTGTGTGCATTTTTCGTCCGTTCAGCAACGAAAGAAATTGATTTTCGTATGCATTTCACTTTTAATTGATTTATTAAAAATTGCTATACCCTACAACGCAGGCGATAAAAGGGCGTACTAAGTTCGTGCGAATGCAACACCAAGCAGAACCCACCTATTATAATACAGATCGATTCAGAATCGATCTTTCTGATTTGATTCAAGCGCGTCTGTCCATTCATCCATCTTGTTTGCTTATGTTGGATATTTCTTACACTGACAAACGCAATTTGAAATGGTTCGAATTGGACCACTTCTAGACTAACTAGGACGTTGGATTGTACGGGGAAATGATCTAATTGGTATTTTGTAGTAAAACCGTAGAGTTAAAGAATCCATAATTTTTGCTAGGAGTCGTAGGGTTAAAATAACGTTACCATAAGTGTAGAAGAAGGTAAAAACTGCACATATTACTTTGTTGTATTGTTATCGTTTATCAAAATTCACATACATGAATAAGTTTGAATTAAATGAAGTCAAGATAGGTAGTCGAAAAATTGAAGGGAACTTGAATGTTATAATTCTTCCGATACGTATCAGATAGACGAATTCGCAAAGGAAGATAAATTTCAAAGCTTATATCAATAAAGAATGCCCTCGACATATCGGTGAGCCATTTTATGACGAACACTCATATCCTAGATGAGAAATGTCCGAATTGGCCGAAAGGTTCGAGAATTCGTAGAGTAAATCCTCCCAGTTACTCATAGCGAGTATTTCGCTGAATGAATTCGAAGTTAAATGTTTTCTTGTTAATGATTCCGATTCGATAACTTTTTCGACTCAGTTACGACTTCTCTTCCTTTTTGACGTCTTTTGAAAGTCCTTATATAAATAATTATATAGCAGTGTAGGGCTTTTAATAGTGACCCCTGGCCGCCTACTACTTTGATTTTACTTATTTCATCTTCATTTCTGTTCCGATTTAGTAAGTTAAAAGTCGGAATAGACCTCTATAATAAATTATTTATTATTCAATGGCTAAAATGTTGTTAATATTTGCTGGAGAAATTTTCGTTTTAAATGCATAAATTTAAGTAGGAGTCAATTAAGTGCTTGGGCATAAAAGTCGAAAAAAAATCAGAAAGTAGAGTTAATAGATTTGGCAATGGAAGTACGTACACCCTCATTTCTATGCGAACACGCTTCCTGTTATATGTATATATATATGTATGTGTATATATATATCGAAGTAGATATTTACAAACTTGCTAATGCAAATACCAAAATTCAGTTCAACACATATTCTAGTTTTCTTGTATATATATTTTAGCATATATGTAAATATATCTTGTAGCATATATAGACAGCGGTAAAACATTTTAAAGTGTACATGAATACTTGAGGGTAATATGTGGGTGTATGTGTTAGTGAACACAGCTAAACATTCACACATCTACATATATAACACACGCATACAAAGATGCGCATCATCCAACCTATACAATATCTGTGTAGATGCCTTAAAACAAGTAGAAAATTCCAATTTGATTTAGTCTATTCCCGTACATCTTAGCATACAGAATAAGGGAGCAGAACTCAAAGCCACCATTAATAAACTCTCCACAGGCACTAGATGCTTGCCAAAGTACCGATGTGTTTTCAAACATTTAACAACTACTTATACATTTTAAGTACAGCAATACAACTTCATTTCTTTTGTTTTGAGTTTGTGGTGGCTGATGCAACTGAACGTTACGTTACGTTCTTGGTAAGAGAAATTTCAAAGGGTTCAACGAAATCACAATACCAGATCTATGATCTCTCTTCTGTTGCCCCTCTGCGCTTGTCTTCTTCACTCTTTTACCCCACATATTTCGTTCGCTTTTTTTGCGGTAGACATAACAATGCAAATGCTTCATATAGCCTTTTATATTTAACGCTTTCTAGTTAAATAAATGCATTTAATAATCTTGTTGAAGTGTAAATGTATTCTTAAAATTAACGCAAAAAAGAAGAAGTTAACTATAAAATATATTTATATGTAGAATAATTATTATTTAAAATGTTGACACATTTGTACCTTAGGTTAAATATTCTGTACGCATGCATATGTGTATGTACATGTGCATATATAAACTTTATTATTAGCAATTTTTCGCTTAGTCATTCATAAATAATATTAGCTAGAGAAGGTTTTCTTTTGGCAAAATGGCTTAGCATTGGTTTGTAGTCGAAGGTTTAACAAGATTTTAATCTTTATTATGCAGAAATCAAGAGAAGAATATATTTGCATAACAATTTATGACGAGTAAATATACTTTAATTAAATGTTAATTAGAAGCCCTAGATTATAAGTTAAGAAATACGAATTATGAAAAAAGAAGGCCAAGATGCTAAGTTAGAGTCGTTTTCTGCGCGAATTTAAACAAACTACAAGAGAAAATAAAAATCTTTAAAGAAAAATAATATGGAAGGTTAATAGCATACAAAAATCATAACCGGGCTTGGAAGCGGTATTTTTCTGTCTTTCCTAAAAACTTAAGCGAGAGTGAGAGAGAGAGAGAGAGAGAGAGAGATAGAGAGAGAGATTAGAAATAAAAAGGCCCGCTCTGCAATATCCGGAACATATTAATGCAGACGTTTCTAATATTGCGTTCATCACCGCATAGCCAAGAGTGGTGACTACTACGATGTTGGCGTATTCACATCCGATTGCGACTTGGCCTTGCTCGCTCGCAGCTTTAGTGTATGTTCTGTCATTAAGCGCGCACACTTAACTATCCTTTTGTCTTTCTTCTTTCTGACCATAAACGTGTTGCACCTATGGAAAGTAACCCTTTGAGTGGAATAGTCATGAAAAAAAAAAGAAGAAGAATATTGTATCGGGCAGTTGCTCATTTGTTTTGATAGTAATACACCAGAAATTATACGTTTTCATACTTGTGATGAAATCTGGCGCGGGAAGATGCCCAAAGCTTCATCATGCGGCGTGATCCGAATTTAACAAACGTAATTTACTGCCTGGAAAATTTATTATTTCACAGTTTCCGTCATAAAAAAAGAGATAGTAGACTTTCTCTCCATGTAAAGGCTTGGCAATCCTACATATCCTAGGGTCTAAAACATAAACATATGTGATTCAAATTCCGTACCGTCAATTATTTTGCTAAATTGGTACTATGGACCAGGTTTAAGCATAATATATTAAAAATTAAACCTTTTCCTACTAGTATTTGCGATTTTCATGAGAGGTCCTATAAGTAAGAACCAAGAAATAGACCATGTGGTTAAAATTATCGTCATGCACAAATTTTCATTATAAAATATGAATAATTAGGTCCTTTCGGGATAAAAGGGTTTACATTTTCTCAGGATTTCTATATTCTGTGGTTTTAAAAAAATAGACTATCGTAGCCGAAATTCGGTGAGGGTGACTCCTTTGTTATGAATAAATTTTTACCATGAAATATTAAAAATTAGACTTTTTTAAAATATTGGCACTTCTTCTGTTTTAATTTTCAATAGTTCATAGTGAAAATTCTTTTCAAAATAACAGTGAGCTGAATTTGAACCATATAAGTCTATTTCTTGGACTCCACTCCATATAAGATTTCTCTTGAATAGTAAGCGCTTCAGGAAAAGCAGTATTTTTAATATATTGTGTTTGTCGCCACTGCGCAGTCTTAGCGAAAAGGAATTCGGAATCCACAGATTTACTTTTTGGACCCTAACATATATGGGGGTTATCATGAAAAGTAAGCCCTTATGTGAATAGGAAATACACTTTTTACTTTCTTAAGACGGAAACTGAGAAATAATCAAATAAGCTTTTGAAAGTAAATTAAGTTTGCTAAATTTGGTTTACCGCATATGAGGTTTCGGACATCCTCCAATTTGCGGGCTTCCATGAAAAGTTTGCTCTCTCATGAAAATCATGTGTAATTGTTGGTGTATTATTACCTAAAGGAGTGAGTAATTGTACGAAGCGAATTAGTGTAGAGTATCTAACGGGCGGCCTTGCCCGTCTGTAATCTTCTCACTTGTTTTAGGCTGTTGCTGTAGTTTCCCTCCTTAATCCATTGACACGCATAAACTCGCAAACGTGCAAAGTATCTGAACGGGAAGCTTTTGAAATTGCTGCAGTGGTAAAACAACTACAAAATCAAATAGCGTTTGACTTTCTCTTGCTTATGTTATTACATATGACATTTTTGACTATTTCGGAAACCTAAGCACTTCGTGAACGTTTTCACACACATGAAAGTTGAGAAAAATATTTTACTTAAAACAATCTTATCAAAATAGAATAAAGTACAAATCTTGATGCAACAAACAAAACAATTGTTACAATTTTACAAGAAAGTAACAAAAAAAAAAAATAAAATAAAATAAAACAAGCTAACCGAGGGAAAACTTTGATTACAAATAAAAATGTAAGCTTGAAAATGAAGAAGTTTTTTAAACTAAACCTAACCGCACTATTCAACACTTTTCCTTCTGGAATCGCGTACAACGTGTCCTATTGCAAGTTAAACAATAACAACAGTGGAATAAAAATGCCAATATTATCAAAACTGTGAATGTGTAAACAAATGTGCGTGTATGTGTATGTGTGTGTGTGTGTGTGTGTGTATGTGTGCGTACATGAGATCTGCTAAGACTTGTAACAATAAGTTGAAGACATATTTGCCTCCCCTCTCATATTGTTCCAATGTTCACTTTCTATTATTGTGTAAAGACATATAATGATGATGATGATGACGATGATGATGATGATGATGATGATGATGATGATCATGAGGAGCGCTCTGAAGGTAAGAAAACTTTCCATTTATTCTTTCGTTGTTTTTACTTTCAACAAAAAGCCGAACAATAAGTTACTTGCAGCTAACATACGAATTTTTGTTTATTGTGTATTTTTCTTATTTTTTTTTTGCTTATTTTTTTATATAACCTTCATAACCAGAAACAATAAGTAATATGTTCTAAAAAGTTAATATTTTTGTACCCATTTATAAAACAAGAAAAAAAATTATTCTAAAAGTTTTCAAGAAATTTTTTTGCTGTTCAGCAAAAACGCTGCTGATATAATTGTTTTTCATCAAATCAAATACGTTCAAGCAAGATTTCGTTAACTAGGAAAAGCACTTTTCCTTTAATCGAGGAGTGCGTGGAAATGTGGCGGATTGGTCTTGGTCGAGTTTAAAACCCTTTAAACTATAAAGTCACTCTACTCTGTTAAGCGTGATATCCTGTTACTTGTATTTACCCATCCGTGCGCACGTCTTTCATTCCGTAGGCGTGTTCATCCCATCAGGCCCGTCTGTTCATAGGCTGGTTCGCCCATACGCTCCTTCCTCATAGGCGTGGTCGGGGACAATCTCGTTCTTCAATAAGTTCGTTCATCCACACACGCACCAGTTCATACGCGTACACATCTATACGTTCGTTCGTCTTCAGCTGAGTTTATGCTCATTTTCTTCCGTACTTATAATCAACTAGCCTTACTCTCGGCCGTTGCCACATACTTACGTCCTTATGCGCATCCAGCGATGCGCGTATTTCATCTACACGCTCGTTCATTCATATGATCTTTTATACATGCGCTTGTCCTTCCTTAATCTCGCGGGTACGCCTTTTCAACTCGTCTTTCCTTATACTCGTCCGTGCTTACCCTTCTCCGTCCTCAGGCTCATCTATTCTTAAGCTCATACGTTGTTCAACTTGTTCGTCCATAGACTTGTTTACCTACACACGCGTTCATCCACTCGCTCGTCTCTCGTTACGCTCTTCTGTCTTTACGCTTGTTCGGCTCTGGTTTATTTGTGACTGCCTAATCATCCGTTTGTCAATTTATTCGTGCGATACGTACGATTTCACAAAATTGCACAAGTGAAGATCATAATCAATTTTGTTAATTTGGTTAAATTGATTGTTAGACCGACCCGGTCACAAACGCTTTTACAGTTACTTGGAAACTTAAAACTTTGCAGCCAGCAACAGATGTCGATCAGAATTATTTCACGAAAGTCTTTTTAGAGCTCATGAGGAAATTTCCTTAGCCGAATAACATAAGCGCTCTATAGCTAAACTTTTTTTTGCTGTCCCAAGTGCACCCTATAGTAAAGAGGACATTCTCTGAATAGCATTTTTTTGTGGCCGCACTTATTGATGGCAGTTCATGATGGAGAATTATGGCAATCGGATGTGTGGACACCTACTTGCTGCACAATCGTAGGTAATCCAAAAAGTATTTCGCTTATTGCGCTTTTATTAGAAGCTGAAAAACTTTTTTGTTCAAGGCCCGCATTTCCCTTAGAGCTTGACCAGCGATATATCCTCTATTGGATTCATTGTCAATTATTGCGCATTTGATTGACGTAGTGATTATTGGAGATTCATCTCAAATCGAATATAATTCTTTTCATCGTTTTTTTTTTTTTTTTTTTTTTTTTTGTTAATTTAATCAGTGTATGTACATTTCAGAAATTGTTATTTGATTAAATCCGTAAAACTCACAAGTGTTGTTTAGTAACTATTGCATTTCTTTAAAATACGTGACTTATTCGAAAATTTCGAAATAAGGAACACAAATAAAGCGAATCAACAGAAACAAAAAAAAAAAAAAAAAACAAACGAAATTAAAAACAAAGAAAATAAAGTCAAAGAAATACGAAACTTTGTTTCAACCTAAGTAACGACTAATTGTAACTACCCGTCCTTCCGTCCCTGTGTCCTTCACTCGCCGTGTTTCTCACTGTTTGTATTAAGCATAAAATGTCCGAACAATATTGAGCTTTATATCAAGAATATCATTGGCCGTAGTAGGAAAGATGAGGTGTGGCAATTGAATAATTGGCATAGAAAAATATGCGAGCAATAAAGGCTCAATATTTTTTCAATCATTCAATTTTATCAAGCAACATATATGCTGGTTGCAATATATGTCTGGTTCTTACTTATCTATCAGGAAACTGAACTGCGGAGAAACACATAACTGACAACTATATGATTTTATCTGTGTGTGTTTCTGTAAGCACAAAATCCTATTCAAAAAATTTGATTGTGCACCATTGTCTTTATGTTTTTCTTTTTTCTTTTTTATTTTTTATTATCATTTTTATTTTTCTTTTTTTTTTTTTTTGCTTTGGCTCCGTTCGTATAACAATTATGATTACACCATGTCGTACAGCTGTTGATGTTGTATATAAAAATGAAATAAAAATTCTCTTTTTGTTTGTTTTCGCATAGCCAGAATCAGTGACATTGTCGTCACGAGCATCGCCATCATCAACATCTACATGACTGTGAATGATTTTAATACGTTTACAACAAACTCAGCTGGAGTTTCACTAATTCGTCATTGTCTGTTTAGATGTAAGGCGTTTCGTTATGCCAGCGAATATAAGCTTAGTTACGTTTATGTCAACTGTCATTCAAATTTTATTTTCATTTTTGATTAGGAATAAAAAGAGAGAAAGAACGAAAGATAAAACATATGTTGGACACGAAAAATTAAAAATAATAAATCCAATGAATATGAAATTTGAATTCATCTCTTTGCGACATTTTGATGTAATCTTACTTGCTGTACATATTCAAGCCAAAGACAATGTTTATAAACTTGTTAACATATTATTGGTACTTGTAACGCGAACGAACTGACCTAACTTTTCCTTAACTATATTTTTCAGTGCTGACGCAACACATTCTATTCCGCTTAAGAAAGGAAAGATATTGCTTTGGTTAAGACCGGACTCTACGTTAGCTCTAAAAAGCTATTTGTGACAAGTCTTAGGTCGATGTCTGGCTCCTTAGTACTCTTAGCACAGACAAGCTACGTTAATTTTTCTATTCCTACTTTTTTAGTTATGACATAACACGCTCTATTCTAATTAAGAAACTGAAGGCCGGGTAAGTGCTAGGTCGATATTTGTTTCTTAATTTATTTTTTGGTTACGAAAAAATAGCTTAGAAAATTTCAAATTAAATTATAATCATACGACTACTAGGTCCTTTTTCAAAATTCACGGATAATGCTGCCGTTTCAGTATGAAATTATATTTCTTTTCGCTAATATGTTGACAGAAGGTCATGCGACACATTGGCACCAATTTTCGCAAATGTTTGTAAGTTGCTGCTATTGCTTGAAAACTATTTTGCAACAAAAACGCACAGATAGATAATTTTGGTGGACTTAATTAAAATATATTTTTTTCGGTTAAACAATCGACAAACACACTAGAATCGATATTTTAAAAAAGTTTTTGTCTACTTCCCTATTGGTTGCTGCCAGGCACCTTAAACTATAGTTGCTTCGCGAGAACGGGTCTGACAATGCAATCTTTTAAACCTTTGTTTTCCGTACTAAGATGTAACTTTAACAATCTGTCTAAATTCTGTTATGTTCTATTACCTTTCCTTCCAGCTCAAGAAAATAGTTTCAGAAAACCTCCTCCACGGTGTTGTTACTTCTTACGTAAGTTATGGTCAATAAGAAAGAGGAAACTACGTTCTATCACTAGGCAGAGTTATTTAGAAAAGACGCCCAAATATTTCGTAAACACAATGGATTTGTTTTCGGGATCGGGATCACCATATTCATAAGCGAAGTTTTTAAGAGCAAAGTGATTCAACTTTGAATTAGGAATAAACCGAGCGGAATTTCCAAAAACCTTTTCCTCTTACTGTTTCTAGCCGATTAATTTGAAACGGAATAAAAAGAAAAACAGTGTAATATCCCTTTGAACTAGAAATGTAATACTTCTCGTAAGGTATCTCTTTACACACTACACTATGTTTGTGGAAGAAGCAGGAACGCAATTCTCGAAAGGACTTGAAATAGGCCCAATTTTTACTATATCGATCGATGCAGAAACGCTTTCGAATATATTTAAGTATTTGTGTCCGCCTGTCCGTTGCGTTTTTTTGTGTTCAGCCTAAAGATCGCAATTTTGCCTTATCTTGATGGTCAAAGACAAACTCAATCGAAAGTGTTTCGGGCAGGGCCACGTTCCATGCAAAGCTTTAGTATGAAAAGTTATGTCATGAATAGCAGCACTAAGCGAAACGATGTGGAGAGGGCGCGACCCATTATTTCTACTTGTTTAATACATAACACCAAGAAGTTATATTGTGTGCAATGCAGTCAACTCGTAAATCCTAAAAAGAAAGATTGAGAAGCTACAGCATCTTTTATTACGATATCGAGAGCCAATTACGTACTATATTAAAAATGGAACAACTATGTAATTATAAATGCAGATCTATAATTTATTCAATAATTGCCTCCATTGAGTTTTATAAGAAGGATTATCAATCTTCACTTAAACAACGGCAATGTAGCTCGTCCGCCCATCAAAAAGCCGTTAACCTAAAAAAAGACACTTCCTGATAGATGGCACCATTCACAAAGAATTTTGTTTTAAAATTCTTTCCTGTAGTTCTTCTTGTTCCGATTGCAGGGTAAAGCTGTTTTTTTCGTTCGTGTAAATTCACAGATTGCCATAACATATCACCTCTTTGCATTAAGCACACACAGACAAACACATTCGTATTATTAAAAATCAAGGAGTCAATGTTTTGGATTAAAGAGACTTAATATAAAATAAAATTGCTCGCCCAAAAGCAAAACAAAAAAAAAAAAAGCAGCAAATCAAACAAAACAAAAAATATTTAATAAATAAATGCGAGAAAACCGCAATGACGACATAATAATGTGTGCATACACAACGGACATTTCAACAGACAATTACATTGGTTTCACGCTGCACATTCGAATGGAATTATCTTGCTTACATACAAGTAAACATATATATGTATATATATATATATGTATTCGCATTAACTGCATGTATTTGCCTAGACATTAAAGCAACTTTATGTAAACGTAAACATAGCGCATGTTACTAAATAAACAAATACAACCAATATCTACATGTACGTATATACATATATACACATGTATGTATAGGCATTTATTCCAAAACCTGGGCCATAATCGCATGCAACGCGCTTCACATAACCGAGCTAGTTATCAGAAACACCAACCATTAAGAGCGTAGTGGCGTTGGTTAGACTATCGTACCACACCAACACTTATGCATATTTGGGAATATACATATATATATATATATATATATGTAAAATGTATATATATATATTTATATATATATATATATATATATTTATATAAATAACAATGGACTTAAGCTCCCAAACGAGCTTAGATACTTTTATACAGCTGAGTGCAACAATAACGTTCTTCCCAACATTTTTACTATTGATAAACGTACTCTCGTTGCTGCTGCTCTTGTTTTTACTGGTTATTACGTTTTTCAAATCGTCCGGGATGAGTTTAATTGCTGTTGGGTCAGAATGCGTGCCTACGTGGATGCACGCGTAGGTAATTCAATAAATTTAAACACATGCTGATCACAGCATAGCGTTAAATAATTTCTCCCCTCTACACACTCACTCAGATGTATATTCACATTTCTAATATGTGTATATGTATATACATATATGTACGGCGTTGCGTTTATATGTAGGCATAGAGTTATTTATGTGTTTATAGATTTTATTAGACTACAGGTTTAATTGAGAGTTGGTTGTTTGGTATAACTGGCGCGTGTGTACGTGAAATTAGTTGATCGCAAATAAAATTAGTGGAAAAAACAAAAAGCAAAATTCCTATGAATAGCAAAAGGTTATGAAAAATCAAGAGAATAAAACCGAAATGAAAAATTCTACCTAAGAGAACAAACAAACATTTTTTTTTTTTTTCATTTTCTTTGTTTCTCTAAAAAGCGTTTTTTTTTTTGTTTTTGTTCTTTTTTTTTTCATCATCATTCAGAAGACTTATAAAAGCTTACATAAACCGTTTTTAATTTTCGTTATACTTACTATATTTTTTTAGTATTTTTAATATTTTGCTATTTTCAACAAAGTATTGTTATTGTTGTTGTTGTTGTTGTTATTATTTTACTATACATTTTGGCCTCTGACCAAGATTTGTTTTTTCAACGTTTATTAGCTTTTCCACGGGCATGTGTATGCATTACTTCGACTGTACCGTTTCAACTTACACCGGCAAAATAAAGCTATACGAATCTAGGCAACGTATGTTGCACATTGTTTTGGCAGTGTGCCACAATAGCAACCACAACAACAACAACAACAGCAATAACAACAACAACAATAGTAATACCAACGAACGAGAGCAACTGCATAAACAATAGAAATGAAATGTTGTTCTCGAAAAAGAATTTTCATATATGCAAATGTTTGGTACATGTAAACAACATTGACATTAAATTGTACTGCAATATTATTGTTTTGTATCTGTGTATATGCTATATCAGGTCTATGGGCCTATGGATGTGTCTGCGCGTCCGTGTATGCAAAAGCATACTTTTACTTTTATTATATATATATATTTTTTTTTCTCAAAATTTTCAAGCATTTTGTTTGTTTGCTTCAACCTCAGCATACATATACACTCAGCAATTTAATATTGTATATGTTTTTTGTTTTCTGTTGCATTTAGAACATGTTAGAGTCGATCTACAAAATATGCAAATATTCTAAACTTCTTATTCGGCGCGTAAAAATAGTCAATAGAAAAGGTCTAAGGAGCTAAGGAGCGCATTTAAAACCGACATTCATCCAAGTTCATCTGTCTACAGAAATGATAAAAATTCGATTAGATTACAAAAGAATATAAAAAATCACAAGTGAACAAATGGCTTTAAGGACTTACGTTAATGCTAATGACTACATTGAGGGCACCTCCCATTCATATTTTTACATCATTTACACCTTCAGGTAATTTGGGCGTTCGGATGTTGTGATCGGTCAGCAGTCATTAGAACAAACGATGCATACTCTCTTGAAAGTAACAATTTTCACATTCCGAAGGGAATAGTCATGAGGAAACCCGAAGATATCAGTCTTGATATGGAGTAAAGTTGCCAAGTTCCTCAAGCCAAACAGCAAAAAATACTTTTTGTGAGTTATGATGCCTCTGTGATGTTGTTCAGAATGGAGCTGCTAGTGTAAAAGAACTCTCAAACTTTGCTTGGAAGAGTAATTCTCGTTGTCGTCATAGTTTCTTTTAACTGCTTGTGGTGGGTGTTCATGTTTCGTATCAGATCAAAATTGTTTTTCTCTTACTTGTATGAATTAATTTTCATTTTCAATAGAATTTACTGAAATTAAATTTCGAGCAAGAAGCCAGATAAAGTTGTAAGGAAGAATCATCTTTATATACCAACTTACGAGGGCATACGCTTTAATATGTTGCCTGATAAGAATATTTAATTGAAACTTACGACATTCAGTTTCATTTATTAACAACTATTCGTTAAGTTGCCTTGACACTGAAAAGTGAAGAAGGTTTCAGTTGACTAAAACTTAGCAAGTCACTACCGACTGTATCCTGTATATTAAGATCTTAAAGATCCAATTTAAGAAAATTGAAAAGAAAATTTCTTTTACCTTAAAGTCTTAGAAGAAAGTTAAAGAGAACGTTCCATTTTAATTAAAAAAGTTGAGTATCGGAAAAAAAAGAAAATATTTTTACATTTATTAGGGACGCTAAGTTTGCTGTGCTTGTGTATAGTGAAAGTATTAATCGATATATTTTACGCACTTGGTGTAACCGCATGCCGGATTTGATGCAGCTTCACAAATTTTAACACATCCGATGACCCTAATCATTAGTACTCCTTCAGCGAAGTTCTGTACTAATATGCAGATATTTGTCGTCAGATATATCTTACTTTTGCTATCAATTAGCAAAACACTATGAGGATAAAAAAGATAGATTGTCTTGGTGATCCCAAAACTCTCCAGATAAATTTCTCTTTTAATAAATTTTTTGTTTTTTTTTATCAATTTTCATCAAGTTAAGCATTGTTCATGCTAGTAACCGTTGAAATTGTTCTGTTCCGCCGTTGCTTACTTGCTTCTTGCATTCTGCCAGTTATATGCTACTATGAGTTAGATTTGAGTCGATCAAATCTTTTATAGCAACGAATGTGAAAACTCATTTAAATTGATTTAAAGTGAGTTTTGTCTTTAAACGCTTTCACTGGGTTTAAATCACTTCGATATATGGTTAAAATTTATAATTTATCCATTGTTATGAATAGATGTGATGCTGCTTTTGCTTTGTTGTTGCTGAAATGCTTCATAAGCGCTATTCATATGCTTAGCTTTATGAAAAGTGCTCCCAATGCTGTCACAACGATAAAGTTATGCATATCTTTTGCTTTATTTCTTTTTTATTTTTCTTGTTTTTATAAATTTATAATTGACATCTTAAGCGACGTGTGCAGTAGTATTTGCGTTTATATGACTGAATTCACAAAACCATTGCAAATTAATTGTTCTCCGAACAGCAATTTTATCGTTACGCTATTGAGGTCATTCTTGTCATCAAAGCGCTGATTTAGCCGCGCAATACAAGTTTGTAAAAATATTTCGATTCCTATTTAAACAATTCTGTTTAAATGTCCGTCTCCGACTATCTTGATATCAGCCGGTTTTCTTCATTCGTACCTACTATGTACGTTAAATATTGTTAAAAGCTCACATGTTTGCTTTCCTGTAGAATCTACGCCAAAAATTTTTTTATTCATAGACCTCGTCGATATACAAATGATATATGTTTATGATATGTATATTCCCTGGCTTTTTCATTTTTTCATTCCTGCAGTGACATGAAGCTATCTTCAAGCACAAAAATTGCTTTGAACTTCAGATTAATTTCTGCGTTTGATTCATTCGCACGTTGCACACTTCTGCAATGTGCCTCTTGATCGCCACACTGGGCTGTCGACGTTTCTCCAAACGATATTGCTATGCATTGGTGGCTATAATTAATTACCAACACAGATGAAAGTAAAAGACAATAAAAACTGATAAAAATGCATCATTGTGGACGTCTAACCCAAACAGCACCAGAGCATAAAAAGCGCCACCAACAAGTCAATGTTCAAGTCGGGTTCAAACCTCATTGCGGTTCGACGATACTTGATCGTATGCCGAAAACTGTAAAAAAACACGCATTGGCCGTTCAACGATCAGTACGCAATTTAAGGCAACACATATGCTTTGCAAATAATTCATTACGAATAACGAAGTATCCCTAATAAATAAAGTACAATAGATCCTGTGTGCAAGGTAGAGGAAGGTAGAGGAAGAACAATACATATATGTTCAGCTGCCATAACATTCGTACACTGATCAAATTATATTCTAGTGCTACAGCATGTTAAAGTTTTTCTTTTGCTCATAGCCATTGGACTGAGTTAGACACCTAGAAAGTATTTTAGAAATCTGATGAACAAATTTCATGTGACGCCGGGCAGGCTTCTTTAGGAAACGATCTTAGGCTGATTTCAATTTTCATAGCAAGCGATTAAATCGCATCCTGCAACAGTATCTGTGCTTGTCGTGCTACACATGAGTTTCGCTAAACTTATGCGTATACGCAAACTGTTTTTTATAGGTCGCTAATACGCCATAGGTGACGGAAACCAAATACTTTATAAATCAAATTATTTTGGTTCGCATCGACTGACTGAGATAAGCTGTATGTGTATAGAAAAACTGTGTACTATTTTTTACTTATTTTAATATCACTTATAAATTTACATTAAATTATTTTCCTTTTACATAAATGAATGGAACATTAAGTCACCTTGACACTCTGTTTATTGTATTCTATGAATCGTGGTTGTTACTCGAAAACGATGATTATTTCTATTCTATTTTCGTAAAACACAAATAACACTTAAACTAAATTGTTGCAGACAACAAGACCGTTAAGTAAAATACATTTTTTTTTTTTTTTCACTTTTTTGCTTTTTTCATAAACTATAGTGGATACACCTACCTATAAACATACTCTAAAAGCGAGTAGAGAAAAACATTTTCCGACAACGATACTAAACTAAAATATTTTAATAAAGAAGCAAAAAAAAAAAAAAAAAAAAAAATAGAAAAAACCGAAACATAAAAAAACTTTCAGAGAGAAAAAAATTGTTACTTTCTCTACATGTCATGGCATGCAGGTCTACATAACTCAGAAATAGTTGTGGTTAAAACAGGCACTGATAAGTATGCATACATGCATAAGGCACAAGTATTCCAAATACCGGTTGACTGTATGTAAAATATGTGGGTGAATTAGTTTGCGGTTGATAATGATATACTTAGTATACGTATGTGAAAAGAGTGCACAGCTACTTGAATAAACTTGACACGCATAGTAAAACACGCATAATGACGTATCACATAGCCGTAAGTATGTATTATATAACAGATGTGAACACGCATATACATCGGTATAGGTACTATACCTTAATTAGCTTGAAATACTGACACAATTTAAATTATTAAAGTCATCATATTACTGAACAACTTTAAAAATTTATTCATGTTCTATGAAAGATTATGAAAATATTTATTAAGGAAAATAAAATAGATTAAGAGGCAATTTAACCTTGCCTTTCCGTCTTGGTTCTATTCATTCATCTGACATCAATTTTTGTTTTTCAAAGTTCAGTATTAGAAGCATAAGATATATATACGCTAATTATCGTCGAAAATTGAGGAAAGAAAAGCAAGGAAACGAGGGAAAAGAAGGGTAAGTTTCAACATACTTTTTGTTAACAAATTTTGTAAACCCATACCTGATCATTGACTTTAACGTTTATTAATGTTGCTGTAATGAATTCAATCGAGCTTTTTAAAGTTAATAAAAAAAAAAAAGCTATTTTTTATTATTATTTATTTATTCGCCCTATTTGTCTTTATGTTTACACTGCCACTCGAGGTGCCACTCATGTCCCCTATGATTATGGCTACGACGACTGCCGTATGACGATTAGTCGTAGAAGAGGATGGAGATGGAAGGAGGGAGAGTACTATTTGTATACGTTCGACTCGAAAGTGGAAAGTGGCCTTAAGTGCTGGTTGCGTAGAACTTAACGTAAAGATTGGTTTATGTTCTTTTTTATTAGTTACTATTTCTCTCGCCACTTGTTGTAAATGTACATTAAGCTTGTATTGAGGCATGCAGCACTCAGAGCGACTTAAAATAGATACTATTTTTATACTCTACACCACTTTTTGTACGTGAATGCATAACATAGACACAGCTTTTATTACACTTGTCAATTGAGAATAACTTTCTGAATTTTGTCCGTCTGTCCCTTTCGTCTTCAACCTACAGGCCGCAATATTTGTAATATTTTAATGTAATTGGTAGACTGACATGTTTTGATTCAAGGACGAGCGCTATTGAAAATGCTTTCAATCGGACCACCTCTTCAACGAATTCCGCTATAGCAGCGAAATCGTATTATATAAAGGTTATCTAACGGTGTGTCTTGTTCCATTGTAGCATTTTTACTTGTTATTGTATTAATCAATTTGAAATCATGGTTTGAATTGGTTTACGTCTTTCTGTCTGCCGATGAATTATTGTGCGTGATATTTTGTTGAAGTTTGGTATACAAATATATTTTGGCCCAAGGAAAAAGTATGCGGACCCAAGGAAAAAGTATGGCCTGTGTTGACTCTTGCAGTTTCAGATAAACGTAGGCAAAGTTATTATCGAAAAAATATTTGCCACATACAATATATGTCGGCATGATGATGGGGAACAGGAATAAATTTTAATTAGATGACAGTTAATATGAGGTAATTTTTTAAAACTCATTTCAGCTACATTGTCGCAATTGGACAAGGCCGAGCATCAAAAACCTTACACCACTTAGCTTTTTGCAATCCACAATAAAGAGTTGAGTTTTAGTCCTATAAAAATGACGTTTCGAGCTAGCTTTTAATATATTGGCGAACAAAGCTTTTACCAACGAAGTCCAAATTTTGGGTTGTTACTATTTTCTCCATAAGGTACCAAAATTTAAATTTGATTACTCTATAAGGCTTTCGTCTTGTGGTAGCCACTGTACACGAGTGACTTTCAAAAATTGATTACTGCCATTTAAACTTAGTATGTAGTGTGTTTATACATTAAATTCCTTTTCCATAGAATAATTTTGATCAGAAAATACTAAAGGAAGATATATATTTTTTGCACTGCAATATAATTGGTGCAGAAAGATGGATGTACGACAATAATCAGAAACACAAAAAATCATGTTATGAGAGAATAGCTACTAAATATTCATGGCACTATGCTCATGTTCTCTTCTTGACAGGATCAGACGCACGAATACGTTTTTTTACCAGAGCTGCTTATATGCTGCAAGAAAAATGTACCAATCCAAAGATTTTGGATAATCCTCTTGTGACTGCCTTTTTTACTGTCAAGTTTGACTTTATGTAATCTGATCTGTCTTTGGTACATAAGCTACGTTACAAGCGAAGCAAAGGGACACAAAAATAATTGAAAACATTGATAGACAAGGCATGGAAGATAATATATAAGATATGATTATTGGTTGACACGCGTGGAAGAAATTATTCATTAGAGTGAAAAAAAGAAAAAATACTAATGACGATTAATAACATGAACCTACGAGCTCGGACACTTATGCTAACTAACAACTCTTCAACACCACCAGAGTAAATAAATCATTTTGCCTGAAAACTCGGAGCAAGAAGTGGAAGGTTTCGTAAAATAACGGAAAGTTCAACTACCCAATAGAAAATAATGCTAGCACCACAGCATGCTGAGACTGAGATAGGAGGGGCTTTCCTTCGTGACAAGCACTGTTCCATGTGGTCCAGTGTTTAAAACACGTGTGGGAATAGTAAATTTTTCAAGCTAACCCGTTTATACTTTTCCTGCTTGCAAGCAACTTTATGTTCATATATGGCTTTCATAAGACTTGCTCAAGTAATTGCAGTAATCAGATATAAGACCAAACCGTGTGGCAAAGAAATCGTCGCACTTCGAATGAGCCCAGTTTTCACATAACCAATATATTGCGTCTGGCTTGGAAAATGCACAAAATTTCGTTTCAATTGTATTTTCCTCTCTTGCTACTAAGGTCATCTAACGTTAATAAATAACGGAGGAGGAGAGAAAGAGGGGCTATAGCTCGAAGGTATGCAATGCTGAGATGGATGATTAGAAAAAATCTAAGTGAACGATAAATTATCATAAAACTAAACCTATATCTTCAGGTTTTAATCGATTTAAACACATGCTTCTGCTTGGATGGATTCGGATATTTACAAAATTTCAGAACACTAAGAAAAAAGCTAAAAACGAAAAAAAACGAGAAAATGAAGAGATACGTATGTAGTTAAATAAACTAAAACGCGATTGAATAAAGTTATTATCCTTGAGAGGAGATGTACCAAAAATAGACATTTGTAGCCAAAAATATATATAAAAGAAGTAATGTGTGATAAAATCACCTTTTTCGGCGGCCATTTTTTTGCTAAAGACTGTAAGGTAGACGTTGTTGCCATTTACATGCCTATTTGTACCCGACACCACTTGTGGCACAAGCGTTTTATTACACCGATCTATTCAGAGCTTATCTTCCCGTCTGTTCATCCGTATTCTTTAGTTCAACCTAGCACTCGCAATTTTTGAGATATATTGGTGAAAGTTTATATAACGACGTGTTTTGCCCTAACGACCAAAGCTGTTTAAAAAGCTTCGTGTCGGGTAATTTTTACGATTACTTCTCATACAACCGCCTATCTTGTAAAGCCGTCATTCGAATGACTGTATTAAGCGAAAGGTCTAGAATATTGAATAATCAACCCGGCCCGTATGGCCTATAATATTTGCACTTATTCCTTATAAGCTTGTCTTTGGGCGAAAGACTTCAAAAAAATAGTTCCGTCCCATCGAAACCTTGCATATTCATTTGATAAGACAAATGAAAAGCTTTTTTCATAAAAACATCATTTAAAGCAGGACCTTTTTTTGTGTGTAGCTTTCGTAAAAACGGACCGACCCTGCTAGAGTAAAAAGTTGTCTGTGCATTAAATTTCATCAATTGCGTTGAACTCGAAAACTAATGATAAGAAAAGCGGAAAAAGATTCAGAAAACTACTGCGAAGTCATTTATATATTAAACGGCAGATCGCTCGCAAAGCTTGACTCATCACGAAAAGCTTGACTAATTCTTACAACAAGTGATGGAAAGTAAGAAAAGAGGCCTAAAGCTCTCTCCCCTGTCTCGCCTAAACGTGGCAGTAACAATAAGATATAACTTTTAAGACGTAATGGATCTGGCTGGCAGCGATAAATTTAACTTTTCCATGTTACCTAATCTCGGTGTCATTCTTTTTCTCAGCTTTAAATTTTCGACGTGCAGCAAATAAATTTAAGCTTCCATCATATTGTTTATTAAATACAAATATTTTGCTTTATACTTTCTAGCTCAACTCCATTATCTAGTATAATGTAGTCTTTTGATTCGATATATCTATAAAGAAAGATAATTGTATCGTTGTTATTAAGTTTGTTTCTTTATATAAGGATGAGAAGCGTGAGAGAGTTTATATTTTCTAAACCACACGCTGTTTGGTGTATTGTTATGCTATTCCTAATATTGTTGTTAATATGTGGTATCGGGGTTTTGCTTACGTTTTAATTAAAATTCTTAACACGTTTCTGAAATCTATCCATTTTAAAGTATCATAATTTAACAACCAGCCAAGCAACGAACCAAAGCAATCGTTGGGAGAATTAGAGCACTTTAGCCGAGAATGAGAAGCAAAGTGCATACACATCGTATAAATAATAGAATAATGCATATAACAATATATATACACAAGCAATTTCATTGATTTTAATACTCAAGCACTTATATGTATATATATATATATACATATATATATCTAACTGTATATAAACTTTCTCTGTTGTTACTCCTTCATATCTATGTTAGGTCCATAAAATTTCTTTCTATACATTTTTATATTTCTTTTTCTTGTTTCTTTTGTTCTTATATTTTCGTTTTTTCTTTTTTTCCTTCTCTCTTTTCGTTTAATCTCACCACCAGATGGTTGCATACGAAATTTGTCATTTCGTTTGCAACATTTTGCAAGCGCACGTTCAAAACTCAACAAAGTGTATAATTTTGAATTCAGCATAAAATTTTGAATCAATTAAATCAACTATGTCTCTTTGTGACTGCGGTATTGAGATGATCATCAATGCCGACGTAGACAGCAATGCTTAAGAGCTATAAGATTATAGGGTTTATTTCCCCTCCAAGTCCGAACTCTTTAAGAATTCAATGGGCATCCAATAAGTTCACTACTAATAGGCAGGTAAGGAAGTTATAATACATTGCGATGTTTTTTCCTTTAAACGGCAACGGCGTACGGTATGTGGGAACTTTTTTACATCGGAGGCAGACGCATAGTATGCAGCAACGTTTTGTTTTTCCATTAAAGCTAGGCGTGTAGTATATAAATTAAGATCGGAATGTGGTAGTGATCTAAACAGTGAGAGATGTTTGAGATGTTTGGACATAATCCCAGAATATCAAGTTTGATCTGTCGCTTTCTCTTTCAGATCTTACGAAAAGTAACTAAAAACGAATGATCAGAGATCAACGATATTATATAGAATCTTGCTCGGCCGGCCGAGTTATAAAGCATATCTGTTTTCACGCCTTTTCGAGCAATAATATTAACGTGTATAGCCCACGTTATGCAATTAACATGAAAAATGAATTGAAATTAGCGGACATAAGAAAGTTGATTTTCTTTCTCTTTAATAATCTGATAAGCTTGTTATCGGATTAGCAATTGTCAATATTCTATTTTTCTTATATCTTCCTGGTTGCAAATCTGCTTACTTATTGAAGTGAAACGGAAAGATGTGAGTGCTAAGTTATTCGACGCAACTGTGTTTATTGCATTACTTGCCTTTCATTTGAGATGGCAGCACATGTGCTTGTGTATTGGTGTCCTTGTAAGCACATTAAAACTATTTGCTGCACTTATGAAGATGTATGCATTCTCTTGTGTATGTGTACACATGGGTTTGTGCTTGTGCATAAGTGTACTTACAGCATTTGCTTCAATTGATTTTTATGTTGACCATTAGTTGCTTACTCTCCCGGACAGTTAAAAATGTTCATGAACAAGGACGTTAAAGAAGAAAAAGAAAAAATGTGCTTTTATCTTCGCTCTCTCTCTCTCTCTTTCTCTCTCTCTCTCTATCTCTCACTCTTTATCTTCCTTTATTTGTCGAGGACCATAAAATAAATATTATATTTACAAATTTCTGTACATTAAAATATTATACGCCATGTCAAGTGCAGTGAATAAAGTACTACCAGCAATAGCAATGCACTCTCTGTGTGTGAATGATAGTATTCAATTAAAAATATGTTTGCATTTAAGTTCATTAATAAATTCTCTCTACGAGCACAATTTCGATTTAGATATTTCTAATGAAAGAAAGAAGAAAAAGTAAAATGACATAAACATTTATTTGATAGGTATGAACCCCAGCGCGTTAACAAATAATCGTTTCACTTGAAAATTCATTTAAATAGAACTTTTGCTGATAACAGTTTGATAAGCAAAAATTAAACATCATTGGGGTTGAAGACGTTCGTATTATTCTCCGTTTAAAAGGGAGTTGATCCTAGGCTAATACAAATATGCGTTTGTGTTACCAGGATTGATGTAAACGGAGCGCGTAGCTATATTTTGTCTCCTCTAAGAATAGGTTAACCGCTAATACATCCGTCACCTTCGAGGTAGATTTTATTTCCCTAGCACATGTGGCAAGAGGAAGCTGCTTCTGGACCTGGCCATACACCCCACGATATTTATACTGCGTTCATGTAAATGTTATTTGCGGCTGCTTTCTACTTTTGCTTTTTCTCTTATTTTCGCGACCGAAACTTTCTTCATAATGTTTGCAGCATCCAAAAGGAATCTTCAGCGACTTCGCAATTATATACATTCTTAGTTAGTATAAAATTCTGAATCGATCTAGTTATATCTAATTAAGATATTGACTTGGATTTTGGCAGAAGCATTGAAAAACATTGTCACGATCGTGAATCTCATTGACCGCTACGTTGCTATGAGCGTATCGGGGAAATGACTTTACTTCAAGAAATATAACTAACAGTGACGGTGCTTGACCAGCTTCAGATAACCCATAAAGTTTATACATTCTTTATCAGGTTAAAATTCGGAATCGATTTAGCTATGTCTGTCTGTATGATGTATGTTTGTGGCATTCACCTGATCGTAAAGATTAAGATATCGATTTTACATTTGGCAGAAATAGTGGAAGTTCTTGCAAGCATTGGTCGACACTAAAAATGGACCGAATTGGACGAAGGACACGTCCACAGTAAATCAAAAGCTGGAAGAAACTCTGTTGGGCTCATTGCTCGCAAATTTTAAGTTCTAGTAGGCTGAAATATATTAATCTAATATTAATGGGGTCTCTACTCTATTTATGTTCAAAAATGGTGAAAATCGGCCACGTCCACCCAAAGCAAAAATTAATGAAATTACTTGTAAAATAAACGGGACGGAAAGCTGAAAAATAGCGGGCGGAGAAGATTTGGCCCCGACCGAGTAGAACTTTTGTATTTGTTTTCTTTGCTGAAACACAGCACATTATGCTAATGCAAGCGTAACATGATTTCAATAATATTCGTAATATAATTTGAAGAAGAGAAAAACAAAACGATTTGAAAAATTTAACAATGTTCGCACTATGCATGCAATATACGAATTATGTAAATAGAAATTCAAATCACATGCTACTTGAGTAAATTTGAATTAGTCCCATGAAAATTGAACTACAAACAAGAATTATTTTTCGTTACTGTCCGGGTCTGTTTTGGCCTTTTATTTGATAAATGTAAGGTTCTTTTGTTCTCTTTTTTTACTATATGGCCAATCACTTAGGGGATGTCCGCTGTTCGTGTCATATGGTGACGGAGTGAAGAAGTGAGGAAATAGAAAGAAAAAAGGAGGCAAACGCGGCCTAGTAGATAAATGCCCAATGCGCCTTTATGCCTTTACCGGCCAAGGATCTTCCTTCTCTTCTCTAATACAATTCGTTCAATTGTGCCCTTTCTCTAATAGGAGAAAGGATCTACTTACGCGATGATAGTATGAGAATACGAATTCTAAGTATTTTTTCTTTTTCTCCGGCTTTCTTCCGTCTTTTGTGGTCAGTTGTAAACATTTTATTATCTTACCGCTTTCTGAATAGATTGGTATCAAGTTGGTTTGCCTGGTCAAAGTCTTTAACACATGATTACGATTTAAAAAGGTAAAGCTGCACACTGACACATTAACTTCGCCTAATTACCTGAGCTTTGGCGGAAGAGGTCGAATACTTAGTGGAAATTTCACTCTATAGTTGGTGAATCTATCACGACGAGTCTCGACGGGAACGTAATTGTTAACTTTATCAATAAAATTTTCATTTGCCTTCATATCACATATCTCGTGCATGTGTTAAAATGATAAGGTGAGCGTGTAGATGTAATTCATGCATAAAATGAAAAGACTTTTCTAGCTTTTCAGAAGTAGTTAACTTAAAAACTATCTACGTTAGGTCACACTTTGAAAACTTGTATAGTAATAAACTAAAGTAAGGCAAGCAAATGAGAGAGAGAGAGAGAGAGAGAGAGAAATGGCTCAGTTGCTCGTAGAGCGCAGTCCTTGACATTAAAATATATATCTCTAGTAATTATTTGCACACA
Source organism: Glossina fuscipes (assembly GCF_014805625.2). Lineage (NCBI taxonomy): Eukaryota > Metazoa > Arthropoda > Insecta > Diptera > Glossinidae > Glossina > Glossina fuscipes. Next base: position 22,141,015 of record NW_023998416.1, read on the forward strand.
TGCGCCACATATATATTTAATGCCTTCATGTTAATAAACTTAGTTCTTTTAACTATTTACACTTCGATGTTTCCCAATTTTTCTGATCTGCCTTATAATGCTGTGTTATGTAATTCTTTGTTCTTATAACTAACTAATTTGGTGATTTAGGACATATTCGTTCATTCTAGTGGTTTCGCTCTTAAAGTAGAACCAAGTATATTTTCAATCCATTATAATAGCCTTATCTTCCTTCTATAATTCTTTTTTCTTTGTCCGTTTGTTTAGTCTCCAATCATAATACATTATTATAACGGAAACCCTCTTCGTATGCAGTAATCTCTGATTTCATTTGATATAAACTTGCTAAGCAGACTTTTGGGTATTTAGCCTTAAGTGGGGATGAGCTTATGATCCAGCTAAGGTCTCAAACTATACCTCCTATATTAATAAAGAAATGGTACTTTCTTTGCGGAAGGCTTCCGGACGAAAAACGATGTGGATTAGCAGGATAAGCAAAAAATCTTCTTCTTTTTGATGGGGAATCCTAAAGTTTTTAGGCGGATAGGTTTGAAATATTCCTGGATGGGATATTTATACACTTGAGGATATCTCTCAAAATGTAAAAATTTCTCATTCCGTTGCACCGTACTAATTCCCTTTGAAGGCACTATATACGTATGTTGTCATTTAAAGAAAATAGAACATTGTTTGACCTTAAACTTAAATTTAGTTCATATAGTGAGCTTTAATAACGCTAGACTTGTTCTGTGATTCGTCAAGCATTTATCTCTTTATTTGCATAAGTTTAAGTTTGGCCGGATGTATGTAACAAACAGAAGAATTAGTGATAGATTCACCTATTACTATGCCGACTGAGTCATATTCACTTTCTGGATCGATTTAAGCTTGTCTGTCCCCATGTCTGTCTTCTTTTTTTCGTTTTTTTCCCTCAAGATATGAGATATTTTTATAAAACTGCCTACAGCGATGTGTTTTGCCCGAAAGAAAAACGCTATTGAAAATGACTCTGATCGGACTACCTTTTCGATCATATGCCAAAAGCATTTTATTTTGAAAAGTCGTTACATGAGCAAACATATTAAGTGAAATGATATCTGGTATTTAATGGTGGGCCATGACCCAGTGCTTTTACTTGCTACTCCTTAACTTGCCACATTAATATCGTAAGGCTTTATGGTAAGGCTTAAGGTTTATGGTTAAAATATTATATAGAAACGGAGACGTTTCTGCTTCGTGATCGTTACAAGGTGTCGATTTTAGCATTTCTAGAACAAATTTTTATTATTATGTACCGGAATAACCAATCGTTGAGGCCATTAGCTAAAACATGTTAAATATTTAATGACAATTACTATTTATTTGATTATGTGTTCAATTTTCAACAAAGAATACAAACAAATATGCTGAATAATTAGTTACTAACTTGTCAAGTATCGATTATTTACTTTTATACCTATTACGTATACAGAAAAACATTTTTAATCTATATTTTTATATTTTGTATATATTTATAATTTAATCATTATCTATTTATTTGAACAATCCTTTATTATGATGTCAATTCTACAAATTGCAGTTAATCTAAGTCACTTAGAGATAGATGTAAAGCTTTTTTGCTGTCATTTATAATATTATCAGTTGTAATAAGTCTATCCATGCGTATGCCCAGGATGACTTAAAACCTGTTCGCCTTTTATCATAGCGATCGATTCTGGAAAATTTTCTGGATTGATTTAGTCACGAAAAATTTTAATGCTGGATTAATACACATCGATCAGTTTAGTGATCAGATATATATAGCCGCTGTTATTGTCAAATTTTCGATACCCTCGCGATTTCTTAAAATACGCCACAAAATTTATTCGAAAAGATTGACTCAGGAATTTCACGAGGAATTTAACTAAACTATAATTGGAAAGCGAATGAGATAAGAAAGCAATACAGATATCAACACAGAGAGTATGTAATGTAAAATGCTAGTGAAAATGTTACGAAACGATAAGCTTAAAAATTGCTTATATAAATTTTTACTTAATTATTAATTCTTTTTAAATTACTCTATTGAAAATTTTTTGTTGTCGTTCCTTGGCTTTGTAGTTTAAATGATTTCCTTACCTTCCGCACGCTTTAACCTCACACATATGTTTTGGTATTATAAACGAAATGTTGTATATGTTTTGGTGAGCCCTCATCTTGTATGCAAACATGGATGTGCATGTAGATAATATAGGTTTGTTGTTGTTGTTGTTTTTATTATTTTTTTTTACTATCATTATTATTATAGTTGATATTGTTTTTGTTGTTGTAGTTTTTGGTACTTGGCATATTACTGTGCTCGTCCTTTTACTGCAGTTGCATGTTTACGTTGTCTTAATAACCTTTTACACACCAAAACATTTATAGTGTTTACCTTCATGTTTAAACAAAAACAAAAAGCCAAAAACAACAACAACTTATTATGTTATGTTACCCCTTACGTTGGTATAAATACTTGTTCCTACACACCACTAAATTTTGTCGAATTTAATGTTGCTCACACAACATCTTGCTTAACGTTAACCAAGCAAAAGCTAAACTACTGAGGAAAAAAAATGTAAAAATAAAACATACGATGCTGACGATGATGACGAAGCAAAGGCAAAAGTGGTAGCAAAAAAAAAAAAAAAAAAAAAAAAAAAAAAAAAAAATGAAAAAATAAGTTTAACACAAATTTATTTTGTACAACTTTAACAACGTCAGTACACATGTGTACACATATCCGTACATATGTTTTCACACGTACACAATTTGTCAAATTTGAGTTAAAAATATTGTTGAAAGTTTGCTTTACTTTATGCACAGCAAACGAAATTTTAGTCAAATTTTCTTAGACATGAAAGACTAAACGTTGGTGCAATAGTTGAAAATTTCTCTCTAAAATCATTTTAAAGCAAAAGATAATTTCTGAAAAATTATTATTATTGTTTTCCCTCTTAGTAGGGCTTTAAAGTAAAAAAAAAAACAAAAAACAAAAACAAATAGAACAACAATATTTTTAATTCATCTGCCTAACCTACTAAACAGGTAGATGTATAATCTGACTGGGCTGACTGCTATCTCCCAATGTGGTATTTTTTAATATCTCTGGTAACGTAAAAATACTATAGTGGTAAGAGACCCACTATTCAATAACCTACACCACTTCGTTTAATACAGTTACCCAGATAACGACTTTTCTAGATAAGGCTTTTTGTGGGGAATTATCGAAAATGTGCTCCGATCCGAACCGTTTCCAATAGAGATCATCGTTGTCCGAAAACCCATCAGTGTCAAATTGCCACTTGCAGGTTCAATGCAGAAATATAAAACGACTCGATCCAGAAATTGGGTAATCTCTGAAGCTTCGTCCTCGGCCTTGCCAACGTTTCGATAAAGTGAATACACTCTCATCCCTCGACAATGGGTATTAGCAAAAAAACCAAAAGTGTCGAGCTTCAATTAAAATCCGCTTGTGGGAAAAACTATTTGCTTGATATACTGCAACACTGTACGTAAACACACCTCGTGATCATCGCGTTTCCTAATAAATTACCAAAACGCAATTTAAGCATTACTTTTTAAGACAATGATCGGCTCTTGTCAGGAAAGAAATTTATTTATTGTCTATATATGAATTTAAAGGCTGTCGGATAACTTCGATTGTATGTTTTGCGAAAACGTTTGAAGCGATACGTTTGAGGACGAACCTTTAGAGAGCACTTGCTTTCTGAACCGATCTAAGCCTTTGTGTCCGTCTGTCCGTCTGATATTCTTCCGTTATTTTGAGACATTTTCCTGAAATTTGATTCACATTTTATTTATTTTTTTCTCTTTGTTCTTTTCTAGATATTTGCAATTGTTTCGTAAGCAAGATTATTGCATTTAATGAAAACGCATGGGATTGCAGGGAAGTAAATGAGCTTTTGAATGGCGCACAAAGGTAACTAAAATCAAATCTTTGAATTTTTTTTTAATATATTCGTAATTGCTCTGTTTTTAACTAAAGCTTCATTGTATAATGATTCAAAAAGGAAAATATTTGCATAATTATTTATTAAATCCAACAGTTGATTTACTCACACAGGCATTCTCATAAGAACGCAATATGGTTAAAAATAATTTGTATTTTTTACATACGCTTAGACACTCATGTTTACGTTCAGTTGTTCCTCAACGTATGACTTTTTAAGCAACCATTCCTTTCGAGCAAAGTATAAGTGCAACCAGTAGCAATGCAGTAGCCAGTGTCTTTATATATACGGACTATAGACTCTTGAGAATGAAAGAAAATATATTCTAAATGTGTTGTGTTTGCCTGTGTATGTGTGGTTGCTAGCTTGTGTGCGTTACCACTTTTCAAAAACCCGAAAAACCAACAACATAAATCTTTCTTAGTACAAATAACAGACACATATTCTACACTGCTTTTTTTTAATATAGTGCACATACCTCTTATATATAAATGTTGATAAGGTTTCTCCATAAGGCCTTTATATACGTATGTTTTTATATATGTGCGTATATGAACTTTTATATGTTATTTAAGTATTTGTGTAATTTCATTTTAATTTTCAAGAAATTAGTAGAAAAACGAAAACGAAGAAAACATACAAAAAAGCTAAGTCTGTAAATAAACTTGAATTATATAAACTGAATGGTACTATAAGGTTGGCAATCGAGTGTACCCTCGAGTTTCTAACATGTCGGTGTAGCGAATTCCATCAAAATATCTCAAATGTTGTGTCCTGTACTTTGAACACACAAAAACAGGACGGACAGACAAGATTACATCGAGTCAAGACAAGGTCAAAGCTTGGTCTACCTTGAGCCTTTCTTGATGTTACACATATTCGCGCAAATTTGAAATACCCAGCACCCATATACTGCACACGATGCAGGGCATAAAGAAACGATCTGACATAAAGAGGACTCTTCCGCCCGACAAACATTGGAATCTTTCTCAATAGCTAACACATCACTCAATAAATCACCAGCATAGCCCACTTTGGACAGATCCATAATATATGGATTGGAGATCGGAAGATTACAGACGATGCTTGATGACGTTCAAAATATGATGACGTTCCGACAATCAGCTTACGGACATGCTCAGAATCACTTTGCACAAACTTAATATCGCAAGTAGCGTAGAGTATAATAAGTTCAGTCTTCTTCTTTTATATTGCACTGAATTGTTACCATTTTTCTGAAAATTTCATTTCTCGGCGTTTACAGTATTTCGGATTGTTACCATAAATAAGGTAAACCAAAAGCAATTTCGGTTTACTAGAATTAGAGGAAATATAATCATTTAAAAAACTCGGAAATAATTGCTAAGTGGTTAACTTAGCATAGTCTATGGAATGTTAAGCCAGTCTTCTCGTCCAACTTTTCATCCAATCTCTTTAATTTTCGCCAGACAAGCACGTTCTTACGCTCAATAAAAACTTTTTTTCCAATTTTGGTTACTTTATATAATGTTATGTCGTCTTGGCAATAAGCACTTGATACATAACTCAGCAACAGTTAGGTTGTATTGAGTTGACACTATAGTGATGCTCGACGCATTTGACTTTTTGTGGATAAAGCTTGAGCGGTTTAGTTAATGATACAAGCGATGATTCTGTACTTAATGCATATGGAACTCAAATATCAAGCTTTCTAGAAAATTTAGGTTGTAACTAATTAAATATTGTCCTATGCGGTTTTTTAACAGTACCTACAGGCTTTGTCACTATCACGTTCCGGTTAAATTGAGAATTTGGCTTAACGGTCAACCGCTTGAGCACTGCAGCCTTTCCTTTTCTTCTAAAGCTAATACAAGGACTTTGCACCAATTTCTTTCAGTCTTCACAGATTGCGTTTGCCTTGTGTGCAACTCACCCTGAGGTTGATGTGTAGAACATTGTCTGTAGTTCTTTATTGGATTTGCACACTTTTCCTTCCGCTGTCTTTAAGGCTTCCAACGTTTAGCAGCTTCAGCCAAATATTTGAAAGGTCCTGGAATAAAACAGTTCGAAGCCGTACCGGTATTGCATATCTTTTTTTCTATTCCCTGCAACAGTAATTTCTTTCCATCCCAATATTTGCTTATATAGTATTTTTTTATGTTGTTAGCCAAAAATATGCTAAAGCATGCTGAGAATTTGAAATTAATGCTTAATGCAATAAATGCTAAAACAAGTTTGAAAAAGGCATAGAAAGAGACGAAAGTCGAGAATGGAAAGTAGAAGAAGAAGAAGACGAAGAAGAAGAAAGAAAGATAAAGTAGAACATTTAAAAGCCTAGCGTTGCTCTGCAGCTGCTGCCTAGAAGTGGGCATTAAAATAAAATAAAAAGACGAAAATATAAAATGGAAAATAAAAAAATAAAACAAAAAAAAAAATACGCACATATATTACTCTTGTACTGTGTACATGCATATAAATAGCATAAGATATCATGTATTGCAGACTCGTACATAAAACTGCATTCAACGCTATGGCAATGTCTTATGAATTTTAAATAAGCGCATTTTTCTTTGCTTCGCTGCTTCGCTTTACTTTCTTTCAACGAAAGCAAATGTTCTTAAGAATATGCGAATAAAAGAGGAGGAGAAATGAAACTTGTTGTAAATAAAATAAAAATCCTTATTGCACAAAAAAATTAAAATAGAATTCGTAACAATAATTTAATGTAATTTTTCTTTAATATTTCAGACACAAAGTAAACAAAAGGGAAAATCAAAATAAAATTCCTTTGCATCCAAGGTTATTGCTACTACTGGTCAGTTGATGGCCGGAAATGTGTTAAAAATGTATACAAGAGTGTGTCTGTCTGTCTGTCTGAAAACGAAGTGCATGGTTCTCGGGAAAGAGAGTCCAAAAAAAAAAAAAAGAAGAACCTATTTAGCACGTACGTGAGATTGCATTTTTACAGTTTCTTCATTTCGGTCGTTATTGGTCTGATAACAGACATACATACACGTGAACGCTCACACAGACGAATGTTGATATTCTGATTGCAGGGCATGCTTGAAGCTTCTCTTTCTTTCGTCTGCTTTCACACTGATGCACTTATGAGATTAAAGTATTACGTTTGGCGTTGTGCTCTATCATCATCCAAGAGAAGAAAAAGAAAAAAAAAGAAGAGAATAATGAAAACTGTTGTACCGAATAGCACACACTTTAGAGTACGCCGCACTGTTACATGTTTGGCAACAGCTTACGCGGGCATAATTGCGAACACAAGATCGGGAAACCGTATGCTTAAAGTTAAAGTAAACTAAAATTTCTACGATAAGTCCTTTTCGCAAATATTTAAGAAGCAAGTGGAAAAAGTCCGGCATTAAATCATACCCTGTTCGCATTTATTATCCGAAATCTTAACAAAATATACCCGACATTCCTTTTATTAATCGTTGTAAACATTTCGATACTTTTGACTCTTTTCGAAATTATGTCAAACGTTTTGATTTTTTTGTTCGAAATTATGATATACATTTACAATTTCAAATGCGAGTAAATTGTCATTACACCAGGGACGTGTTCACAATTATGATATACATTTAAAGTTTCAAATGAAAGCAAACTTTCAGTACACAAGTAATATGTTCGAAATTATGATATACATTTAAATTTGAGTTGGGAATAACTTTTCATTACCTCATCGAACTGCTAACTTCTTCGAAAGACAGCCGACCTAAATATGGCTGTAACTCTTTCAGCAGCATTATACTCTATATATATGCCCTTGCGCTGCTTACGTATATATGATCCGAGAAGTTTGTTATTATCCATGATTTACTTATAAATAAATATGATAAGAATTCACGCTAATAAAAATTACATTAACCGTAGTTAAGTTTCGTTACTTAACTAAATTAATCAATGTACATAACGTATAAGACGCGTAAGTTGTGAAAACTTTCGCGAGCCGGTTTGAAAGCACTTGTTTTCCACCATCGCACATATACATGCATATCCAGATTATAAGCAATCGTAGCTTTTTAACATTTTTCTTCTAAACTTGAGATTTAAAGGAATGCACTTCGCAAAACATTTTTATAACCTTAGGATTTCTTTTTCGTTGTAATTGCTTGTTTGTGTGAAATGCTTCAATATTGTCCAATTTTAGCGATTTTCTATTTCTGTAACCGAGAGACCGAGAGAGGGAGAGAGGGAGAGAGAGAGAGAGATAGAGGGAAAGGAAAGCATTAGGAGTTAGAAAAAGCGAAACGATTGCAAAGTGATGCTCAGTTATACTTACAAGTACCATTCACTATTTACTGCACTTGGCGTTTTCCACTTAATGGAAATTGTAAAGAAACTCGTAAATTACAAAGACATGATTTTAAAACAAATAAGAAAATTAAATTATCTTCGAGTCGAATTGTAAATGACCATCATTGCTTCAAGAACGATATAAGTCAGATTGACACACATGGGTACCGTTTAAAATCGGTAAACTTTGAATTCGCTTTTTGATCCCCATCACCAAAGAATGAGAAGTATATACCTTTTTGTCAGAAGGTTTGCAACGACCACAACTTGGCTTCAGAGACTTTATAAAGTATATATATATATATTCTTGATTAATATAAATTACTAAATCGATTTAAGCACGTTCGTCTGTCCGTTTGTATAACGTCTGCTCCAAACATCTCTCTGACCGCAAAAATGAAGCTGTCGACTTCAAATTTAGGCAAGCAATTGGAAGTCTTTTGATGCAGGTCGTTATTGAAAATGGGCCAAGTGGGTGGAAGTACACGCCTACAGTACTCCGTAAACTAAAAAAACACCTCTGCTTAGAATAGAAAGTTGGTCTTTTTCCCGTTTTCAAAAATAAGGTTATCGCCTACAAATTTAGAAAAATATTTGAAATTGAACTAAGCGTTTTAGGGAAGGAAATGCCCCCAATGCCCCCAAGAGCCTGTGCGACAAAAACTGAAAACACTTTGCCCGTTACTCATAGACTTTAGCACATATACCTTATAAATTTTCAGTTTTACTCTGAAAACAGGAAAAATCTGTCACATCCACCCAAAATTATAGAGTCCTTTCCTTCTCTTTTTTTTGATCTTTTTTAGGATAGCAGGGATGAGTATAAGAGATTTGGTCGCGACTGAATATAATTCTTTAGTTGTTTATTTATTTTCGCTTTTTATTATGACCAATCGCTCACTCCCCTATTCGTGTAATATGGTGTCTGTCAGGGAGACGAGAGAAAAAGGAAAGAGACGTCGTGGCTGCAGCTTAGTGGGTGTGTCCCCAATCGGCAAGTGCTGTGCTTTTACTGGTGTGCTTTTAACGCCTGAGCACTCACTATAGCTATGGTCAAAAAAATCTCTACTGCTTTTGAGATTTGCGGATCTTTTGAACAATCCTGCCCTCCTAACTGGAATATTCTTCTTTTAAAATATTTTATTTCCCTGTAGCGTAGTTGCCTTTGCTACCACTATATGCATCTAATCTGAAGCTTACGTTTTTGACAAAACCATTTAAATATTTTTGATATTATTTATCCACTTTATTAGCCTAATCCTAAGTTAATATTTTATCTGCAATCCTTTGCTCCGTTTTACTTATTTTTAAGCTTTATCACAAATTTTCCGGCTACTGAAAGATAGATAAACCTCCACTGATGGGCCGACGTATGAACAGCTGTGTATTACTGCCTTGAAACGTATATTCGTTTCGACACAAACCGTACGTCCTTAGCAATTAAATAAAATCACTTAGTTATATGCTCTCTTTTGTGACAGCATCGATTGTGTATAATTCCACGCGAAATATACATGTGTGTTCCAACATTTGACGGATGTACTATTGAAAATTCCGGACGGATGTATTATACAAAATTGCATAGAAGAATTTGAGCAGAAATTAAAGAATATACTAAGATGGATAAATTAATCGACATTTTTGACTAAATCGGTACAAAATTTTTTTCTTATTAGGACTATTTTATATATCGAACGCTCGGAAAGACATTGCGCGATTTTTACATGCTATTCTTTTTTCGAGTGAAAGGCATATCAATAAAAGAAAATACCACAGCGGTTGTCCGAAGAATTGCAACGCGCTGCCACCAGCCACCGGAGTAGTTAGGCATAGATGAAAGCGAACTCTGTTTAACGGCTTATCTTGGGATTAAACACTTGGTTGTGGTGCAATTCTAGTCTGAGCAAAATCTTTCCGTACGGTTTGGGTTCATCGTGGTCACCATGAGACTCCCGCAATAGGCTGTTCGGGCTGTCAGGCGGAAACTGCAAGATTTTTTCGGAGGCGTGGTACCAGAACTAAAAGTGAAGAAAATAATGATAGTAGCAACAATAAAAGCGTCTGGTTGGACTGTACGTCAGGTCTCCCAATGAAATCCTGGGATCACATCTGCAGATGTGACTGCAGGAATCAGTAAATAAAGTCCACAAGCATATTATGTTCTAATTCGGCGGTGAAGGCCTGTTCTGACCCCTTTCTTCTAGTAGGGAAAACGACACAGTGATGAAAGCAATGCAGCCAAAGACTAAAATGAGTTCAAAGGGCATGCCTACAATATACACATTTTATCAACTTCAGAGTCTAGATTTATCCAACCACGTCCTTTGGATTGTTAATACTGATGTCTTTCCCTGCGAGAGCTATCATTTCACGTTAATTTTCTTAAAAACAAATGATTATTGCATTTTCTTTAATCTCTTAATTGAATGTGATTGACATAATTTTTTTTAGAAAATATTTTCCTTTTCCTTCTTTTCATCTCCTCCAAAGCAAATACCCATTGACATGCTTCTTCAAATTCCTAAGACACCAACAAAATATCGTAAGACATGTTTATGATGCTTTGTTTTTATGCCATCAGTCAATTTTAAACTTTTTATTTATAAAATACGGTCGCAAATATAGTTTATCTTTTGCCTGAAAACATTGATTAGAAGTCAGATTGGATACAAAAAAAAAAAAAAATATATAAAAAAAAAGTGATTGAGTGACATTGTTTTTATGTATATAATGATCGCTGCCAGAGGGCCTGTGCATCGAAAAGTGGCAGAAGTATGAAAAATATATGCATAAAAAAATAAATATGAATATTTTTTAATTAACGAGAGTATATTTAGGGCCGGTTCTAACATGCTTAGCATTTTAGGCGCGTCATTTTAATGGCTCTTTTATGAACATAAACTTTTCCAGAAAAACAAGATACAAGTGACGATTCTCCTGAGCACTTATACGTTCTAATTTTTCCTTTCTTTCGATCATCTTTCAAGCCTGCAACTTGTTTACAAGATTTTAAATGAAATTAGGCAAGATCGGATATATACGATAAATCGCCATGTATTCACAGTCTCTCAGCTTTGGTCGAGTCATTAAAAATATATGCGATTTGGCATCATCATACCAAAAAAAGCACCTTTTCTATTAATTCATGAGTGCCTTAGCGTAGTGTCAATCCAATTTTTACTTATGCCACGTTGGTGTGGCTTCAGTCATCGTGCATCTGTTTCGAGCATTAATGAAATATGTAACCCACTCTTAGATTGTCCTAATCAATCACTCTAAAAACGGTTCGATTTCATAGCATTTGGTGATTTTGATTAAGAATCTTCGCCAAAATCATCTTCGATGTTGTCACAATTTTGCGAAGAGCTGTCGCTTTGATCGAAACGACATTGTATAATGGCGCGATATTTTTCATAATATTTGTCTATCAATACTCTCGACATCAATAAACGTGAGAATGTTTTTTATGGCCATCATCGGGTGATAAGTTTGTGGTTTTTCTGCCAAAACGTTTGCTATGCCTAAAGAAAAGATCCTGACTTATACATGTTCATTTTTACCCATGGTCGAATTTTGGTTCGATATAGGCACATAGGTCTGCCGGTGTGCTTGCCTGTGCCTTTAGCTGAAAGGAAGATTTCGAGTTTGGTGATTATATCATAAGTTCGCGTACCCTGGCTGGTATTGAGAACGGGAAAAATTGATTGAAGACTAATTAACAACGTAGTTTGGCAACACCGCCTCCTTCAAAACAAAAACAAAGATACATATAATTTTTTATAATAGTTTATACTACAACGAATGCAACGATGGAAATTTTTACATATATTCTGTAAGCAATCCTCCAATCCTTGTACAAAACGCCGCTCATGGAAAGGCGCTTATTTTTGTTTGGTTTTTTTTTTTCTTTTAAGATAAAGGTGGATAAAAGCCTCCATGACAGCCAAATATAACTGTTTTGAGTTATTTATGACCTCTCGCCTTTCAAAAATGCTGTACCACAATTCGAAAGGACTGAAAGTTACCATACTTACGCGACCTCCACTGTTTGTGAAAAATGCCATCTGGGTTTTCCTTCGTCGCACATAATTAATAATAAACAAATAAAAACACTACGCACCATAAAAATACTCTACACCGCCTTACAGTTGTTCATATAACAACGTCCCAAACTAAGGTGTTATGTAGAAAGTGATCCAATGGGACTTCTTTTCAGCAGCGTTTGTCCTTGGGGCAAACCACGTCAACCAGAATTTAAAAGCTTTCTTAACCAAGTCTTATTTCGTCTACTTCATTTCAAGCGCTACTCGCAGTCATGTGGTTAACGAAAACGGTTGAGGAACTGTCATGAAACATAAAAATTCATTTGAAGACATTGTGCATTCAAGCTTGGGCACGACATTCCAATAACCGACCATAACACGTTACAGCGGTGACTAAAACACAGACAAACTAAGTCGACCCGCAATTTTTAGTGAATATCGTATATACACAATAACAAATCGTGGACGCATATATCATTACTCTATAAATTTATTCTACCTTGGTAAGTTTGGGGGTATAAAGTAAGAAGTGTTTTAGGGGGTTTTACGCAAGTGCCTGCCTGTAAGGCTTAACCCTGCGGTGCCCGCTAGCACACGGAGTGAGAATACGTCACTCACGCCCCACAGGGAACAGGGAGGCTCCCTGCAGTTCCAGATCAAGGGCATGTGTATGGCATGTCCTTCCTTCTGGCGGAGGCGAGGCCTATCTAACATCTCAAATATTTAGTGTTCCCGCGATTTTGGGGGCAACCACAGCCACCACGAAACTCCTGTAAGGGCCGTCCCAGCAGTCAGGCAGAGGACCCACACTACGGAGATTCTGCTGCAGCAAAATCTGCAGCCAGCAATTCCTCGCAGCGGGGAATCTCTGGGCAACCTGACCCCGGTATAAAGTAAGATAAATGCTCGGCATACAGGTAGGTCGACAGGTACATCTGCGTAAACAACCGTTCGTGTCACTGAAACTATACTCCAATTTTGTCGCCCTGCAATGTAGCAATAGACAATCCGGCCCTGAACATATCAAAGTTATAATATTTAGTTTATTAAATAAAAATAAACGCGTAAGTGTATGTGCTGTCACATACACACAGCTTATGTGTATATAATTTTCAAGAGCCTTTAGGATAAATATTTAATTAATTTAAATGTTTATTTTAACAAAATGAAGAGTGTTACTATGCAAGAGGTCGACTACATAACCCAGTAATTAAATTATTTATAAATATTATATATTGATGCATGCAATATAAGTGTGGACTCTATTGTATGTACAAAAAATGTTTTCATATTGCAAATTTTATTACAAAACATAAACAGGAATAAAGAGAAAGAGAGAGAGAGAGAGAGAGAGAGAGAGAGAGAGAGAGAGATAGAACAAAAGAGCAAGCTGACAATCCCATGGAGTATGCTTGTTTCCAAAGATTGCTTTTATTGTATATTCAAACAATGCTTAGAGTTTACAATATGATTACTTATTTTTTATTTAATTATTTTTTTTATTTTTTTTTTATGCATCCATTGCAAACGAGTGCATATCAAATTTGTTCTTTAGTTCGAAAAGCATAAGTAAAAGATCGTAAAGTAAATAAAGCGTCTGCCTGCTTAGCATTTCCAGCGCTCCCTCGTTAACATCTTCAGATAGGTCACCAACTTTTAATTTTAGTAAACATGTAAACATGAAAACGTAAACTGGTTTTGGCCAAATATTCTCTTCGAAAAGTTGCGCCAATCGCAGCCATGAAAAATGCTTAAAAAACTTTTATCATCAGTCAGAAAAAATCAAAATTTGCGGAAGGAAGGAAGAAGATCTTTCTGTAGAAAGGTGTCGAATAGTTCGATATTTGGATCTGTTTTATCATTTTTCAAGAATATTCTGCTGATGGAAACTCTGACTTTTCCGACTGTATGCCGGAAACGTACTTATAAGTACGCCAACAAAAAAAGTCTCCTTTTTATTTTCCAGTCTTCTGATTAATTTCAGCACAGCTGCGAAATGCATCCCTTCATGAGAAAACAAATGGTAAATCTTCTTACGTCGCTTCTCTAAGCCTTTTCTTCCTTCAACGAATCGAAAGAATTCAATAATGATATTTTTGCGCTTCGTAAAGGATATCCGTGCTCTCAAACACATCCTTCCAAATTCTGCTGATCGTGATTACTAAATTATAGTATTAAGTGAAGCTTGCTTAAAGACCTGTATATATGACTCAGTATATTTCCGCTTGAATTTGTTTCAAAATGACAGGTTGCGTAAATCAGGTGTTGAAGTGCATATTGCCACCAGATATGTATTCCCAGTTTACTTACTATTATCTAGTGTGGCCTTTGAGGTTCCATTTGCGTGTTCATAAAAGTCAAACTTGGCTCATCTTAAATATACATCAGGTTGCTCGTTTATTATAGCAGTGCAAATTACCAACTTTGTAATTCTTTTCAGGCCGTATTCGTTCGTGGTGGTTAATAAAATGTATGACACCTTCGACCATTTTCTTCATTCTTACAATGCAAAGCGCCGCCGGTGCCAAACTGTCTGTGACTTGTAAATGGTTGACTACGTACGTGAACTGGATGTCAGTATGTATGCGTACATGTTTTCATGAATTTTCAGTCGCATGTTGTATGCGTGCTAGAGTGCATACAACTTTGTATACAATAGTTATTATTATTGTGATAAATCGAATAAGAAAAAAAACCGTATGGTATACACATACGTTTCTTACATTTCTTACACTTTCAAGTCTTTATTGTATTTATTGATATGCACGAATGGTCGTGTGCAACTATTAATAATTTAATATGAAGACATTGCCAGATACATATACACCACAATTATTATTATTACTACTATATCACTATTACTATGATTTTTCATGTTTCCTTTAATTCAATTTGAGCTCAAAGTTTAATTTTTTTTCTTTTTTTGTTTATTAATTGAACCTGCTATCGGTTCAGTTTTTTTTTTTTTTTTTTTATCTAAGTAACTTAAAGAACTGCAAACAAAATATAGCAACCTTATTATATCGCTCAGTAAGTGTCCGGTCTATGCCTTTTTTTGCAACTTTGTCATTCAAATGTGCTTATGATACGCTACTGATCCTTTGTCCCTTTGCGAGATGAACGATGAGCATATACATGGAAGCCATGTGCATCCCAAAAAATGGAGGCCACAATCTTCTCATTCGACTTTTGGTAACTTTGAACGGCTTTTGCCGCTTGCTGTGCACTCGGTTGTTCCCTGATTTGACTCTGGAATGCAATGACGATTCCGCGTTTTATCACTTGTCGTAGATCGGAGGAGAATACGCTAATTATTTTACCTAAACGTGAACAAACGTAACACCTTTTCAAATAAAGCTTTCTAATGGATAAACGTTCAGGCAAAATAGTGGATGGAATGCCTTTTGATGTCTATATGCTTTTAGCCAGCCAGAGCTTATATGACTTTGTGTATTAACAATAATTAACAATAGCCCTCCACAAATTTATCTTTTTGGCAGTCGAAATTCGCCGTGATATCTTTCAAGCCTAAAAGCAACGTTTAATCAACACACAAACTACAAAGTTTGTCATTGCTTTGAAAATAATAACAACAGCGTCACTAAAGCAGCTATCACTTGCAATCTAACGTTCGATTACTTATAAAATTTTGACAAGTATCGTTTGATTGGAATTCAGATCGAAAACTCATTGAATGATATTTGAATGAAATTTGCACATCTCGATACGCTTCGTATCACAAGATCGTGTGGGTTTATTTACAATCAATATCTTTATTATTTACAATTCATTTATTTTGGCACTACTCTCAACTTTTCAACTCAAATATTCTTTTTCGATTGGCAGTGCATTCCACGAATATTCTCTTTATATACACTTTTACAAGCATACTATCACCTATGTTCATTGCGCCATGCTTAACCCGTTAATCCGCTTTTCCGCTAATCATTTTCCTCGGCCGTCAGCCACACGACACGACTCGAATTTGCGGTTGGTTTTTCCTTTCTCGGAAATGTGTTTTCTGGGACAATCAATTGGGTGGAATAAACTTGATGCGGGATTTCCGTAACAATTTGTTAGATGCTATACAACAATTTGTAAATAAATTAATGATAAAAATGTTTTAATAATACGGTTTGTATCAATATGTTTTTATCGAATTGATCGAATAAGGCAGTTGGAATAGAAATTGTTGAGGTCCGGACGTTGAGCTTCCATTTTTTAAAAATAATAAAAAATCAATATTGCAAATATCGTATTTGGGCTGTTTAAAAGGAGTGAATTGTCACAAAGGCAATGATTTTTCCAAAAATTATTTACACTGTATTTATATGATCCTTTTCGATCCTTCCCTCGAACTTAAGCAAATTCACGCATGCCATCTTTAGTCGATCACCAAATAAACCAAGAAAAATCCGCAAAGTAGGCAAGTAGGTAAGAATTTGTATGTATCTACAGTGAGTGCTTAGGCGATAAAGGCATAACTCTACCCGATTGTGCACACAACCATGACCATCTTATTTGTGTCGCTATTCCCATTGTACTTTTCTGACTATCACTGTATTACGCGAGTAGGGAACATCATCCAGGTGACCGGTCACAGTAAAAAAAAAATTAAGGATACTTATAGTCGGGCAAGGCCGATTAATACATATCATACATCGTTTCGCCTAACGCAGTTACATTATGGTAATAATACAAAAAGTTACGTTCATGCACTTCCATCAAAGCCCGCGTATTTAATCCTCATATGCGGCCCTGTCTATAAAGCAGGCCTACGCGATCCAAATTCGGTAAGGTTAATTTCTAGGGCAGTACTAAATTGTACTAAATATGTACTAAATTTCACCATGAAATGTTAAGAATTATGTCTCTTTAGTATGCAAAGATTCAGCTTTCGTAGAAGAGAAGAACCACAGAAGTTGTATGAGAGACGGTTCAACAAATTTGCATTTTCCGAATGAAATTTTACATACAGATCCAGAATGTCCCGGCCAAATACTATATAGGAAGTTTTGTCGAGAAATTTCGAAAATATGACGTTATACGCGAAGTGGTCGAAAAGGAAGATCACTTCAAATCATTTTCAATAATGCTCACAATTATGTCAAAGCACGTCGGTGCAACAAATTTCATTAAATTATGTCAAAAATTGCGATCTGTAGCTTAAACATAAATTTACATGGGCAGATATCAGACGAGGTGAGGCATGATTAGGTCGATTCGGAATCCTTTTCTGATCGGGGTCTACTTTGAGGCCTTCTACGTGTTGCATACGACCGCACAAACTTAATACTGTCTGCATCAGAAGTGGTGTAGGGTATAAAAAGATGACAAATTAATCTCTTGGTTTACCACAAACAGTACAGAAGAGGGGGTAAGTAGTTCAAAAATTGTCGATAGTTTCTGATCAATCAGTTAATATTAACAGAACTATGCGATTCTCTTCATAGCACGCTCACACACACACACACGCACACACAAAAAGAATTCATAGAACACGTAAGCCAGTTCGACGTGTACGAGTGTAAACAGAAATTCGGTTAAAACCGTAAAATATTTCCTTCTCCTTTTTGTTGTAGTTGTCTACTATATCCTGCTCCCTTTGTATATGCATGTTTACGTTTATAACACATCCAACCACATCAACCGACATACGATAAAAGAAAATATAAATTTAATGGGCACTTTTTGCAGTTTTCATATAATTTTCCCAAATAGATAACACTTGTGGTATCTGTTTTTGCTTCGTTTTTTTTTTTGTATGCTGTGGTTATGAATTTTGAAAAATTCCCTTTTTCATATGTTTATCTCTATATATCTATAACGTTCAATAAGTTTGCAATTACTTTAAAGAGATTTTTTATTTTTCAGAAAAAAGAACAAATCATTCTTTTGTTGCAGGAAATAATAGTAAATGATATTAAACGGTAGTAAAAATAACAGCAAATGAAATTTGTTACGAAAATATACAGAGTAAGTAAAATACAACAAACAAATAAAAATAGTATAGACGAGCACGGCACACCATTAAATTCTCTACATTACTTCACTAAAAACCGTTACTCATAGAAGGATTTTTCAAAACAACGGCTTCTAGTGGGGGAGTGGTCGAAAAAGTGGTCCGATTCGAATCTTTTTTAGCAGTGTTCTTGAGCGTCAATCTTCATTAAATTATTCTAAAAATTGCGGGCTGTAGGTTAAACAAGAGGAATGACAGACGGACAGACATAAATGCAAGTTTAGGTATAATAAAAGGTGAGCCTATCTCAACGTGGTGAGCCTGGACGTTGCATATATACAGGTATAATAAAAAATGGCTCTAGCCCAAGTCGCGCTCTTAGTATTGTTAATATGCGCGTAAATTACCATAGGGTATGAAGAAGAATGACGAAAACAAAATATCAAAATGAATACAATTTCCGACTTTCCTATTTGCCAGTATAACTTTAAATTCCGTTTTATATCCAATGCCATTAGTGAAGGAATACACTAGAAAAGCACAATCTTTAATTCTATATTATATTAGTTGCACAGACCCTAATAGAAATGTGAGAGGAGGGAACAGCAAGAGCTCAGCTAATGCTTGCACCGAATGCATGCAATTGTTCAGAAAGCCGTAAATATATACATATATATATATATATATATATATATAGTTCGAATAGAGGAAGAAAAAAAAATAAAAAATTAAATGCTTTGCAAAATTATAAAAGAGAAACATAAGAACGCGCTAACAAAAGTATAATTTCATACATGGTTAGTTTTTATTACAACAGTAATTCGCACATTTTCACGGATACGGATTTTCATATTTTTCGCTCTTAAGCTAAAATTATTCACGTTTAAATCTATTTATTGTTTTGAGAGGGTACGGCAGCAGAACGTGAAAGATAGCTTTCAACCGGGTTAAAGTACTTCTTTTGTACCTTTTTTTGCTTTTAGAATTATGCTGCAAAGAATCTTTTTTTATTTTTCTATACCTGTCGGGAAGACTGCAGTCAATCCATGTATCGCTGAAGAGCTCTAAACAACAAACAACTCAAGTTTTGTTCCTCTCATCTTTTCGCTTATCAATTAATAACAAACTTTGAGTATTTATGTATGTAAAATTATAGCCGCAGCGATCGGGAATATTACCATCGGAATAGGCATTTTGTAGCCGCCCAATTTTTGGTGCGAGCATATCGCTTAAAGCGAGAAATTCTGCGCGTGTATAGCTAATACCAATTTGAGCTTACCTCTAGCCAGTAAAAAGTCACGGAAACGACTCTACTTCTAACGGTGATGAAGGAAAATTCACTGCGATATTCGCCCATAATACTTATTAAACTTTTCCGATTATTGAGGTGGTTGACCAGTTGCGGGATACTTTTCGATAGTTTATATTGCGATTTTTGTTATTGTTTTTGTGTACTAATGCAAAATTCCTCTATCATTATCTTCCAGGGTCATTGCTATTTTTCTTTTATGTGATTTTTTGTTCTTGCTCTCCTTTCTCTTTAGTTCGGCTGACGGCACAGAGACTTGAGGACGGTTTTTTCGATTCCTTCCTAATCTTCTTATCTCTCCTGATTTTTGTAGGCATTTTTATAATTTTCCTAGTACGACTATACTGCTTGCTCATTCCATTTCTCTACAGCATATACGAATAGCAGTATTTATGAAGGGTCACTAAGCTCATGCATAGGCCCAATACAAAATCTGAACGAGACTCCTTAGAAAGTAGAGTGTTAATGATTTATCTTTTGGTGAAACCGCACAACAGCAATATATTGATGGTGCTGAGTGACAATCTTTGGATGTGTGTTCGAAGAGTTTAAATGATTGCGGGACTTAGATGTCTTCCCGTAAACAGTTTCACCAAACAAGATTCATCACAAGATTCGTAATACCTTCATGGAATGAAAAGTAATGATTGCGTCATTTTCTGTACGAATAGTATTATAAAAAATACAAAGGAAAAGCAGCGTACGCCTAATAAAAGATCTTATATAATTCGCGAACATATGAAAAACTATTTAAATCTATGCTCGTGACTGCTAAGAAGGGCCATTACTTTTCGCCAATTTTTGGCGACAAGTTATTGCTTGAACATCTATCGTATTCGTCTGATTTAGTTATTTAGTATAGCAATGGTCCGATGGCGATAGCGATAGCGATTTCGAATAGTGGCATAAAAAATTTACCCTAGCATAAGTTGGCAGTCTGGCTGTTTATGCGGAAGAAAATGAATGATTTTTCCCATTCTATATCTGAATAGTTCTATTGGTTTTTCTGCACTCTTAAGTGGGTCGACAATTTGATAAAGGTTTATACGGTTTACGTGCATTTGTTCGCCAATCCCCTTTTATCGAAGAATTTGGTTTTTGCTGTTGAAGAGTTCAAAAAATTTTATGATCTTAGCGTCTTAGCCATGAATATTACCTGTTAAATTGTACATCCTGCAAAACAAACTTCACCTATATTGATTCACAGCAACTCATTTGCGGCAAAGAATATTTCTTTTTCATTCCTATTTACTACGCATTTGTTATCGTACAATTGACATTGATTCCTGAGTTTATTTATACGTAAGCAGCTTTGTTTTTCCTATGTATTCATCATTTTAATTTAATCCAATCATAGGTTCTTAGACACAAACGAAGTCTGACAAATTGTAACTGAGTTGTTGCATGTTAACTTCTTCGGAAATGATTATATACAAAATGTAGAGTTAACATGTTTTCATGCAAAGGATAACAAATTCTTCATTTGCAGGACTAAAGTAATGGTAATAATCTTTGGAAGTACGGATCATTGACAGGCTATTCGCACTTACGACGGTAGACCATTGTAGCAGACTAATAAAAAAAATTTTCTTGGATATTATTTTTGGATGGAACGAAAGGCAGGACAGTAATAATATTAAGGCCTGAAAGCATTATATATAAAAGTGACAATATAGCAGCTACTCTCTGGAGACTCCTATTGCTCAAGGGGCCTTGCGACAAGCATTCCAACTAGTCCGGATTTGAATTAACAATAAACAAAAAAAAAAAAAAATCGATATTGCTCTCTCTACGGAAATACGTAATGCTTTTGGGAATTACTGATTCGTGTGTAATTGCTGACGAGCGTCGTTGAGTGAGAAAATGCAATTTTCGACCAAAAAAAAGAAGGGACTCATCAAATAACTTGTACTACGTGTTTCACAAAAGATTGTTCTTTCGAATATACCGTAACAAATTCCAGTGTGTTTTGGGATAAACGCATTTAAAGCTTTGCCATGGGTTATACACACGTCTTTCTTTGTATCGCAGTGAATTCTTTATTACTTTCCTTCATTAGTCTGTGATTCCAAGTTTAAATACTCTTCTTTCTCTTTTCTCGGAAATTTTGTGCTACACCCTACCAGATCGTTCAGGTTTCTTGGTCCGGTTCACATCTTCTTCAGTGCAAACATTGCATGGTTGGATGGGAATATCCATTTACAAAACTATAAATATTTTTAGATTACGGCCGTCTTAGAGACATACCGTCGTTAAATATGCACACAACAATGTCAGTCGCGATGTCGTCATCTATTAAACAAAAAAAAAAAAAAAAAATCGATTTTTTGAAAAATTTAAGGGACATCCGATTACAAGCAAGTGAAAGTTTGCTGGGGTTTTCCACAGATTTCGAGCTCATTCAAAGATAACATTGCAGGAGTCTCCATTTACTTGAGCCTTAAACAGTAGTCGATTTCTTATAAAGAGGAATTCGACTATGGTAGGATTTTTGTTGCGGTAATACACTTGAAATTTCCAAACGCAAGTGGTCTTGTTGCGAATGGGAATATCAGAGTCTACACATTGACATAATGTAGAAAATGTGAGCTAATTTGTAAAGTCACGATTAAGAACAAAGACGAGGCAGCCTCTTGTTGTAGCAATAAAATACTTGCAATCTGGAAATCCTAGAGACTGCATAGTTGCAAGTCATCGAAAGTGCGGACATGTCCTCATTATAACTAATAATAAACACTCGAATCCATACTTCATTGTCTATTCCACTGTTGTGGCTTAGCCGTTTCCAACCTACAGAAATTTATAAATTTTAAGGATCTAAAATATTTCTTTTTTAATTGGAACAGTTCTTAGTACTGAAGGTCCATCTCGGCACTATTTTCCTGAACAAAGATCTGCTGCCTTAGTAGAACGAAATTCTGGGCACACGTAAGATAATTGCCCGAGTCGCCCCGGCAATGCTCGCGCAGACGCAAAGATGAAACAGAACAAATTATTTGAGAACGACGTGGTCGGTCGGTGAGTGCTAACGAAAATAGCAAAAATGTGCAGTAGTTAATGCAATTCCGCTGTCTCTTCTGGCTAAAATCTAAACGCGTGTTTTTCGTAAAACTGGGGATTACTCCTCCTCACGAGTTTTTGTTTACACTTGCCATTCCGTGAAAATTGCAATACACCATAGTTCAAAATTTGAGGTTTTAATTTCACAAACATTTGATGACAAGAAAGGTCATAAGTCAGATGAGCTTGAATTTTGATAAAGTCCACCCAGCATATATCATAAGCGATGCCGTTAGGAGCCGTCCGTGCAACGTGTGTAACTTACTTCAAATCAAATCAAATTTTCTATCGTTAGCTGCTTCAAACGAACAACTCCACTATTGCAACAACAACAATCCATCAACATAATGAAATTACTTTTTCGGAATTTTAAATGAAATTTTACAATCGAAAAGTGCGCGCTATCCTTGCATCATACATGCAATTATTCGCATTTTTGTCTCTCTAATCTTTTGACTCATCGCGAACAATATTTCTAATTAGTTAGAGAAAATTTGATAAAATATATTTCGCGGAATCAACTACTACGTGAGCATGTTTTACAAATATTATATAATTGCTATTATTATTATTTAATATATTTGCGACAAAATTCGTATCGAGTAAACCGAAATATAAAAATTTGGGGCGCACAAAGGGAGGAACACATAAACACCCGTATATGCGCATTTGATTATAAATTTAATGAAGTTATTTGTAGTCACGTTTAATGCAGTTTAAAATATTGACATATACATGGCATGATGCATTGCCTCATTAATTTATTTGTTGATTACACACATATATATATATATATTGGGAGCAGCTTCCTCTTATGCACATTTCATGCAAAAATTTTGTATTTGCAAATATTTTTTATGTCTCTTATTATATTTTTAATTTTTAACGACAAAAAAATAATGAAAGGGTGTCATAAACTTTCATTACTACTATATATTAATTAAAAAAAGTTGTAAATTAATTTACCATTCTTGCAATTGTTTTCATAAGAGAGTTTTTTCTTTTTATAGCAAAAAAAAAAAGAAAAAAAAAAACATATAATTAAGTAATGAATAATTATGCATAATATTACGCAGGTATTATATACCAAATCAATCAACCGTTATGTGTTATGTAAAATTGATTTTATGAAAATTGTAAAAATACACACACTTATTTTCACAAGAGTGGCAGTCCTAGACTTATCAGATCCAACAAAGAATAATTTTGAAAAAAATATACCTTATTTTGTCAACGTAATCTGCCTTTTCCAGCAAAGCCCGATAGCTTTTTTGCCCCGTTGATAGGAAGAAGCTTTGATTTCCCCGAAAATAGTGTTTAATTGCAGTCTCCACCTATTAATCCTTAAATGCATGAATTATTATCTTTAGTAAACGAAAATTGAATTGAACCAGAAAATGGGTGTGGTAATTGAGAAAAATACAAAAAAAAAAAAAGCCGTAAGAATTTTCCTTTAATTTTCAAAAAAATATATATTGGTTAAATGCTACGTCGTCGTGAACAAATTCAATGCGTATAATACGGCAAACATGAAAATCCACTAGACAAACGTTTAAACATGGAAGAACATTGCATTTCCTTCATGAGCATTGCGCGGTGCCATTACGCAATGGAAGTTTACACCTCAACCTGTTTCAAAATATAAACCCGTGACCAAAGCCGTCTTTTAGTATCTTCACGAACAGCGCAGATGAGATTTTTTCGCTTGTAAACTCTGCTCTAAAGAGCCATTACTAGGCCGACTTGTTTTATTGCCATTTTCCTGAGCTTTCACATTGCAAAGAGCGTCAGCCGAATTATTACGGAGCTGACCTAGATTTGGTAGTTGTTTGTTTAGTATGTCCTTTGAAACGGAGTTTTCTTCATTAGTATGCACGAATTTATTTCGGCAAGGTCCAAGAGATGATAGATTAGACACAGGTACGATTTGCGGCTTTTAATTAAGTACCTATCCATCGAGTCGACTCCTGCCATGTCAACATAATAATTTTGCATTACTTTTGAACAAGATTTGAAATAATTCAACCACATTATAATTATATAATTAGTAAAGCAACAATATAATTAAAACGCCGCACCCATCTTCATTATAAGCTGTTATTTTTCAAATTTTTTATTCAATGTACAATTATAGTTTCTGAAAGGCCTTCAATTTCTGCTAAGTTCTGCACTTTCAGTTGACTGTGGATTTGTGGATTTTCTTCAATATTTCTGGCGTTGGTGCACCCAATGATGTCATGTTCGTGTAGGCAGCTACTGTTTTATGACTATACTATAAGGGAAGCAACAGACCCCACCAGTGCAGAACGTAGCTCAACCTCCATAGGTCGATAGTGATGACAAATTTTTGTCAAGTACAGAAATTTGTTGAGAGCATTAAATTTGAATGCCCCATCAGACAAATACTAAGAACGAAAATCTTTTCATATTCGCTTTTTCGATCATAGTAATTCTTTTCAAAAAGCAATTAGCATCTATACGTCAGGGCAGGGCACTTCTACGGCTACATCCGTCTGCCATTTTACACTATTGTTGCTCACTCAGTTATATACTTTGTCAAATGTACTTCCTTTTTGGCGTAAGTAAAAAACCGAACTCATCTATTCTGATAAACGACTTTTAATATTCACAATTCACTGGGAATTACATACCAGATACCGCTTACAGAGTAAGTTAGGTGGTGGCTGCCCGTGCGTAGAGGTTTTTGATAGTTGCACGACCACTCCTGCTTTATTTAGAAAAAGTCATTATATGAAAAATATCTGCGACAAAAATCAGCGAGAAATCTTGTGTCTACTAAACTAATGATAAAAATTACGGTGGGATGGACTAATTTTTCAAACAAACTCCCGTATAACCTTTCCTAAGAAAGGTGAGCAAAATTCGTTAGTAAAATTGGTTTCCCATAAGAAAGTATAAGAGGAATTTACTTGATTTTGAGACATGTTGAGATAAGTTCGATTCGATTCTTTTCATTGTTTTAAACAAGTTTTATTCTTAACCTAAATTGAAATGGGCAAGGCGATCACGCTGGCACCCCCGTGATCAGAAGCAAACAACAGACATGCCATAACACTCCCCTTTACCGGGTTACTAGCTTACGAATGCATTGCAGGTATAAAAATTAACTGCGCCAAATATTCACTATGTAGCTTTCTTAAAAAGTCTGAGGCTTAACATATTTAAAAAAAATTGATAATAAGGAAAAAGCTCTTTGTCAAGAAAATGGTAAATTTGCTAAATTTTGAACTTTCGCTTATAGGGACTCGGGCGCAAACTACGCAAGTTTAATTTCTGATATTTTGTCTTGAAAATAGATCAAAATTCTATAAGAATAAACAATGTAGGGTACGTAATAATACCTGACTTTTATTTGGTTTTTTTTTTTTTATTATATGCATTCACCGATAAGTTTCAAATTGCCATAAAAAACTCACACCCAGTTTCTGCTGCGTATCTGTTGTAACCAGTAAGTTGCTGATTGATACATGGATACCTCACATGCTAAATCCATTAACTCGATAAAAGCGTAAGTAGAGAAAAAGTGATAGAAATTTTTGTTGTGTGTTTTTTATACCGCAGAAAAAAATTTTCCATTGTATTTAACTTTTAGTTGCTTTTGTTTGACTTCCCTTCTAATTAAATTTCTATTACGATTTCAATTAGAATGTGAATTGGCTTTTGAAATAAATTATTTATTTATTATTCTATGATTAAGAAAATTTTATCGTTTGATGTTATTAATACTTATTATTAGAGAAATTTGCTTTGAATTTATATATATGTATATATATATATTTAGGAAAGTCTATCAACGTGCGCTTTGATATTAAAATTTTAGGAGATTAATAAAGCGGATTTATGGAACGACCGCCCTTGCCCCGAAGATATGCTTCATCACTTTTCCTGTGCGTTACAAAATCGCATTGTGTTTTGCTGGGGCAAAATGGTATCCTATTTGTCTCCCAACATACAGTGCTCACTCTGTAGTTCAGCGCTGTGTGGTAAAGAACAAGTGACGCAAGATGTTGTCTTCTGTAAATGAGTGAATAGAGTTGTCCGTCCTGCACATGATGTTTCTAATGAATAACAGCGAGAGTTATCAAGGAAGAACAGATCCTTGTATTTAAGTAGAATTTGCTTGAAATAATTCCATCCTTTATAACTATTATGGAACAATTTATTAGCAAACTCGATATAAATCGAGCGATGTGCTGTCGACACCAATTGCGATCACCTTGGAGAGAAGAACATCATGCTCTACTTTGCCGAACAATTTATATATCCGCGTCAATGATTTCATTTTCGCCAAAACGACGAATAGTGGGTTTCACTTTTCAATCAGCTACGCTATCAGTTCACCAGTGGACCGACTTTTTTGAAACCATCTTATATAACGCTAATTATGCCATCGAATTTTAACTATTTCACAATGGTTTCTATGATCAGTTTGCTTAAGTGTTTTGCTTGGAGCAAGTGTAGGCTTTTGTACGACATAATATCTGAATACAGCTACTGACTGCAGCTATACTTGTGGATCGTATGGATTAGGAAATCAAGATTTACGAAGTGCTATAAAAATTCGTTCTTGGCCCTTTCGATCTTTTCCCTATTATTTTACACTATTATTTTTTGTTCATTGTTTTAAACAGTTTTTGGCCTTTATGAACTCTGCTATGCTATTGTTTAAATTTTATTTTTGATTTAATTAACAAGTCAATTAATTTTACATACATAATTAAATAAGTTGTCCACTACAAAATAGCGAACATTATTTAATGCCATAATATATTTGCGCAAAATAGAATTTTATCAACATTACATTGCAGGGTTTTCTTTATAACCAACAGCTTATTTGCCTCAATTTGTGAGTACTTCCTTGTAATGGAAGGATTTTTTTTAACACTCATTTTATCTTGAAAAATATCTAATTTGGATTTTTTTCCTTTTCGTAAACATGGTAAGGATTTACAATTCAAATCAATTAGAAAAATTCTATATAGTTTATGTATCTCTCCAAACATACATATACATGCATGTATATAACACAAATAATAGTAAAAGTAAACACCGAAAACATGTGTAAATACCACTCAGTACGAATCGTTTGTGTACACTATAAGTCATATATTTTAGCCAAAAGGTTTTTAAAAAAAGCTAACTTTTTCAAAATATTATATATAAGTATTCCGCCCCATTTATTTGTAGGACATCACAGGGCTGGTCTAGCTGATTGCGTTCGTAGAAAGAAATCAAAAAAAAATGTAGAATTTTACTTAACCCTTCAAACTGAAAGTTCTTCATTGATGGATTTGATTCCAAATTAACTGAGTATCCGATAAATGCTTCCGTGTATATATAAATATCAACCTTACACCCCTTGTAGTATATTGAGTATATTGGGTTTGAGCGGATGTATTCAATATTCGCGAAGATCTTAGATAGACATGTATAGAGATATATCTTTATACCGATCGATCCAGAATCACTTTCTGATCACAGCTTTTATTCTTGTATTCAACCTACAATTCGCAATTTCTGAGCTATTTTCATGAAATTTGGTTCACCTTAGACACCTTCTGGCCCAAGGACGAAATGATTCGCATCGCACTATTTCTACACCAGATTTTCATGTATTTATTTATTCATCTTTTCATCTCCATGGTGTAGATTTCAGCTATGTTATGCTATTTGTTTTATTTCTTAAGTTTATAGGAGCGATAAGGCGTAACCCAATGAGATTATATCTATACATATATATATATATATTTGATCAAAAATCCCAGAACATAATTTTTTCTTTACACGCCAGGTTATGGAATTTCTTTAAACCAAAGGTAGACGCTTAGTAATAATGCTAGATCGTATCCACGGCTTTTTTTTTTTAACTGTAGACTTACCTAGCTATAAGACAACAATGAACGGGGATATTGAGAGATTGGTTGTGTGAATTGAGTCAGATATATAGATAATAGGTTATAGATAAGGTTACGTGGATTGTATAAATTTTTACTACGTTGGCTTAGTTTTACTAACGTTTAATTTCTTGAGGAGCATTCAAGTTGATATCATTCAGCCAGAAATGCGAATTGATTATTCCATTTATCACCTTTACCAACGATGGGATGGATCCCGAAGATAAATCTATAAGAGTAATGCTAGGGATCTACCTTCATATAACGGTAACGTTATTTTTTAGTCCCGCCCAAAATTCTTGAAAGTAGAAAGCAAGCATTATTTTTGAATCGATTTGATTGACTCAACATGTCAGCCACAGGATGGGGACCATCTTTTAGAACGCCTCATTTGGAAAATTCGTTTAGATGAAAAATAATTTTGCGATTCCATGAAAAATAATGCTTTGGGTTTTAATTACATATCTGAATTCTCACCCAACAAGGATCCTTCCATGGAGGAATCTTTATATAGAAAGAAACTCGAATAAGTAGCATTTCCTTAATGTGAAAGATGACGCAAGAGTGTACTGTGCCCAACTTAAACCCCATATTATGCTTCTAGTGTAAGGTAAACTTAAAACGTGTCGCAAGGAGAGATTTGATAGAACAAGAACTTGTTGTTGCGGGGAAGTGTTATAGACTATTTATTGGATTGATTTTGTCCATTCGCAACAGTAGTAGTAGTTTTTATCTATATATTTCAAAGTCATTGTTAGCCCGTAAACGCCAGTTTTTTGCTAACTTCAACGTCAAATGAATGTACATGAAAGAGACTGAGACCCAAATATCGTGCAGGTGTTACACAGGTTTAAAAGTGTTTCTTGCCTGACAACAGCGTTAAGCTTGCTTGGGAATTACGCAATTGTTCTCTAGTGGTCCGTGAAATGGGTGAACTGTGCTGCCTTCGCTTTAGCAAAATTAATGTTTTTGTAATTATATTTGTTAATTATTTGGTGTAGTGCGCATATCCATGTGCACGCAAATGATAAATCAATGTGTGTTTGTGCGTTTTACAAAGAACATTACAACATTATCACTTGTAATAGAATTCAAATAGATGTTTAATGACATGCAAATTTATTTGCAGGTAATTTATAACTTTGTTATTGGGTTTCAGTTGAAATAGAAAATATTGAAAATTTTAGAAGAGTGTAAAACGAATTATTTGTTAAACAATTATCGTCAAATATCTTTAATGAAATATTTTAATTTACTAGCTTGTACATGCAATAAATTAAACGTAACTTAATGCTTTTCACGACTGCTGCACTGAAACTGCAAACTGAATTTCTTGAACAGTTTGTACTCAGCATTGAAAAAAGCAAAATTTTATTTGGAGAGAAAAGGCGCGGCTTGCAGAACTTTCTGAAGGAAAATTTACATTCTTGAGCTCGAGGTGAGAGCGAAAGCTATGGAGTTTTCCCATTTCCCTTCGTACTGCGACCATTACTTTCCCGCACTCGCCGCCACAAAACGATAACCGTTCGTAGTTCTTATCGCAGAAAAGTAGTTTAGTATTTTGTAAATGTATAATGCTGTACCATCGGAAGCCTTGACTTTACTTTGCCATCTCTCCAACAGCAAGAAAAGATCATTGTCGAAGGTTTGATTTTTGATGGGAATATAAGAATCTTATGGTTGTCTTAAAGGCAAGCTTTCAGATCGACCTTTTAAAAGATTCTAATCCGAAAAGTATTGAAACTCGATTTTAATTGGATACTTCCTATAATCCGTGCTATCAGCTTTAGTTTATAAATCACAATCTTCTGTTGGTTATTAATAACATCGTTTTTCGAACTATGTCTGCTTTCTTCTTCCTTCTATCCGGACAGTGGTAGCTCATTGGTTTCGTCGAGGAGCTCTTAAGGTTAAGACTTCTTATGAAGAAATTAATCACATAATTAGAACATTTCAATATGTTATAGCTCTTGCCACTTATTTAGATAATTTTTACTCTTATCCTATTGGATACCACACATTTCACAGGGCTATTCGGTACTCTTCTGCAAGTTTCAAATTTTATTTACTAGACTCATCGTTCCGCCTGTACATCGCATGCATATTCTAATTAACTTTTACGACTCTTATGACTTCAGCATCGAGTTGCTGCAGTCCTTCTAAGCCTCATAACTTTTGCTTGGAATTGTGTGCAAATTGTTCATAAAAAGAAATCGATCTGCCCAAATGCGTTTGGCACTCAGTTACCCTAAATTACGTTCACGTTGTTGTTTATTTGCAGGGCTGTTTGATTTACGGCATTTTCAATTTTTGTGTCAGCATCATTCACACTTATCGACAGCACTAGCAGAAAAAAAGTCAGTGCCAGTGGTCGTTCGCAGCTAACTGCCCTTTTGATTAAGCTGGCGTTGCCCACTAATAAGACAGTCATATTTGACATCTGTCGGCTGACCTATTTTAATTTTCACAACTCTATCCATTACATAACATTCCCTACTTTCTTCATTAAAGACTTAACACATCCTAAATACATAAGATAACTTAAAAGTAAGTGAGGGACCAATATGTAGAATGACTTTGGTCCTCATAGAATATAGTTGCAAAATGTAGCTCTATTTTTTTACGCGCCCCTATTCGGATGACAATGGATGGACTTGACCAATATTATGAACTTTTTAAAGCACATCCATGTGGTTTAGAAACTGGAAGGTCAACTCTGATGCAAGTTTTTTCTTGGAGGTTGACAGAAACGTATGAAGCTATTACATATTCAGCCCGCGATTAAGTGAAATTCAGAAAAAAGTATCAAGTAAATGAGGACCTCTGACCATTCGGATGTTTGTATTGATCTTTTCTTACTATCTTACCCTGTTTTTTTTTTCCTATCAACAAGGGACGAACGTATACCACATTTGTCTAGAGCAGATTTCGAGACGATCAAAGTGTGTCTTTTCCCCGTTCATTTGTTGTTTGCTGTTAAAAGGCTCAGGCTCGTAATAAATCGCTTAATAGCTCGTAGCACTTGCAGTTGACCTTAAAAAATCGGCGTGATTAGGCTCTAATCAGGCAAACAATAAGCGAAAAGTTGTAGATTACAATACATAGCAAATCATCCTCCTTTGCATTTGCGAAGTCGGTTAAAAAATTCAATAAAAAAAAAAAGAATGATGAGCGTGCAAATGCACGTCGGGAAGAGATTAGAAAAAAAACAATTTATATCCTTTAAAGGATATTTATCTGAAACTTGGTGTAAGCACTTTCTAAAAATACTGATTTAAGCGGATGTGGTGAATGTCAACGAAGCACTCCAAGTATAATATTGTCATTCAATTTATCGTTCGTTGTATTCGATTGTTCAATTTCGCCAATAGTCGTCCATTCATATTAAATGCAATAGTTCATCATTTTGACCTTTAAATAAAGTGCAAATTAATAATTAACCGATAAAAAAAAAGAAAAGAAAAAGAAAACTTTATTTTCTTAGACTGTCAGCTGTCTAATGAAATATCTCATTGGAACCTTAAGTTCATTTCTGTTCAAGCTTATTATCGGAAGTGAAATTGCCAGGTTTTTCTTTTACTTTCGTTGCTTGCTTCGCATAGAAACGTTCACTAGAGAGAAAAGAGAAGACAAAAATTTGTTACTTTCTAAGGTTATACTCCGTAATGCAATACAGCGCTTTTGCTGAACGCGTTGTTATCAGGATTTCTTAATAATTTTTTATTTATTTATTTTTTTTTTTTTTTTGCGCAAAACTTTTTAAATTCGCACATTTACATGTCTCTTTACCTATCAATTGACGTGAAAAGTTTACAGTCTCAAAGGAACAAATGAAATGGAAGAGGGAAGGAACAGAAGGCGCAACGCAACGACAAAGTGTATATTAATCTTGATAAAGAAAATTATTGGATGTGAAATTTATTAAAAGGAGATAAATTTTACACCCAATCTACAAACATAAATATTCAAACATGTTAATGTTATTCAATAACCACCTTAGCTTTGACGAATTGATAAAATTTGATTCAACTTAACGGGAAAACTCATAATTGCAATTGTATAACAAACCAGTCAGTTCAGTTGACAGCAGTCTATGTGTTTTCCGTAAGGTAATAGGATAGGATAGGCAATCTTTCTTCAGATAAAATCGATATATTGCCTTCACCACAATGTCGGCGAATTTCAAGCACATAATAGTGTTAATGTGAAAAATTTAGTTTCGTGTACCGACGGGAAAAGATTCTCCGTACTCAACGCAGATATGTACACTCAGTGGTTTCAGAAAGTAAAATCCCTGGCAACAAATCGAAGTTCAATCGTATTTTTTTAACATAGAGATCAAGCTTCGTTTACATGTTGGTGCTGAACTTTTTTGATCTCATGCCACTGTCATAAGAACCACGGTATCCTGTAAAGACAAATTCGCTTATTGAGGATAACAACTCAAAGCCAATTCCTTTTCATCTTTGTTTTCCTAGTTCCCTTACATAACTTGTATATCCCTTCCGTCCCTTTCCACTAGATTTCCCTCGAATCTAATTTTGCTGATTGGCCATGACTTGCTTTCTTGCCGGGTTAGGTTGGCGATAATATTCAATTCAACTCAATCCATTTCTAATATTTTAATATTAAACTGCGATTAACCATCTCGAGAAAGCGTTTAGAAAATTCATGAGAACGTAGAAACAAGTAAAATAAAAAATAGTGTGCCACGGCTCGCCATTAGACGCCCTACATCACCCTGCAGCTGTTCGTAGACCGACACAAGCACAAGCTTAAACAGATTTAGAAAATACTTCTGAATCAATCGATATCATAAAAAGCGGGCTTATCTCAACTTCTGGGTGCTGCATACGTCCGCGCAAATTTAATATACCCTAGTACCACAGGTGATAGAGGGAATAAAAACTTAGTACACAACAAAAAGTGAAAAAAAAATATAGTTTTGGTCCTCACAACCTGTGTCCTTTTGAAGTTTATCTATCATCCTCATCGTTTTAACTATCCCTTAAAAAACTAACAGCGACTTGAGCTGAACGGTTTACAGGACCTTAACAGAACCGTATCAAGGGTAGCTTACGTAAATGGAGAATGACATTATATGTGCGACTTATCGAAACAAATCGCAATCATTTTGACAAAAATGAAAGAAACCATACAAAGATGGCTTGATTTGCGATAATCTTAAATAGAACCCTTTCTAAATTTTCAAACATTGCCAACTGGAAGACATCGTTACAATATTGGAAATGACCGCAACCTCAGAAATATCTGTTAAAAGAATTTTTATTTTCGGTTTTTACACTTTAAAAATGCCAACAACTTATGCAAATCTCGATAGAATAAATCAAAAAGAGACACATGCCAGAAAAACATTACTACATACATATGAATATTTTACTCTTTCTTGCTTGTTGCTGTAATAGGGAAAAAGTTGAAATTAAAAAAAATATATTAAAAAAATATATATTTCAAAAAATATTGTGCATAATAAAATAACATAAAAATAGTAAAAAGTAAGGAAGACTAATAAAAAAATTTTATTCCCATTGTGACGACTTGTTGATACTCACCACAGTACTCAGTAAGGCATATTTCTTTGTTAATCGAGACGTGTTTCCGCTCAAATATCTATAACAAGCCCTTCTTATTCTACTTTTACCTTTTATAGGCCATAAGCTGAAAGCGCATATTTAGGTATTGGGAATAGGTTTTTACACTTGCTTGCTTGCATGCTTTGAAAAAGTTTAAAACCGACCTCTGCCTCTAACTTTGGATCATAAGTTAGCCATTTTGTAAGGCTAAGGGCATAATCGCGGGCAAATAACGTAGTATTTGCCTATGGACTAAGGATACGCATATACATATACAAAAAGTATCAGAAGAAGTTTTTGCCTCTGCGAAGCGATTGATTTTATTAAACGTATGTGTTCTTGCTGCTGACGTTTTATACCTGTGAGCTGTCTCACCTTCCTGTTACACTGATGTCAATTCAATTAAGATTTCCAGTTATTGTACGAGGCGTTTATTCATTTACATACATGGTTCAGTTCTTTAACATATTTCAATTTCTGGGAGGATGAACTCTTCTACAACCAACGAGAGGCATATGTATGGAAATACGTTCAGACAAAGGCCTGGGATAGGCAGAAGGACATGATTAAGTTGATTTACGCTCCTTATGAACACTTTATAGGTATCTGAGTGCGCAACAAACAGAAGTTCGGATCAAGTATATCGCCATAGTTCAGCGGTGTATATGAAAACCAACAATCAAATCACTATTTACTCGACTCGGAAACAGATAAAACAATCGATTGTTATCTAAATACCACAATAGCAAAAAAAAAAAAAAAGGAACAAAATTCAAGTTATATTGTTCGCAAAAAAATATCAGTTGCAACAATTTATAAAAATAGCAAAAATCACTGCAAAATAGGATAAATAAATAGAAGCCGGCAGAATTTTTATTTATTTTTTTTTCCATTCCATGACAACGGTAACGCTTTTGGCTTATGTTCATTCAATATATTAAATTTTGTTCGGTTGAATAGTTAAGAGAAACAAAATGGTAATAAATTATTTCATCAAATATAGTTGTAGGAGGAGTTTCGCTTGTCAATTCTCTATAAACTGTTGCTTGTGTTTTTATAAAATTTAAATAAATATATATGTATAAGCGTGTAATACATGTATTTGATTCCTAAATAGAGCAAAGCAAGGTAAAGAGATTTTAAAATAATTTTTTTGTTTTTCTTTTTTTAAACAAAATACTTTGAAAATGTTGTTTTCTCTTTAATATTCAAATATAGTCAAAAGTATCATAAAAAGATTATTCCGCTGTGAAGCGATTGCTTTTATCAAATGCATGTATTCGAACTGCTGACGTTTTATCTATCCAACATGTCTCACCCTCCGGCTACTGATGTCAATAAAATTAAGATTTCCAGTGATTGTACGAAGCATTTATTCGCTAATTAAGTGAAATTAAGCAAATTTTGCTTTTCTACAAAAAGTATATCAAGCCTGTGCGGATGTATGTATGCAACAGCCAGAAGGGCTTGCGATACACGCATCTTCTATTACACACATCGATTCAGAGTTACTTTCTACTAAGTGACCTTCCCTCCTAAGCTTGTCTGTCCGTCCATCCGTCTGTCCATTTAGTTTTTTACCGCTATTTTTGAGATGTGTTAATGAAATTTTGTGCACTCAAGTCTTTTGGATCAAGTGCGAGTTCGAGTGAAAGTGATTTGTATCGGACAGTTCGGACCGTTACCTTATTTTAAAAAATCGCTCTATGATTAAATGCATTAAGCAAAGTAGTAGGGCATTTTATGGTGGGCCATGCCCCATTGTAGTGTTTTTACTGGTTGGGATTGACAAGGTAGCCTGAAAAATTCTCGTACGTCGTTTATGTTAAGAATGTCTTTCAACTCTGTGTGATTGGTATTTCCACAAACGAGCAGGTTCACTAAACGCTTATTTCAGGCAATGCAGTCGCAAAAGGAAAACTGAAATTACACAAACGTAAAATTTAAAGAAGCAATGGCAAGGAAGAGATGACCATAAAATTTCACTTGAAATATTTCGGAATAAACCTTCTCAGTGGTGAGGTAGAGTCTTCATTGCTACTAAATAAGCTTGGCTTTATTGTTCCGCTTGCAGTCTCCAGCCACTTCTTTCCCTTGCGTCTATCGCGTTTTAGGGCTAACTACGGATTGCATTCTTCCAACCCTACGCGTTTCCCTTGGGAACACTTTAATAAGAAATAACTGCATTATCTGCATTTCGGATAAAGCTGATGTTGTGGTGCTTATGTTACTTGATCAATAATAATAATGTTCCCAAGTGTTGACGTTGCTCTTGCATTTTTTTCTTCCCTTTTCCACTATAGTCTTGGGATTAACCATTTTAAGACTCAGGTTAAGTTATCCCCAATCTTTTATTTATAATGATATGTAGCTGCTGATACCTGAATATTATAGCTAAACATATATATGTGATAAATAAATAAAATTGTGAGTAGTAAATGTGGTAAAAATGACCAAAAGAACAATGACAAACGAATACAATCACAAGAGCTACGAAACCTAATTAACCCAATAATTGCGCTGAAACGAAAGTAAAAATTTTTCAGGTAACTTGCTTAGAGATTTCGTTTAGAATCGGAATACATAGTCAGCGTAAGATTGTGAAAGGGCTCACATTTGTTCTGTCAAACAATCGCAAGTTGTTGAATCCGTTTAGCTCAAAGGTGATATAAATAGTTGAAGTTAAGCAAAAACATTCACGACTTATCTACTGTGTAAATACCATCTACTCAAGGCAGAGAATATATAAGAACTTTATAGAAAATCATGCGAAATATTCTCATATCTGTGCGTAAATAAATTATATCAGTCGTGGATTGGAAAGTAGTCTAGTATTTCCCTTCCGTTTGATTAATCGGTTCTCCTTCTCTTATAATATGTTTATTTTGGCTTTAGTCAGATGGTCTAAAAAGTACTGAAGAGTGTTAGAGCACATAAATGCGAATACTCAATGTGAATTTAATCTAAAGCATTAAGAGTTACTGCAAATAAACGCAACTTTAGAAGACACTGTCAGAACCACTTGCATAATTTAGTCGAAAAGCGAAAGCAATATGACGAACAAGAACTCCGGATGACCCCGTTCAGCTCTGTAGTGCAAAAGTCACTCAGGATACGTTAGCAGCAATGAGTTGGAATGTGCTACCCGTACTCATATACTAACCGGGTATTAATCCTTTTATTGGCGATAAGTTACTTTCTGTCCTAACAAGGTTTTCATTCCAAAGATGAAACAGTAAAGTAGGTGAATAGCTTCACAAAACTAGTCTTCTTTCCGCGCGAAATTCATGTTCTGCCTCAAGAAGGGACGAAGTGGTGGGTGATTAAAGTTGGAGTGAAATTTTTTCTTGCAATATATCGTTTGGTCTTTGCCATTATAAAGGACCTTCTAAACGTTCTCAATGGGACATCTTACAGAACTAAGTCCTTTGGAAGTAATTTTCGATGACTAGTGTGCAGATACCGGACAATAGTTCCTTCATGAAGGAATATGAAGACTCACGATTCTACCAGCTTTCACTTAAAAAAATCAACACAATCAGAGAAGATTTTTTTTTAAATTTTTTATTCTTAATATGATTCTTTTAAAAAAACGTTTAATTTGTTTTATGCTTTTAGTCACAAACGTTCTTTTCCATGTTTTAATTCATCTGAAGGAAAAAATTTTTCTGATGAATTTGTTGTTATATTCCATCTTGCACAACACACATAGCTCTAAATCTCTTTCTTTTCTCTCTAATTCCTTTTTTTCCAATTATTTTTATGAAAAATGATTTCAATCAATTTTGTCTTTAAATCCATTAACTACCCCCCCACCCTTTAACTTATAATGATAACTGGAATGATTTTGTTGACCATTAGCGTAATCTAACGCTTTGTACTGTTCAGTATTTTTATATTTCAAGTTGGTTGGCTTACGTTTTGCTTCATTCTCTTACATGATTTTGTTGGCTTAAGTTAATCATTCTGTACCACCATAATGCCTTTAACTGCAGATGGTGAAGATGGCTTTATTTCAAGTTCTTAAAATGGATAGAAGAATATGGTACTCTTGAGTAATAATTTCTCACACAAACACAACCATAGGTTGGATATTTCCTAGTTTTGTGATCACGTTCATAGAGAAGCATATAACATATGCATAGCCAGCGTGGGATTCTGACTAGATCAAGCATGTGTCCACCCATCAATTCAATTATCTAGTGGAGGTAAAGTTTTTCTCATAAATGTTAGAATAATGGCGAAGTCACTGGTCAATACCGATGCAATTAACAAAGCAGTAGTAACAGTAAGTATGTGAAAGGAATCAAATCATAGACGACGTCTTTAGTATCTGTAGAGAAATTTATAGCTAAAGTAAAGCAAGACCGATAAATGGACAGTGAAAATATTCTCAAGATAATAATTGGAAGATAGTAAAAGGTAGAGTTTTTGGAAAACTTACGGAAACGTTACACAAAGAAGATTAGAACCGTGGAGAAGGGGATGTTGGTAGTTTAAAGAACCATTGTGAAGATGGTCGGTTAAAAAAGTGACTTACGTTACGAGTTGCTGTCAACAGCCGCTGTCAACTCCAATGACTAATATTATGGATGACAGTAGTTAGTAAATTGAGCCAAAAAGGAAAAGAGAAGGAAAGACACAATGGTAACTGTATACTACTGGCAACGGTGAGTTACGTGTAAAATATATAACATATGTAAACTGTTAAATTATTGCTTGGGTTAGTTTCTTCGAAATTTTTTAAATATCATTGTATTCAAAATGGGTTGCTACAAGGGACATCCCTAAAAAAGGCTGCATATTGTTTTGCGAAAAGGAATTTCTTAACGGGAATGAACGATTATAATAGCCTAAAAAGTGTTATTTTGGAAATTTTTTATAGATACAAGGAAAGCTAGCTGAATAATAATATCGGCGATCTTAATGTCATAGATGGCCCTTTTGCCGCGTCCAGGAAAGAGAGGATCGCAGGTTTTACACTTTAAATGTTTCGAAATTATGGAAAAGACGGCAAGAAACGTCCGATAATGTTATTACCGGAAGGTCAAGAGCTTTGTCCATAACTTTTAATTTCTTGACAAAAACATTGAAAGCTTTCAAGCCGCTCTCAACTCCGTACGGTTGCCTCCATAAAACTGTTTCTTGCTCTATTAGAACTAGGAATCAACTAGCAAAAGACTGCAAGACTGCAAGTTCCAGCAGCTGCTTGCACAACGCAGATTGTCTCTTCTGGGAAAAGCACAACATTTCAAGAAGATTTAAAGCAACTATTGAGCAAAAAAAGATTTTTTAAAAAGCGTATAAAGACTTTTCAGAATAACTGTCAATGGATCCTAAATAGCGTAGTAACCATCCAGGGGGTATCCGATATACGTGTGGGTACAATAGTATTCATGAAGATCTACAGGAGAAGACTGGCAGTAGTGTTCGTGAGCGTTCGACCAGAAAAGAAGACATCAGGTACGATGGGAAAGATTGTTGCACGCCGCGGTCTGTACGGCTACAAAACGTCGATTCATTGTAGTGTGTTGTGCGGTAAGAAGATAACTCCCTGACGAATGGATGGGGAGGTTGATATAAAATCCTCTTATCGCTTTAGAAAACTTAATTGGCGGACAAATCTTTCTTTTTCTCTGTAGACACTTACCACGGATATATAGCACAACGCAGACCCATTACGCCAATTTTCAGGGACATTGGGATTTTTGGACACAGTTTCGCCACCATTAGCATTATATTCACAGCAAGAAATTAGTAAAGTATATTTTTATACGTTAGAGATCTATGATCAGTTTAAAAGTCGTCTGTGAGTCGGCTTCTTCATAACTGAATTTCAAGTTTAGATTCAAATTGTGGGCTATGCACCCAATTAGGACCAAAGAAAAAAATTCACTGTCAAAAAAGTAGAATTCAATTTGATCCCTAGGTTATCAGTTACTGGGGACTTAAGGTAAACCGATTGCGCGAAGGCGTATTTGAATAGGCGATTGAATTGAAGTAAAAATGCTTTCACTTGCTCCACATTTTCCATCAATCCTGAATTATGCTTCTATAGTAATGCAGTTAATCGAAAAATTAGTTCGCTTATAACTATTTCAGAGTTAAACTAATTTTAAATACGCACTAAACCGAATCGCGCATTAATTTTTTTTTTTTTTCTTACCAAAGCACTTCCTATCAAAATTAAACATTTCAATTTTTAATAACTAGCGGTTAGTAGAGCATTTTCGATTGACTCAGATAATCCAAAAATAACTCATGAAACGTAGCGTCAGTATGCTTTAAAATTATTTAAAATTATTTCGAAAATATCCATTGATTCAAAACAATTATTTTCAATAATTTCTACATATTTCAACCAACGGCTTGGATGTGTTTTATTCGAGCAGATGTTGACCAGCACATAATTGACAATAAATGCTCGTCATTCATATGACAATTGTCAGCATTTGTATATGCATTAGCAACATTTCTATTCATCGTATGCATAGCCAGATAGTAGCGATGATAATAAGAGGACAAATATGAAAGAGAAGCTTAGTTCGAATTGTGGTTGATTACTTCAATTTTATTTCACTAATCTAATTAGAAACGAATTGCAAACCTGAAGGCATGTTGTGTCTCCGTTGACAATCATAAACTCATAACGGAAGCATATACACGTTGATGAATTTTCTCGTTACGAAGTTAATTATTACAAATTGAACATTGAAAGAATTTTCCAGAAATTCCAATAACATGTAAGTAAAGGGAAAAACTAAGTGAATTAAACGTTTATAGACTTTGAGAAGATTTTTGTTACAAATGAAATATAAAAGATAATATACTCTTGTAATCGTATGTATAGTGGGATAACAAAAAATATGTAATAAATGCGTAGAACAAAAGCTATCACCACAAAGAAACAACACAACCAGAATGACCTGCATGTACAGTATCAGAAGTCCGTGCATGAGCGGACTTAGCTTGAACCATGTTTTTAATGAAAAGAAATAAATGCTGAAATATTAACGTATGCATGAAAATGACGACAGGAAATCATTATAATACAAAAATTAAAAACAACCAGCGCGATGGGGACCGTTTTCATTTTTGCATAAAATTTGTGACTAATATCAACAGCATATGGACAACGCTACTTATGACAGACATGCACTTGAATTCATTTCAAATATCCTGCAATTTTATATCCTAATGTGCATATATATAATATGGATATATAAAAAGATATGAATATCCTCGAGGTACAAATTGATTTTTGATAATTATCTATAATTCATTATCGCTTTGCCGGTCTTATGAATATTCTTGTTAACGCGCAATAAAAACAAAGAAGAGGCCGGCTTTACTTACGTAAACACGCAATTTTGTTATTAAAATGAATTCGATATATAACGAAATACTTCGATTGCTTAGCTAAATTTTTTCATTTTCCTATAATTGCTTACAAACTAAAGTGAATATTCCTTCTATGACGAATGAAACTATAATCTTTCATTTCGTTTGGTTGCTTGTAAATAGATCAAACACAACAACCCAGATTTCGATGACATGATTTGTTTGAATTATTTTGTATTTTGCACCAAAGAAAAAGCAAGCAACAACTTTAATGGGATATGTCCCACCATTAAATATCGTACATCATTTTTCTAAGTGCAGCTATTCATACAGCGCCTTTTTAAAATAAATTGTTATATAATCAAAGTTATAGAAAAAGTGGCCCGATTCGAACCATTTCGTCCTTGGGTCGAAGAATGTCTGCGACGTAAAGATGGACCAGCAGTCGGTATAATAATAGATGGGTCTATAACGAGTCTTCCTCTGTGTTGCATACTTAGGCATAAACTTAATATGCCCTTGCACCACAAGTGGTGCAGAAAGTAAATAGATAGAAATTCAAATGCTGTGGCCGATATACATACGAAACTAAGGCTCCAAATTGGAATCGTGAACGGTCAAATGCAAATGAAATAAGTATATTAAATCAAAATTTAACAACTGTGCAATATTTTTTTCACGACCACTCCTTTAAGGAATATACCTTATACTTGTATAAGCAGGGTAATGTTCATTGAGAAAGAAATAAGGTGCGAGGGATAGGACGCGGTTACACATCGAGAGATTTATGCCCAATCAAGTGTTCGAGAAAGAGGTCCGATTCGAGCCATTTTCAATAGGGTTTGAAGAAGGTCGAAAGAGCAGGCATGTGGACAGATGGACAGGCATCCTTATATCGATTCAGAAAATGACTCAACAGCTGGTTTTATCTCAGGTCCTTCTGGATGTTACATGAACCAGCACAAGCTTAATAAGGTACCCTCGTATAACAAGTCGTGTAGGCTATGGGAACAAATCGTTTTTACACATTGCATTGATCAGGCGTTTATCGCATATTCGTCTGAGCACTAACGTGCTTCTCTCGCCTGTTTCGTTCACACTAAAAATAGTTTATTTTCAATCGCATATTTATTGCAACGCAGTCCGTTCTCAAAATATTTATGTTAAGTTTTCTCTTTTCCTAACCTTCGTATCCGTGTTTTCTCAATGATAAGCAAGCAGGCATATTTCACTGTGCAAATAAAATAATAAAATCTTTTGGTGACATTTATGTACTTTTCTTTTTTTTTATGTAAGACTATTGTTCCGTTTTTCAAAATGGTGGGCATTAATTTCGCTCCAAATTGTTTTCTTTATTTATTTGCTCTGAAATATACATTTTCCAAATCAATGAACAATTTAATTTGTTTTTGTCTCTGTGTTTTATTTGTTTTTTTTTTTTTTATATTTTATGTCCGCCGAAAGGTATGGTATTTTGATCATTCTGTTAATTTGCCTATTTAGATATTTTCGTTCGCCTTAACCATATCTCTTTGTTGCCAGAATCTCCAAGTCTGGCCCAACTGAAATGCAAGATGGAATCCATCTGACTACGACTTCGATTTAAATCCATAGACTAGAGTTTCTAAGTCGAAGGCGAAGCGAAGGAACTCTAATAAAAAAAAAAAAAAAAATTTTTTTTGGGTTTCATTTAACCATCCTCTGTTTCGTCATAGTGAAGAGGAAATCGCATATGTCGTGTATTTACCTAAGCCGGTGGGTATTCAAGACTCGCTCCAACTCGATTAAGGATTATTTTTTACTTATACAATATATTACAGACATATTTAATAGTTTTTCTTTGTTCCGTCCCTTATATCCTTAGGTTCTTTTTATTGAATGCTTTAACTCGATTCGCAGTATAGTCATTGACTCTCATACATTCATAGGTAATACTTTATATAATCGATTTATTTTCAAAATTTTTATTTCATTTCTTTAAGATGTTATCGCTAAAAAAATAAAGATTGGTTTCCCATAGACTGCGAGCCAGTACGTTGCATGTGTGCATGTGTGTGTGTGTGCATGTGTGTGTGTGTGTTTATATAGATGAATAAGTCTGTCACTTTAGTTTTCTTTTCTTTCATAAACCACGTTTTCTCGGTGAGCTTATTTTTATGAGCACTTGATTGCGCCCGGTCATGTGCGGGATAGAGCTCAACCAAATCACCTTAAGATAATCTTAAAAATAAAATCTCGAAATATTTGGAATTTTTCGTAGACTTTTTTTTTTTATGTGTTCTTCATTTTATTTCATTGACTATTAATACGTAATTGCTTGCTTGTGGTTCATGGCTGTGTACCTTGTGTCGACATTTGTATTGCATAGCAAATGCTCATAGTTTAAAGTTGTAAGATAGCTGCGGCTTTTTGTCATTGTTTAGATGTCTTCAACACACATCATATCATCATGCGGTCTGGTTTAAGAGTTTGTGGAAAAATTCTTAAAATTTTACGCTTTTACTTCAATACCTTTACCTTAAGAAAGACATTAAATCAATAAAAATCGAGCGCCATGGTTGAAGGAATTCAATGATGTTGATTAGATAAATCAATTATTTATAGTCTCAGATAAGAATCAAAGAGTCTTCGAATAAACAAATTTCCTTCGATGCGATGCAAACGAAGCATTGCTTACTAAAATCTATAAAAGTAATGATTTTAATTTGAGATCACAAGGACGGGACATAGGTGCGGCCACCCTTTGGTGTTTTGCCATGAATATCGTCAAACATACAAAATCCCCTACTCGCTGTCATGTTGGCTAAATAATTCGAATTTAATGAAAAACTCATCAATAATTCAACTAAAGGAGCAGTTGGCATTCCAATTTGATGTGGGATAGTAGGGATAGGGCATAACCGTTTCTAGAGAAACTAAATCTTTATATAGTAAAGAGACTTAATTTTGCAATACTTCCTGGTGAAAATTCGTTCATAACAATAATTTGACGTATATATCAAATTTAGACCATGTCAGTTTACTTTTTGAATCGCAAGATTTCTAATGAACAGAATCCTTTATGTGCCAAAAAACTCTAGTTTTTGAATATCTTATGATGAAAAGTGATCATAAGTAAATCAGCCGTAGGGAATATGAATCACATAGACCCATGTTTTAGACCGCACCAGAGGCTTTAATGTGACAAAGTCTAACTTGTGCCTTGTTGTGACCGAAGTCATTGGGAATTTATAAAAACCTTTGGCAAGTAAATTACGTTTACTTCGTTTGGATCGGGTGAGTTAAAACTTTGGTTATCCCCCAATGTCAAGGCTTTTCGGGAA
This sequence comes from Glossina fuscipes, assembly GCF_014805625.2. Lineage (NCBI taxonomy): Eukaryota > Metazoa > Arthropoda > Insecta > Diptera > Glossinidae > Glossina > Glossina fuscipes. The sequence continues at coordinate 22,185,844 of NW_023998416.1, forward strand.
TTTACGCATTTGCATAAAAATAATGTATAATTTTAGGCGTATTATTAAGAAAGCTAGTGAATGACTGTATTAGGCGAAGTGGTGTTGGGTATCTGGCGATCGGTTTTACCTAACCATAGTATTCTTATTTATATTATGTTAATATGCAATATGTTTGCATCTGCCGCATACTTAAGAAGGAAAGCTAATACGAAATGAAAAGAATATAAGACGGAAAACAAACTTACTTTGACCTTCTCTTCTTCGCTGTCTTGAAAGCGTCTTGGAAGCCACTTAGAATATAAACAATAATAGGCAAGTTTGGAAAATCGAACTAATCGACCACAAACACATAGAACACATTTTCAAAATGGACTCTTATCCTTGTGCTCGTCCAAGATAATTATTATTACGTGGTGTGAAAAAAAAAAAAAACAAGGATAATGTGTGTTTATGGGTATAACAACAATAATAACAATATCATCACACCGTGCATTTCTGAGTAATGAGAGGCAAAATTAAATGTGACTTATTCATAAACTGCATTATGCGTAAATTAAATAGTAAGTAAAATGCATTTAATAATTTGCAAACAAAAAAAAAAAATGTTCATTTAATTTAAATAAACATATTTATTAGATAAATAAACAATTCATATGGAAAAAATAAACATTCATAATAAAGGCACACAATTAAGAGGTTTTTAAAAAATCGATCATGTGCATAATATTTTTGGTAATTTTCACAATAGTCGTTGTGTAAATAGTTATGTGTTTATATCCATTCTTTTGTTTATTTTCAATGAATATTTTGAATATTTTCAATACATTCAATTTCAAAATCTATCTTCAATTGTTATATGAATTTACAGCAGATGGCCTTAAAAAGTTTAATACTTTGTCAAATGCGTTTATCAAATCCTCCGTTGCTTAGACATTGTACGTGTGTTGTTCGTTAATGTGACCTCAAAAAATTAAATTTGATTTAAAAGCACCTGATTATTATTCCATTATTGTTTAGCAAAAAAAGAAAAAAAAAATTTTAAATACAATTTTAATACTTAGTTTAAATAATGGTGTGAACGGTAAGCTATACTCTGCATTATTTAATTATTATTAAAACCAATATATAGCGATATATAATAACTTTGTAAAATATTAAATATTAGGTAAGCAAGAAAATATTGCCAAGTTCCAGGCTACAGTTGGAACTGGTCCAATCTTCTTTCAATTGGAATAACGCTTCAGTTCAGAGTGCAGGATTAGTTTAGTTGGTAAGAATCACGACTACGAGAACCGATTGTTCGCGTGCGGTAGAGTTTATTTTTGCAGTGTGTAGAGGAGATGATCTTTCTTGCCAATGCTCGTCCTACTTTTACCCCAAGACTATATATTAGTTTGATCTAAATAAATTGTGATAGTACTCTTGTTGTAGATATAGCAAGTGCTTAGTCGGTAAAGGCATAAGACTTACTCACAAGGTTGCGGCCACCTCCTTCCTATCTCTTTTTCTTTCCCCACTTGTTTCGAACCACGTGATTGATCCATATTAAATATAAGGGAATCTGGATCTGAATTTTTGTTTATAAAAAGCTCACCTTCGTCCTTGGTGGACCAATAGGAACATTGAAATGAATTCAACAAGTTTAGCGAATCGACAGCGCCATTTGTCAGCTTTACTAAAGACCTAATAACTAAATAACTTTTTGCATTGATTTCAGCTTCTTTATCCATCTATCCGTCTGTCTGTCTTGTTTTCTTCTTTCCAAGCCAATGAGACATTTTGTGATGCGGCCCAAAGGCAAGACTCCTAAAGCCTTATTCTCGAAAGTTATTGTATGTGCACCTGTAATAAATGAAGCGGTGCACTTTTTCTAATAATGGTTTTCGTCCCACTGTAGTGTTTTCAATTGTACTATGTACCTGGTTGGAGTCAAAATCCTTAAACTATACCAAATAGATAACAAATATCTTATTGATTGATAACAATTCTTAGTCTTAAAACAATTCCGGTTTATTTTGTGGTAAAATAACGAAATTATCTTTTTGCCAACCTCTTACAAATTTCATGTATATTTATATATATATATGTATAGATATATATATATATATATATATAACTAAGCTTCTACAATTCTATTAAACAAAGGAAAACGTTTTTTATAAAAATTACAAACAATTAATTTATATTAATATTTGTACTTATGTATAATGTATATATGTGTAATTGGGTATTTATGAATTTTACGGGTTCATTAAAATTCATAATCATGTTAACACGTACCTAACAGAACAAACACATATAGCAATGCATAGAATAGAAACAGCGCAGTTGAAAAGTGTGGGGTCGAACCATTTACAATGTGCTATAAATTAATTTAGATTGCAAACATACGCTACAATATAAATCTTTCTCGTTGATTCCTTTAAATGTTTACGTGTATGTGATACACAAAAAAAAAAAAAAAGCCAAGCAAAAAAAAACAATAATAGAAATGAGAAAAAGTTACACATTCGCCTTAAGGCGCATCATCGATACCCTCTTCGATATCCTCTTTAATACTTTTGTCTTAATGATGAATGCCTTAATAAAGGGATCGAGCCCTTTCACTTCTTGGGCCTATAGATAGCCTTTGCTAATATTGTGTCCTTAAAAGATATTTTGATTCAATGTCCGGTGTAGGACGTGATACGTTCAACATTTTTAGAAGTTAGTTCTCTATGCTTTCTTTTACTTACCTAATGCAGAAATATATAATCTCTTGTTTTCCTCCAAGTGATTTTTATATTAACTTCCTCTAAACTCTTCCTATGTACGTAGATGTGCATTACGTCCAAGTGATCTCTTCTTCTAGTCTTCAATTTGACGATTACGTTCCAGGACTTCATCTCATCTATTATAAATGTGTGAAATAGCAATAGTAGCAGGTAGCAAGAATAGGCCGCTGATACGCATTGAAACGGTTACGAATCGGCTCCTAACAGAGATTAATGAAGAAAGAGATAATGTAGAGAATGTAGATAGTAGTACTGAAATACCAGTAGAATAGGAGGTACGTTGAGGAGTCATTCTAAGAGGGTGACAACTGATTTATGGTCAGCATGAATCTTTGATTGTCTTAAGTCGTACAAGTATACCCGCTTGACCAGAGAGAGAACCCATATTCCTATACTTGCCAACATCTACGAGGGCGTGTAATTAGGTACTTCCCACGCAGTAATATATTATTTTAAAGAGTATATATGACCTTTCGATTATCTCTGACTTTCTTCATTAGTTTTCTTTAAGGTCTTTCGCGTTCAACAGAATAGAACACGTAAAGTATAGAGAAATTCCATACATGTATCACTGTTTTTTTTATTTCTATCATTTCCATATGTTTTCTTTCTAACTTCTTAGCACATACGCGAGCTTCTAAGTGCTTGCGATGACAAGCGGTCGAAATGTCCGAAGCAAACGCAATCATTAGCTTAGTATAGTTTCTTTCTCCATGTATTCAATTGTAGTACTTCAAAACAAAAAAAAAAAAAAAAAAAAAGAACAAAACATGGGCGATAATGAGCTTTAGGTGTGTATGTGGAGCAAATTAATTTTTGTAAACAATACACATTTATTTTTAATTAAAAAAGTCGAAAAAAGTTTGAAGTCACAGTAAACGCGGGTTTATTCCGCGCGCTTATTTCTTTATAAAACAAGAAAAATTAAAAAAACATTAAAAAAATCCTTCTACAAATACAGATAAATTTTCTTCTAGCAAAAAATATTCACAAGTTGTAAACCGCTTGTTGAACATATACCCATAAAAAGTATCATTGCGGATTGACTTTCCGTTATTGCACATCTTTGCTGCCTTAAAGTAATGCCGAATAACACAAAATATTTCTGCGAAAAGCTTTTAAACCTTCCTATTAAACTTTATTTTCTTTAATAAAATGAAATGTACGTAAAGTAAACAGAGGTGTGTCAGAATTCTTCTGAAATTCCTCTTAAAACAAAGTTTTGTTACCTGTTATCTGAAGTCACCAAATAAACATGTCCTTTGAAAGGTCCTGGTAAACGCCTGTAAGAAATATTTTGATCGTTCATTTTGCAAGTGGAGCAAGTCCTTTTTTTGTCATTGCGAAATGCTTAAAGGTTTGCTTCTTCGGCCATTTTCAACTCCAATGTGCGTGAAAAAACCTCCTTTGTTGCTGTCGAATTTGAAGCCAATAAGTTCATTGTTGCGACATTGTATAGGCGGACAGACGGACAGATGGGTATGCCTACATCGATTTGGAGTTTAATGTTGATCCACAATATATATAGTTGGGGTCTCTGCGTACCTTTTGGTGTATTTTTACGGAAAGGGGTAAAAAATTAGTGTAGCGTATCGAATAGTCGGTTTTGCCCGACTATAATATTCTTACTTGTTTTCTTCTACGTTAGCGTATTTCTTCAATTAGTTTTTTCAGCTTCTGGTTTACTAACCCCATTCCTGTATACATTTCGCTGCTTGCTGATGAAAATACTTTGCCCGTTAATTGCTGGGAAATTCTTTATATCCCTAGAAGTTCACATTGCTGCTTATACACAAATGTTATCGTACTGCGTGAAAGATATAATCAATCAATTAAAATATTCGCGTATTAACAGTAAAACAACATGTAGTAATGAGTGAAATTGTTCTTTAACTTAAATACAATTAATTTACCCCAATCGTGAAGTTATTTCAATTAAATCCTTCCAAAAGCTCAGGGGCTACAAATGTTTCCAACAATGAAAAGCGCTCGAATCGTGAAATTTTTTTTTGTGATATGATGACAAATGAAATTTAAGTTGAAAATAGGGTAAAATTGTTAAATTATTATTTAGCACCATCAGCCGTTAATAAAATATGATTTTAAAATACGAATAAATGCAACAAAAAAACAACAAAAAAAAAAAAAAACAATGGATATATATATAATAGTGTGATGATAAAAAAGTTCGAAATGTGTGGTTGTGGGTCTTATAAAGAGTAGTTTTTTTTTTCTTTGCCTCTATGGAATACGCCGATGTGCTCCAGGCGTTCATTATTTGAGTTATTTGATATTTTCACCCACTGCATCCACTTCGGCAAGTAACACAGCACGTCCCATTTCACGTGATATTATGATTAAAAAAACCCCAGGAAGGCAATCACAAGATAAATTGAAGAATATGCCCACTAATGACCCGAACGGCCCTATCTCATATACCTCCCAACGTGACCAGAACGGTGACCAATTTTTATTTTTGCTTCAAAGGTCGGCGGTACGAGTTTAGTTTACTATGTCGCGTTCTTTCACGATCAATGGCGGCAGATAAATTTCGCCGCCTTATTCATCAACTATCATAGTCCATTCCACACCATAAGCCTTACTTTCAATGCGGACAGCAGCCAAGAGAGAGAACTTCTCGGAAAACGGAAAATTGTAAACTCAGAACAGTATTCGACTCACTTCAAGTCTTACTTTCGATCAGTATCAGATTGGCATTGTTAATCAGGAGAAATCTTATATTCGAAATAAATCCGCGTGGTCCCAATGAGTAGCCGAGTAGACAATAGCTGCAACTACTAAGTCCGTGTGCGCATCACAGTAAAAGCAAAAGTTCTGTCGGTAAAAGCATAAAATTTACCGATTGATTACACAACCCCCCGCTCCTGTCAACGATCTTCGTTTTTTACCCTTTCCTCACTTCTTTCTGACCGTCACCCTGCTACACGTATAGGCGACATCCACTGAGCGAGGTTGTTCATATTAAAAAAACAAAAAGAAGAAAACAATGTCTACCTCGCGTGTGAGTGTGGTATGCACAGGAAAGGTCCGCCTTCTAATGCAATCTATATAAACGAGGTTCTAATGACTGTGTTCATGGTGTTTTAGCTCTGCAATCATTCTAGGAATTGTTAGTTATATTTGTGGTTTTATTAAACCGTCGATTAATGTAACCAAAAACACAGTCATCGCAGTCAAAGCAGCACACAAGACATTGATTATTGAATAAATTACTTTGGAGACAGTCGAAGCAACATGCGTTAAACTTTGCACAAAAGCACATTCGGATAAAGGCTTGCGTCATTTTTATGCCTTTGACTGAGAAAAGTAATTTTAACTCTGATTATATAGAGAGAAGCATTTTTTTTAACATTGCATACGCAATATTTGCTCTTCTTTGCGTATTAGCAAACACCTCCAATTAGGCGGGACGTCCAATTTTAAAATTCCCATTTGGAATTGATGGTGTATTCGCATGCGATGCATCGAGGTTGGCAACAATGTCAAAGATTTATTACTTACCGGCAGTTATCTGTATGCAAACATTTCACAAATCATTTTCTCAGGTACCTTTAAATCCTGAACTTTTAATGATTTCTTTGGTGACGGAAAAAATCAGTATTCGAAACTAATCTGTAGATATTAATACAAAAATATTCAAGCTCGCCTTTTTATCAACATTTTCGCATTTGTGAGGTTCTCTAACCGCATCAGAACGATAGACGAGTAATGATAGAAATACAATCTTATACAGACTTCATATGCAGAGCCAATGTGTGAGTGTGCAGCGACAAGGTTTGTAAGGAGAAAACTTGTAGGTCGCTAGTGTTCTTACAGGAAAATATATTTAAAAAAATAATATATATATACACATATATTGACAATTAAAGCGCCCGAACTGATAAACTAGATATGAAGATTGATAAGGACCCGTTCCTATTATTATTATTATTATTATTATTATTATTATAATTTTAGACTAATGAAATAAATTCTTAGACTAAAAAAAAACGACACTGAGCACTAGCAACACAGGCTATCGGCTCTAATATAAATAAATTGTACATTAGATAATGAGATTAGTGGTATTAATAAAGTAATATATAGAACTGATATTCGATTCTGAAGATGATTTTAGAATGTCCAAAGGGTTAGTCGTTCCAAATGCAATACTTCTAGCCAAGGAAAAGTTAAGGCAGTCGCAGAGAATGTGTTTTATAGTGCGAGTTTGTCCACAACTGCAGATTGGGGAGGAAGACTTCTTCAAGATCCATTGGTTAGTTGCAATTGTATGACCAAAGCGAATTCTCGAAAATGTTTGTATCTTGGCTTTATCAACATTTGTTGGATATAAAGGTGGAGTTAATTGAGGGAACCGTTCCTGTTTTTCTTCGATTGCAAGCAGAATAGCAGATTTAATCTTGTCCTTTCATTCACAAGGGAAGATCGACGCTTGCTTTTTGGAACTGACTAAAAGCAAACGCCCGTAAATCAAACTAGAATCGCAAAGTTAACCTTAAATATTTTTATTATCGGTATGTTTGGATTTCGGGTTCAAAATGAATAAATCATCCTTTGCTGAAAGGTGCAATCAGATAAGAAAGTAAATTATTTGAAAATGTTTTTCACTTGTAATCTAATCCTAATAAATCAATTTCTCTATTATCCATAAATTTAATAGAAATTAAAGGAAATACTTAAAGGGGAAAGTGTGAAATCCGGGTATTCATTGTTTAAATTGCCACATCCGTTTGCCACGAAGCATTAATAAATTCTTATAAATCACATTTAATTTATGCACAATAAGTGTTAGAATATAACATAAGCATAAGGATGCAAAAATTCGTACATCTTATGAATACAGGAAATCTATTGCATTTGCTTACGTTATTATTATCGCATGCATATAATGAATTGAGGAAATAGTATTGAGAGATTTTTTGTAATTTTTTATATCCAAGATCACTTGTGGTTCAAGGATGTGTGCGAATGTATACAATAGACCAAAGGACTTGAGATAGTTCCAATTTAATTCTGATTCAGAATCACTTTCTGAATAGATCTAACCTCTCTTTGTTCGTACTTACAGGCCGCAATTTTTGAGGTATTTCGGTATACTGCTCTAAAGACGAGCGCTGTTAAAAATGGTTTAGCTCGGGCCACTTTTTCGATCGCCTTCTATATAACGCGTTATTTTGGAAAGTCATATTATGAATAACTAATGTGGTATAGGGTACTTAACGATGCCTATTGGCCCGCTACAATGTTTTTCCCACTTTGACTCCATTATTACCGTTGCTTTTTGAACCTTTATGAGAAATTTTCATAACTCAATGCTTTATCGGTGAAAGCTTAGGCAGGTGGTTTTCACGGAGTTTTCATGAAGCCTTTTTCACATCGATAAGAAAACAGCATCATTAGTAGCTGAACATGGAAAGGATTATACGCTATATGGTTGGCTTATTATTTCATTCATTGATATAAAAATTCGCTCAAGGGAACTTTCTAAATTCATCAGACCAAAGACATGCGATATGCGAATTGATTGTCAAAAATCGAATTTAGCTGGTCTGCAAAGTTAATATCATGGAAATCATTGACAAATATTCGCATTTAAATGTTTTCTTCGCTTTCATTGTAAACAAAACAATTAAGATGATTGGCATATACGAGGTGTCTTCCAAAAAAATGGTGTCTTCTCAAATTTCGTCGACTATCTGCATTCGACATCCGTCCAACTTTAAAATTTTGACTGCGGCAAAAAAAATTTTTTTACACACTTCATAGAAGGTCAACATAATATTATAAACGTCGATGCCCACCCTAAACGCAACACCACATCGGCAAGCAACGAAAACATTGAAGCAGCGGAGAAAATTGTTAGGGAAAATTGTCGAATTACAATTAGATAAGTTTTATGAGCATATGGATGTATTGCTTGGCTCATGCCACGCAAATTTTTCCGATGTTTTGGACATGAAACGCGTAGCATCGAAGTTTATTCCGAAATTGCGAAATTTTTACCAAAAGAAAAGTTACATTTTTGGTCAAAAAGAACACCGTAATAAAGCCTCAGTTACAGTATTCATCGGGCTTAGCCTCCTGTAACTTCTTCCTGTCATCAAAACTGAAAAGACCCATGAAAGAAAGAAGGGAATAGAGGACGAGCCACCGTCCGACTTCAAGGCCATTCCAAACAGCTTATGTCAGCAGTGCAGTGAGCATGGGAAAAAGCGCTGACACAAATATATTAAATCTAAGGGGGATTACTTTACAGAGGGCATAATACCTATTGATGAACATATAAGTATTTTTCAAGAAAAACAAAATGTCAGTTTGTGTTTCGAATACACCGCGTAAATCATAATATTTTCTGCAAAATCTTCAAATTCGTGATATGAATATCAGACCACATCATGTCAGCAAACGAAAAAACACATTATACCACATAGTAACTGCAGCTTTTCTTACATTTCTTGTTGGTGTTGCTTTTATTCCTCATGTTTTTTTTTCTCTTCGGGAATGTATGGTTTCTGCTAATTGATTTAACTATCACGTCGCATATGAAGGGATCTCTCGAATCGATCAGTCAGCCGTTTGAAAAAGGTCATACGATCAGTGTGACTATGGGCGATTCGCTGATTTCAGTTAAAGCCACGACTTCGCCGCAGAACACATTTCAAAGTTGGACATCAAAAAATCTGGGTTCCAGTCGAATTCTTTGAACGAACTCACACTCATTAACGGTTGACATTACTGCTGCGTTTAGATTTTCCTTTCCTTTGCGCTACTTGGCTTAACACAATCATGTGTATACAACGAATTATTAAAATGAGGTGTTATATGAGAAGTGGTTGAAAAAATGATCCGATTCGAAGCATATCAAATTTCATGCAAACATATCAAAAATTTACGATCTGTACAATGAACACAAAAATGCATGGACAGAGTATGGACGGACAAACGGATGACCATTATGTTTTTAAACAAATTCGATTTTCAATAAAGGGATCGATTAATACTATGAAACAAATCGAAACACTATAGAGGCCCATCATTAAACAGCCTACACCACCCGACAGTTATTCATATAACGGGTATTCAAAACGAGGTATTATAGGAGAAGTGGTTGAAAAAATGGTCCGAATCGAAGCATTTTGAATAGCGTTCGTTCTTGGGCCAAAGCACGTCAATGTACCCAATTTCATTAAACTGTTTTAAAAATTGCGGCCAGACGGAGGGACGGACAAATAAGCTTACACCGATTCAAAAAGGGATAAACTGTCTATATTCTTCTATTTCCTGCGTCCGTCTAGATGTTGTATGCATCTACACAAACTTGACAGACTCTTGTAGCACAAGCGATGTAGGCTTTAAAAAAATTATTCTAATGATTTAGAATCGCAAATTCATAATCTATTCTTAGGCAAGAGAAAAATTTTAAATGGAAATTGTACGGAGAGAGAATATATTACATTTTGCATTCAGTGGCCAGAAGCACACAAGTGAGCATGTAAGTACTATGTACTAATCGGCTTTTCTAATTGCACATATCTACCACTGATTACTCGAGTACATTTTCCTTTTCCGAGCAAAATTGTTTATTGAACAAAATTTTTATTTTCTTTTAAGTCAACTTCTTATTTTACGTTTTCCGTTATGCATTGAATGCATTGAACATAACATCGATATTTCAACTTAAAATTTAAATTTTTCTCTACAATAAGGCTATTTAAGCAAATTGTTTCTGCATTTGTTTATTGGAAAGTGTGGCTGTGCTATGCTGTTCCCCGCACACATTCGAAAACTATATAAAAAGAAAAAAAGAAAATCAAAGAAAAAGGAAAACAGGCTTTTACATACACATTAACATTACATATGTATGTATATATGTATGTATGTATGTATGTATGTATGTATGTATGTAAATACATATGTAAAATAGCACAGAGAGTGAACCTTATCAATTCGCAACAATTGCGCTTTCTGAAAACCATCAATGCACCATCGAAAAGCAGTAAAAACTCATGCCCGACCAACAACAACCATGAAAAAAGCAAATAAGCAAAACAGTAAAAACAACAATAACAACTACCGTGAATGGCTAACAGTTCACAGAGCATGCAAAACATGTTTATGCACTGGCAAGGGCAACGTTTACGACTTGAAGGTTTCGTTGCTTATACACCCATGACGGCGTATATGGGCCTAGGTATGAACATGCTATTGCTTGTCTGTATATACCTACATATATATATATATACATGCAATATATATATATTTAAATATATGTATGCATATATACATATATAAAATGTGCGTGTTTCACAGAGAGAGCAAAAAAAAAATAAAAGTTTTGGTTTTTTTCTTTATTTTTGCTTTTGGTTTTTCGTAACAGTTGTTGCATATGTTAAATTCATGCAATATAGGTCAACTGAGACGTGCTGCAGCTTTAATGGTTTCGCCTCTGAGTTATCAGAGTGATTGATATGTAGTTATATTACACGCACACACTAGTCCGCATACGAATACCAACTACCAACTACCTTTCATGCTGTAGGTAATAAAGATTCTTTTTTCCTTTTTCATTTTTTTATTTCTTTACTTATTTTCTTATAGACGACTTTAAATCTTACCGCACCGATTACCTTATCGTCCACAATTTACTTTCATTCCCATGAAAGCAGAATAAAGGTACGCTAATATTGTCATTGCGTTTGCAAACAATGCAAATGCGCTTCATAGACTAACTCATTCATTGAATTGCTTTGACCATATCCATTCATCTGAGTTCGGTACTAGGGCTATTGCAGATCGAAAGCACTTATGCGGGTTAATTGAGTCAACAGATTAGCTGTGGTTTAAAAATTAAAATTTTTAACACGAGTTGCTAATCAGAAGATATAAGACTTAATCCCACAACGATCTTGGGGCGTCATTAATTTATAGTAATACGACATAGGTTGTGAATGTTATCTTTTAGTCTTTACAAGAACAGGCAGTTTGTTCAATATTGCCAAGGTGAACTTTCATTTTGTTTCAAACTCAATCTTTGTTACCTGGCGTATACTGGCAGAAAGCAGATATATATCGTACGCGTTTGACTTGGCAGCTTAGTATTTCCAATAGGTGAGTTTCATAACTTGCTACTGTTTACTGCTCTCGACGATATTTTTGAAGTTTAGATAGGAATAATGACATGATAGGAATATGAACAATCTTTCCAATTCCACTCTTATGCTACGCACGTTATTCGCGACGTTCTTTATAAATAAATTCAAGCTACAGAAAATTAGATAGGAATAGCAAACTGTGGAAAATACCGTCGAGTCATTTAGTTCGCATCAGCAGTCTATCAGATCAGAGCAGCGACTTCCAAGCCCATCTTCGCAGATTCAAATCTCAATTGCGGTAAAGTTTATCTTGATCATAGCTATAGCGAATGCTCAGTCAGTAAAGGCATAACACTTATCAACCGAGCAGAAACTCCCTAGACTGCGGCAGTCTTTTTTTCCATCTCCTTCGATTTCTTCACTTTCTGTTCGGCACTGATCGGCACTGTGATGCACGAATACGGGACGTTTCCTGAGTGATACATTTATATATATATATAGAAATTTATAGAGTGACTCGAGTTTTCATACGTTATCATCATTTCAAGCAAATTCACAGGTTCATGCTTAGTAGATTCAAGATTTCGGCTCTAGGCGACGCGTATTCGAAATTCTTCTTAAATTCTGTATAGCTTTCTTATGTATTACGTTTTTTCTTTCTCTTTCATACAAACTTGCGTTTGTTTATGGAGAGGCATCATTTAAATTCCCTTTTAACCTTTAATTGCTTTTTCACAATTTTATGCCATCGTTGGTTGCTGTCGTTGTTATTGTAGTTATTACCAAACACTGCCAGTGACCGCTTGTTGATATTCGCAGAGTTTTCAGGATAATCTTTATAATGCATTGAAATGGCAAATTTATTTGCTATTATCATTTTTCCTTATACTGCAGGCTATCACATTGGCAACGGTGGGTGGTGAGGTGAGGAGGGGTCGAAGGTAAAAAACTATATAATAATAAAAACTTTTCAAAATGTAAAACTTTGTCCTTTGCATAAAATCAAGCAGCGCTTGAGTACTATACACTGCTGTACCAAATACCGTCTGTTAGTTTTAGCTAAGCGAGAAGCTAAAGAAGAAAAAAAAAAAGTAGAGAAAAATGAGCAAAAACTAAACTCAAAATGTGAAATCGACCGCAATTGTCTGAAATTGATTTTATGAAAAAGAGAAAAAAGAAAAGAAGAAATATTTAATAAAATAGTCAAAAAGTTGGTGTGTTCAAGGTTTTTGTCCACATTTTTATAGAGCAGCTTATCAAAAGGTAATTAATTAGTGCAGGCTATTGAAGCTAATTAAATAAGCATGCGTTTCGCCCAAATTAAAGATTTATTTTCACTACTATTGAAAACACAACGGAAATAATCAGGTGGCATTCGAATCTCAATTCAATCTTAATTGTAGGCTTTCCTGCTCGCCAACCAATTGTAGGCACTTGATATTGTCTTTATTGCAGTGCACACATTATTGTTCAGTAAATTCGAAATCGTAACTCCGAAGAAAAATGAATTTATTAAATAATCGTAAATAATTGATTGTAGATCACTGAAGAGTGAGGGGTATTTTCCTTCGGTCAAAACGTTTGCAACGCTCAGAATGAAGCATCAGAGATCCCACAACGTATATATATTCATAATCAATACCAAATTCTAAATCGATTTAAGTATGTCCATCTGTCCGTCTGTGTAATGTTTGAGGTAAGCATTCTCCTGGCCATAAAAATGAAGACATCGACCTCAAGTTTGGCAGAAACATTGTGCGCAGGTTTGTATTGAAAATGCGCTAAGTTGGTCTAAAAACACGCCTATAGTATTAAGTAAAGTGAAGACACTTCTATTTTTCAAAAGGAATGAATGTTTTTTTGTTCATTACTCACTCATACACCGCAGCGGATACATATACAAAAATTTAAACTTATGTTCGGTGGACAAAGCTGTAGTTTCTCTATGGAGAAAATAGAGAAAATCCGCCATGCCCACCCAATGTTATAGTGTATCATGTTTTCACTTTCTTTAAAATCTATAGAAGCACGCTTGAAAATCTCCGTAGAGCGTATAAAATCTTGGACAGTTTCAAAATCGGAATACGCCCAAACATGGCCCTCCGTTCCTCTGTTTGTCTGCGCAACCATGTAATATCTGCGGTAAACATTCTCACGTTCGCAGAAATGAAGCCATTGCCTGGAAACTTGCAAGAGAGTTTGGAAAGAACGTGAACCGTTCAAATAACACGCCTACAAAATGTCCCCACGCCGACGTCCTGAACACTTTTACTTAGTCACTACTTTACTTGGTACTCATATCAATTTCCACTTTTATTCTTCAAATAGGAAAAGTCAGTCAAGCTCACGCTATATTGTAGGATGTGAAAATGTAGTTCTCTTTCTCTTTTTTCAGTATCACGATGATGTGTATAAAAGATTCGGTGACGACCTAATATAATTTTCTTATTTGTATTCAATATGTTCCTGTTTCTGAATGAGGTCGAAGGTGATCGGCGTAGCAAGTAGATCACTTATAGAATGGGCTTCTTGTAGTTTTTCTGCTACTAGTCTTCGGCCGAATCAAACGTTTTACTCCCCCAGCAACCGGCAAAGTGTTCAGAGAACATTTGGTGGCGTGGGTAGGTTTGGATACTGCGTAGAGGAACAGGTGTAGTCACTGTCAGTCAAAACGTTAGTGACGGTCAACCAGGGTTTGTTTATATTGTAGGGGAAATTCAAACTGGATTTTTTGCTTTAAAAAGAAAATAAAAAGAACAATAATTATATATTGTCAACATATAAAACAAACGCCAAAGAAAATTTATTTCTTATAGTATTGTGCTTCACATAATAAAATACTAAAGGGCAAGTAAATCATGAACTTAAAGAAGTTACTTACTTTACTATAACAGCATAGTTTAGTATATAGCAAAAAATAGTTTATTGCAAAATTGTTGTTCTCTCTATCATCTGTTATTGTTACGTTCTAATTAATCGATGATGAGTTGTCGGAAAGGCATGATTTATGTGTTTTTGTAAATTTATCAAACCAGTTTATATGAAAGCAGAAAGTTTTTAATAAATTTTCTTAACAAAAGCGAAAGAAGGAAGAAAGCAATATACGTCATAAAGCGAAAATTTGATACTCACCGTTATCTGTTTGAGTGGGCTAAGACAAAAATTCTCCCTGACAAGAAACATTCCTTTGTTTGGCGTATACACCAACAAGATAGAACGATAGTCGAAAGCATCGGTTCAATTCATCTGCAGATTTAAGACAATAAAGCAGACAGAGACACGAAATTATTGACTGAAATTATTGATTGGTAAGAAATGAGAAAGTGTGAAGTTGATTATAGGCGACGGAGAAAATATTCGCTTCAAATTTTTAGGCGGTGTTCATATCAAACCTGATAACTGTTTGCTATATAGTTTACTTTCATTTTGAGATCAGCTTTCTAAATCAATTTCTACGGCTGTGTGTCTAATGTGCAGATAACCGAAAAATCTACGACCTCAGTACGTTGACTTGGATTCGTCAGATCTTAACATTTTGTGTAAATGACAAAAACCATTGAAAGACGCTTTTTCAACTTAGGTACAAAAAAAAATATGTTAAACATCTACGATTCCTTTTTAATACGAGGCAGGTGGGGCCCATTTATTTCCACGCCAAACGTTAAGAAGCGCGAAGTAAATACTCCATCCACTAGTTTTCCGTTAGCGCTTATGAAATGTGCGTGAACTAAGAAGAAAAACGAATAATATTTTCAACTTGAGCTTAATTATATATCATCCATTTTATATATATATAAATATATGTATGTACAATCATGCTCGATTTCATAGCATCTTATAGAAAGTGTTACGAATTGTTTTTTCATTGAAGCTAGCATAACTATGTAAATTGAAGAGGAGATTTTATTATATTAATTGTGAAAATTAACCTAAGAAAAACAAAGCCCTCAAATGGGAACAAAGTTTTGATGTCCTGTTCTCGAACAGCGGGCAGATGTGGCTAAACAACAGCATGTATTGTGTAAAGCATTTTCCCATACTTCGATATTACAGATGCATCATACATGCTGAGTTTAAACAAAGACCACCTTACGCTTGTAGCATATGCTAAAACTATATTTTTTATGGACTTATTAGGTGTAATGAATCGCTTCAAAGATTAGGGTATGAAAATTTGAAATTTTTGGAACTGATTAGTTAGCGTAATGAACTGAATTTTGTCAAAGCTCTATTGTTTGTGGAAACTAACAACAAGTTTCAAGCAATATTAGGCGGCAACTTTGTTAGTGGATATATGTTTCTTATAAAAATTTGTATTTCTTAAGATTATTGGGATATGTCTAAATAAATTCCCAGCAGTTATTAATAGAAATAAGGGTTTGTTTATCACATAGGTTTCTTCACAACTTCTTTCTAAAATATGTTAAGATTTAAAGCGAAAAAGATCGCAATTGGTTGGCTAACAAGCGGCCAAGGTATACAATTGAAGTTTAAATTTGTTCGATCAAAAAATTTCATATTCATTAGAGATACATATAATTTTCATCAGTGCACGGTTAATCATGCCATTCGAATGATTAGCCCAAAATAGTCGATATAAAACTTGCCTTAGTTTCAGGATAAATTTAACATAAAAAGCCAAACTACCCAAATTATCTATTGACGTATTTTCCATTGTCAAATATTTTAAATTTTTCGTACTGGAGATCTGCGATTTTTCGACTTGCGGCGAATGTCTCATGCATATCCAAAGGGTCTACTTTTGTATTTCAAAAGACGGCCGGACCGATGTCGCATATAATCCAATCCAATGGAAACATCACTAAGTGTCGACAAACCAGCAGCTGATGCAATTGACACGATAGGGCGACACGGTACGATAAAAATTCTATAATGCTGATGTTACATCAACACAACTTTCGCCCAGAGAAGCTTAGTATATTTGAACTGGAATGTGCTGTTCTGCCTTCAGGTGTCATCGCTAGGAATAGTTTCAATCAATCTGATCTATCTGATTAGTATCATGATTCAAAATATATGTACATATGTACCTAAGTGCGGTCGCATTTCTATGGAATTCATATTGTGTCAGAGAGACGACAAATGTGTAAGTTAAGCAGCTTAATTGTAGTGAAAATCCAACAACGGTTCTAGCTGGCGTTGGCACCTCGACCACCACCTTATTGCTCATTTAGGCGGGGAAGATTTACAATGAGGTAAAGAAGACGTTTGGCTGACTGACATAAAATTTGTCTCTGAATAATACCTTTTGTGATTAAACCATGGATTAACATTGTGATCATCAAGATTTTCAAATTTATAAAAATCTACGAGTGAATAATGAATAAATCATCTCTTCTTCGATGCATAAAAGAACTGACTCTGAAGAATGTTTTTTATGAATAAGTTAGAAACTAATATTCTGATCAAAAGTTCGTTTGTAACTGGTCGTTGTAATCTGTATAATTACCGATTGTATTTTTCTCAATTCATTTGGCATTAAAATGCTAGCAAAGATTTATTACTACATAGCTGATAATTTCCGCATTATTGCATCGTTCTTTAAGATTCGTTAAGCGTTCGTTGCATGAATGATATGAATAATAACCTTGATGAAAGCCCAATATTTTGCAATTTTCTAATATTTTGAATCACAAATTTATCCTATTCCCGTCACTGGCTGACAGATGTGGTTGTAAAATTTATGTTTGCACATTTCACTATAGTGTGCGCGAAGCTCGAGATGAATGGTGTTTAATTTTTTTTTCCGGTTTTTCTTCTTCCACTTTTTGCGTCTTTTTTTTTTTTTTTTTTGGTTTTTTTGTTAATCTTAAGCTTCGTGACTATGAATGAAAGAAAAACTCAAAATGAAGCACGAAAGAATTCATATACGTCTTAAGTCGAATCCTTTCACATCTAACGCTTGTTTTGTTACATTGTTTCTCCACAAATGCAACGATAAAAGAGCACATCGTCATATAAACGCATAACGGTATTGTTTCGTAATTCTAAAGTAGCATACGCGTATGCTATCTATAGCAGATCTTCCACATATGTGCATGTACTGACGATAACATGCAGGGAGTGTCTTTGAAGATCATGTACCTAATAAGTACCACGAAGCAGAATTAAGAAAATTGTGTTTGCTTAAAGCAGAGTTTTTTTATATTATACACCTTCGGCTAATCAGTTCCATTTCCCGAATTAGTTGCCAGGATTTGTGTTGGTGGAAGCTTACAATGATTTTCTTAGATCCAAATCACAAGCTCGATCTACGACCGCGACCTAACGATTAATTGGGCGAAACTTATTTTCCCAACCCATGTATATTAAAATCAATTTCCAAGTGAGTGAATCAGTGTCAGCCGTTTATTTTAACCTACATTGCTTATTTTGTTAGTGACCCCGATGCTTATTGATATGCGTTACAAACGCTTAAAGAAGATAATGTAACCTAAACGGTAAAAGTGTGTGTAGCAGCAAAAAATAATAATAAAACACGTCTTGTTGTAATAATAGACCATAAAAAATTTGTCTGATCACGTCTGTCATAAACGAAAAGAATTCTGCACCTGCTTCTGTATGTAATGTTTTTTAAACCTTAATGGAGTGAAATATCATCAAAACATATGATTTTCTGCCTTATGATTATGTGAAGCCATAATGCCATAAAATGATTTTTATTTTAAAATTTGAAATAAGAATATGAATTGACAAAACTTAAATTCTCCAAACAAATATGAATGAATAATAAACAAGAAATATAAAATATTTTATTTCATTTGCTACGAACAAAGGTGAAAGGGCGGGCCTTTATGAAAAATCATTCACTCTATAGTCGTCCGTTTTCGGCATATAGAAGGTCGTCAGCCGTTCTGACCTCACACATTTTCCGTCCTGGCGGTGCTGACGAATGATGTATAGCAGACGACGGGTTTGGGGCAAGTTAGACATGGCCAGCCTTGCAAGAAGTGCGAATCAGGTGACTTCACGCATGTTCCCAAATTTTTTTCCGATTTTGGATTTGCCTTCTTCTTCAACTGGGAAAAAGACACACGCGACATCTGCGCAAGTTCAAACGTTTTCTTCTCACATATTCGGAAATCTACCCTTCTATTGCTAATCAAATTCCGATGGACTTGCCAAGCAATCTTTCACGGATGAGAAACTTTGAAATCATGCTTATCTCAATAATTTCAATGTTGCACAAAATTAAATAAGAAAGTGATAGTGCAGTAACGAGAAATTCTAGTCATCACGAAACCTAAGTAAGTAATCTTTCCTCACTTTTATCAAATTGTCCCGAGGAATGGAAACTTTGGGTGAGAACACCTTGGACACGGTGAACTAAATCCTTTAGCTTTATGCCCCACATAAAGTAGTTAACTTAGACACTGTCCGTTTCTCACTGTCCCTCTCTCCTACCATCCGTCTATCTCTTTACTGGAGGCCAAAAACTAATTAAAAGGTCTACCTCTGGAAAGCAATTGTCGTCAGTCAACAACCTATTTTGCTAATAGTATAGCAAAAAACAAATCAAAAAAGGAAACCAATAATGGTTTCTATATAATTTCCTGAGGACCTATAGGCGTATCAAACAAATTTTACCTATAATCAAAGAACAGCCCGGAAGGATGTCCATTATCTCTGAAAGAGGTGTGTTTATAAAACCACCTATGACACTTCATAATGACACTTCGACTGATGCGTCGACATCCATTAGAGAAACATTGTAATCGTTTTATAACTTTAAGTGGACCAAGATTCATTTCCTTTGGTTTCATGACTTGAATTGAAGTAAGATTTCTGGCATTGCGTTTGTTGTAAGCAAATGAATGGTTGAGCTTTTTAAATAAAAATAAATATTAGCTTATGCTCCATAGCTGTTTCTTACTCCTTTATAATAATTTGTTTTGACGTTTCCGTAACAAAACTAAAAAAAGGCACTAGAACAGGGTGGTTTGTTGGCACCGCAAAAATATGCCGAAAATGCGATTATTTTGCAATGTCTTAGATGTGGTCATATGCTGTCTGTCTGTCCGACTTATGTTACATTCGCTGAAGCGCGGATCAGATCTACCAGAACCCATTGGGTTTTGACATCGATTTAACCTCAACTCTCCCCCCATTACGCAGACTACTTACATGTCTTGGCATAAGTTATCTAAACTGTTAGTTATCCGACGATAAATTTCATTTAAATAAATGGATAGTTGGACTCTTGCTTGATGCCACTAATTTTGACCGTTTCTTTTTTCATTTGCATAAGCATAACAATCGCGAATCGCGCTCTATCTTTCTCTCTCAGTCAAAAATAAGCGCCTTTGAAAGAATTTTTAATGAAATTTAATTTTCTGTGGCCATAAGAAACGAAATAATTTATTCACTGCGTTCATGCATACACATATATATAAATATATTAAATTAAATGAAAGAAGTAAAAACACTGCAGAAGCCATGGCCCGCTGCTTAATACCGTACCCGTCCTCAGTTGACGAACAAAATACCTTCAGTTATTTTTCGTATATCAAGTTTTCAAATAAGACGTTTTCTGGGAAGTGATCGAAACTTGGTCCAATTCGAACCATTTCTAGCAGCATTTGTCCTTGAGCCAAAACACGTCAGCGTATGAAATTTCATCAAAATATCTCAAAAATTGCTGCCTACGGGTTAAGCAAACGAGAACACGCCAGACACACAGACGGAGAAGCTTGGGTGACAAGTTTAATCACTTTCTAAATTGGTCGGTAATAATAAAAGCGGGGTCTATCCCAAGTGCTTCTGTGCGTTGCATACATATGCACACGTTTTATATGCCCTTCTACCAAAACTGGTATAAGGTATAGAAAGAAAAACGATATTTGCTTTTTAAGTGCGTTCATAGCAACTAATATACTTTTATGCAACGATTTGTTTTCGTCATTTCGTGACTTTAATTAAATTTTTCACTATTTAATTCATTCAGAGTGGATGGAAGCAGGCAGACTAATAGAACGAGTGGGGGCCTTAAGCAAGGAGTATTGTTTTTTGAAAGATTCCCAATCACTACCCTGTTCTTGCCACAAGTTTGACGATCTTAAATCAAAATTCGTACATACACCCTCAGCTAACGACTGCATATAAATTCATGAAATTAACGCAATATGTTCACAATAATTTAAAAAAAAATGTACCATTCACCGATAATTGCCACCCACTTTCCTCAACAGCAGATTTACAGGAGCCGTCAAATTGATGGGGCTTTGAGTTTAAAAATTCAGCATAGGCAAGTGGATATCTTTAGACATTCTCTATTGGTGCTCTATTGTTTCTTCTGGGACATGCCCACTTTTGGCAAATGTCATGCTGTGTACATATTTATAGGAAAAGTCGTGAATTCCATGATGTGGCGCCACAGTTGCAAAACAACTGAGAAAAGGAAACTGAAGTTTTCAATTCATATCCACTGATTGATGAAAAACGCGAACTTAAGAAGAGGGCTTCATCTGCTGGCGGAGAGAACGAACTACACAAACGCAACGATTTTTTCATATTTTATTTTATAATTTTCCTTCTCGTGAATATATTCCTGAAAAACCTAAATGATCGCCAGAACTACCTAAATGTTCGAAGCAAAAATTGTCCCGTTCGTCTTACTAATACCCGTGCAATTAACGACAAAATTTTATTTCTAACTCATCTAAAACTTATTTCCCCTTTATTTCCAATCTATTCTACTGCATGTTTGGATCGGTTTTTATAGTTAGTAAACCAATTTAAATCATTTTTGAACTGAGCAAGTGGATCACAGGTTTTCGAAAGTATCTTCATGAGACCGAAAAGGAATGTGCTCCGTTCGGAGACACGCCCATAATGAAGGAGAGACTGCAACAACAATAACAAGCTCAATTTTCACCCTTCATGAAGATATTTTCGAAAACCTGTGACCGAGACATTCACCCGAACCACATGTATGTTCGTTGCGAAAATGGCCTCGATCGGTCTACTAATACGTATGCGATTAACGACAAAGTTTTATTTCCTATTTATTTTCCATTCATTCTACCCTGCAACTAAACCGATTGATACCGCTCTGAGACCGAACATGAAAGCTATTGTAATGAGCACCCGGGAGACAAATTTTCTAAAATATCTTTATTGGATCGCAAGTTATACGCGAAAAAGTGAAAAAATTGTCGACGTTGTATGAAGTTCTTGTAGTCTCTTCTGCATTGTGGGCCTGTGTGCAAGTCGATCACGCCCATTATTTAGCCTCGTGACGATTCATAAAAAGCTTGCCTGTCAAATTGACCGTTTCCTGTAAATCTACTGTCGAGGATTTTCTAAGGTCTCTTTTTCTTGTTCTTGTGATTGTTGACCAAAAAGAAAACAATTGAGAAGATTTCACAATCTATTATAGGCAAGTGATTGGCCCTTATATACTTTTTCTATTTTCCGATAACGTTACGTGATTTTCATCGATGAGGCAACAGTAATATCTCACCTTTAGGATTGTAATAAAAGAGCTTGAATTGTTTTTCCATAATCAGAAAATCATTTTTGTTTTTTTTTTTTTTCTTTTTCTACATCGAATGCACATAGTTTGGTAATCTTAGGTGTTGTTTTATGTTTGTAAATTCAATGACATTCTTGCATGTACATACGCATATTATGCATATGCTTGTACGTTCGTGCAAGCATGCTTGGTATGAAAATGTGACGAGATTTTTTCTTTTACTAGAAATAAAATTCCTTAGAAAATTACATTCTGCACTGATGTGAATCAATGTGCATTTGTGTGTGCGGAAATACTTATCTAGTTATGTAGGAAGAGGAAAAAGAAAAAAACGAGAGAGACGAACTAAAAGATAAGGAAAATATGAAAAGTTTTTTTTTTTTGATAAACATTGTCGGAAATAGTACAGAAATTAATTAATTGAATGAAGAGAAAAAGTGTAAATTGCTAGTCAGCTAAGCATGAACGTTTCTTCTTCCGGTATACAAAAGTGCAATTTGAAGAGTCAGTAAAGACATAAAAATGTTACTTACGTTTTTGGCAGTGTGTGTTTGGCAGTAACCTAAAGAGGTTTTTGTACTAAAAATTACTTATTATGAGAAAAAAAAAGAGAAATCATTGCAAACTGATCGTTGAAAACATCGCTAGTCACCCTTTTTTCCCATCATTCTGAACATTCGATATCATCTGATGAAACAGTTATTAATCAGACAGAGTAATATTCAATGAAGGCACAAGCTTGGGTAGCATATCACAAACCATTGCTCCCGAATGTTGGTATAGACGAAATACACATGTCAGGGACGCGTTAAGTTTTAAAATTCAGCTTAATTTGCTGCCGCTCAAAACCTCTTGATCGCCTAAGATGCAGAACTTCACCACAGTCATTAATATTGACAATAGTCTCGCTTTCATCTAAGACTTGTTACAGCCTGGGCTTCATCATCCACCAACAGTCGACGACATTCACTTGACTTGCCTTGGCACAGCTAAAGGATAACTTTGTTGTGTGCATTTCGAAGGAATCACATATACTCTGCGGCTGTGCAACAGCGTCAACACAGTTTTTTAGAATGACGCATAAATAATTATCAATCAGTTCAATCACATATGAAGTTTGAATGGAAAACATGGGAAATATGAGATGATTAGCACAAGAAGAAAACAGGGACAACATACTGGAAAACTTTGAGAATAAGGCAAGTATCGTGGGCCAGGTGAAGTTACAGCCTCATCTCGAGCTTAAAGAAGTGGATGGATGGCGAAGCTCATCTTACAC
Organism: Glossina fuscipes; assembly: GCF_014805625.2. Lineage (NCBI taxonomy): Eukaryota > Metazoa > Arthropoda > Insecta > Diptera > Glossinidae > Glossina > Glossina fuscipes. The sequence goes on from NW_023998416.1 coordinate 22,209,487, forward strand.
AGATTTTGGGTGGGAATGACTGCTTCCAGCAATATCTATGCAATATGGTACTGCATTATTCTGGTTCGTCCGTCCTGAGCAAAATAAGTCGGTCGAACAGGTAATGTTTTGTTTTTTGCCGCGATTTGCAAACGAAGGGCGAATTTTAAATTAAACTATGGGGAAAAGAGTGAAGTCAAAGAATTTAGGAAATTCAATGTTACCTCGCTAAGTAATCTGATCTCTTATACAAACCGTAAGTAAGGTGACATTTAAGGCCTACACTGTAAGCCTTTATCTTACGTAATAATATTGATATAGATCGAAATAGATTAGGTTAAGAGAGATTAAGCGAGCATTGAATTGAGCTTTCGATGCTATCTTCCTTTAAAAAAAAAAAAAAAAAAAAAAACAAGCAAAAGTCGAAATGCATTACTTTCATAAAGAATTTCACTAGCGTTATAAGGTGTAATAAGCCAACATTTACACTCTCTTCTAAAAGTCCCTTAAAATGAATGCATGTTTCTAATAGAAAGCAATCTTTTAAAGATCATTTAGAAAATTCATCATTTATAGAAATCAAAGTTTATATCTGCAGGAGTGGTCGAATAGGCAAAGAGATTCGACTAACAACTCATTGGTCGTAAGTTGAAACTTCAAGTGCGGTAGAGTTTGTAATAAAATCGATTGCCTTCGATGCCAGTGCTGTAAGACATTGACTTTAGAATCTATTTCTCTGACTAAATAAATAATAATAATAATAAATTGAATGCAATAAACATGTTAGTCAAACTAAAGTATGATTTTGATTATCGCGAAGGCATTATAACGTAATCATTGCAATATAATTTCATAGTAGCTACTCAAAGTGGTGCTTCTATGCTATTTGATCTCTTAAATGAAGTGGGACGCATTCGACAACATCGTGAGCGGGATGCAACGTGTGGGCCAGCGGTTTCCCATGCCTGAATTAAGTGATAGTAATATATTCAAACTTATATAATAATTAAAAACATTGAGAAGAAAAATTATAAAAATTAATCTTCTAATCACAATATTTAACTTCCGCCAAAAGATTTCCTATTCCTAGTACAACAATGCAAATAAAAAATATTTATTATATAGATATATACATGACATGATATTATATCAATTAGGGTTAATTGCTTATTATCCTAAAATTCTATTTGATTCGTTTTTGACTATGACAGACTTTGTAAGCAATCTTTACCCTTTGATTTATTCTCGCTGTTGTACGACAGCTCATAAAATGGTTGTTGTTTTAATTGTTAGTGTTTTTGTTATTAACAGTCACGATAACTCTTTGTTATTATCATTTTATTTTGAACGAATTACTCTTTGTATGATTATTTCGATATATACGTTTTCCCAGTTTATATGAGCAAACTGACAAAGTGATGGCGACGACAACTGCAAACATGATGTCGACAACAATGATGATGGCGTTGTTAAGCAGTAACACTGAAGTCTATTGTTGTTATTATTGTCACAATTGTGGCACATTTTAAAATGTCTTTTGACAGTAACAGGCTATGTGACAATTAAGGCATTATTTGATTTTCTTTTCTTCTTACAAATTCCCGCTGTTAACATTACAGATCAAAAGAAACAAAAAAAAAAAAAACTGTTGCAGAGGGAAGAAGAGAGAGCAAGGATAAGAGTCTAACATCATATAAACGATATCACAAACGTTAATCCACTATCAACGAGTTCAAAAATGGTTGCCCTTTTATCTAAGCGATATGGATAAATGTTCTTTCACGCGTTATCCTCTGTAATCTCTTTTGTCGCAGTAAAGTAGTTTATTACTTGTCTTTATATTTGTATTCAAGTAGCAGGTTATATATAATTGCACTCAGTTAATAAATAATGTAAAATAACATAACGTTTAATACAATAATGGTCATGAAGCATATGCAGTGAGTGAGCCAATAGCAATGATGAAAAGAGTTTCGATTTATTTACTTTATTCGTTTATTCTTATTATTGTGTTTCTCTTTGACCCCTTTAAACTGATCATCAGACAATGATGGTATGCTCATTTGCCTGTTGCGCTTGTATATTTATTCTCTGTTCTTCAGTTGACCTTTTGGTAAAAAAACACAACATAAACGATATTAAAGTAACGCAAAAATAGCTGCGATTAAAACAAATCGGAAATGCAGTTATTACGATCCGATTATAAAAAGACTTAATTCAAAAGGGTGCCTGCCCCACAGTTGCACCATATTTCTGGCCAAAGTCCATGATCAATACGAAAAAGTCATCTGAACGTTATGCAAATAATTAAAGGCTAAGTCCATTGACAAGCTTATAAAATAGATTTTTCTGTTCAAAGTAAAGAATGGAAAACTCCGAGCTCTTGGCCGTTATGGTCGGGGTTCCACATTGACTATCAATATTGTAAAAAAAATTCAGTCCAAAAATGATACTCTAAGCCCATTGACACGCCTACAAACAACTTTACAATTTCTGTATTCACCAACAATGAGGAGATGATTATTTCCTTAGCTGGACGCTTGCACTTAAACACCCTGAAAGAATAAATTCTAGTCCTAAAAGAGGGATGAGCACCAGCAATTATGACTACCATCTGTATCTAGGAATCAGAAATTAAGGCAAATATATATATATATATATATATATATATGTACATATTTTAGAGTGGAATATATTATGGATTGTTGATTACCGCTTACTAGTCGGATTGTGGGCGTATCACGAAAATTCGGAAGCTCGGTTTTTTGCCATAAACAAATAATGAATATATATAACAAAGCTCAGCTTTTTATCTCAATTTACGCGTATGTGGACGTCGCATCATCCACTGGATATGAATCGCTAAAGAATTTGCGGACAGATGGACCTACATACACATTGCTAGAGTTATGAGGTATGTATCTTTGGCTTATGTTACGTATAATTGCATTTTTCGTACACGGAAGCTACACGCAAGATTCTCCAATCTCACAGAGCTTAAAAAGATCACTCTGAATGTAGATAAATCATTCGATATACGAGTTAAGCATTACGAGTAAACCTAAGTGAGATCTGAAAAAATGCACTAAAAGCTTTGTAAAAATTTCTTACGTATTGTCAAACAATTTATTGAGTTAACGCTTCTTCGTAACTGTCCGCATTTTAAAATTATGACTCTTTTTGTTGTTATTGGATTTTGTTTTCCTGCAAAAATATAAATTAAAAAAAAAAAAAAAAAAACAATACATACATAAATTATTGCCCATATATTAAATATGTTTGTGTGAATGCTCTGTTAATTGGTTTATGTGTATTGCTTGAGAATGCGTGTGTGTCAGTTGAAAGAAAATAAAGCAAAAAGCTTCAATATTCTCTCTCTACTTAAACATTTAATTATCGGTAATCGATGCTGAAAAAACAAAAAGTATTTTTTCATGTTAAACTTGTGTGTTTAAGTGCAACGCGCAATTTCACACGCACTCATCGCTTAAATACGCAAAAAACACACGCACACGCACACGCATTGAAGCTTGGTCATTACAATTCATGTATATTTTAATGCATTTCCTCTGTACTCTGCTTCAATAAGAAGTGTATTGTAATAAACTAGATTGGCTGGCTGGCCGGCTGGCTGGCCAGCTGATAGGCTGGTACGCTAGCTGGCTCGGTAGTTGGCTGACTTGCTAGTTGAAATGGTTCAATTTATTTATAGAACAACAACAATAAGCATGATTTTATAAATAAAAATAATTTATTTTACTCAAGAGATGCATAAAATCAATCTGACAATTATGCCTATATCATATATATACACACACACACAAACGCACTTACTTACAAAAAAATAAATAAAAAAAGAACAATAAAACGCAGCAAATAACCACAATGACATCAACACATTTTATTCTTATCTTGCATTAAAAAGCGGTAAGTAGAACAACAGCAACAACAGAAACAAAAATGGCAATTGTAAAATCCAAGCGCAATAATTTTATTTTATTTGGGTTTTCTTGTTTGCAAAATATTCAAAAACATCAAGAGAACGATTTACCATTTTCACACGTAATTCAATATTCGTACGTACATGCGAGGAAAGGAATCGTTGCTTTTATGTGACCGCATGGTATGGGCGCGGAATTGTTATATCAAGAAGAAAGTTATATATAAGTTGAAGAGAGCTCAACTTTATTCTTTATTTTCCATTCTCCCATTATCGTCCCTCGTCCAGTTACTGTCATTGGCTAATTTGTTCAATTATTATTCGTAATATTGTACGTCTTTGTTATACACGATTGACATGCTTGTCAACATACAGTCACTAATAGAAATGCTCTGGCCTCTGGGAGCTTTAAAAGAAGAGCAGCGTAGCCTTTGTGACATACCTTACTTCACACCATATTACAAGAACACGAATAAACTTCCAGCTGATAACACTTGATAAGAGCAGCGGCCTTGTCTTGTATCAGATTTTTAATAATTATTTTAAAAACTTGGCAAAAATTTACTAAAATTTTTAACGAATGATTTGACTTTTTTATTGTGGTTCTATCCATCTCTCAAGTAACTGAACATCAGATCCATGTCTGTGCATGCGCAGCGTTGCGTTTTCATAGCTCTATCTCTCTCTCTCTCATCTACTATCAGTTCTCTTTTAATCGATCAAATCGATTGTGCTTTTAGGTACTTGGTGTTTACCAACTTTTTTCTAACAAAGTACTTGTACAAAAGGTTAAATTTGAAAACTAATTTGACAAAAATAATGGCAAGAGAGAAAAATAATAGAAATAAGAAAACAGGACGATTGTACTCACCATTGTTATCTTAAGCGAAAAGAAAACAAGCAAGAGGTTATACCCATCACCGTTATCCTAAGATTGACTCAAAAGAAGGAAAAGCTGAATTTCTATACTTTATAATTTTGAGGGGGTGTGGCTGACATTTTTTATTTTTGCTAGATAAACTTGGAAATTTATGTCGTGTAGCTGAAGCATTTATCCCCTTTATTGGGTCTACGAGTATAGTTATTACAACGGTCGACACACAGATGGACAGATGGACTGATAAATATGGCTAGGACGGTTCACTTTTCATACTGATGAATAGTGTGTAGACTTTATATGGTCTCTGAAATTTTTTCTGGACGCTGCGAACGTTTTGACAGATTGAATGTACCCCTCATCCTTCGCTAATGGGTACAAAAAACCCACAAAGCAAATTATTGTATCCAGCGGTTATTGAACTTTTCATATCTACGATGGTCTAAAAAGACAATCAAAACTTAAAGTTTGATACTTTTAATTATTGGGTCGACGTAATTGATTTTTTCCACTTTCGTACAAACTTTTATTGTGTATCTGTTGCAGACTATAACTCGTCTGCAAAAGCAGAATCTCTTTCAGTTTTACACTGGGCATGGCTTGTATCGATCTGAGCTATTTTCAATGGCAGCTTGCGTGAAAAAAATTCCAATGCCTTTATGAAATTCAAAGCCGGTGTCTTCCGGTTCCGTAATAGACGTTACATAGGTAGACGGACGGATGTGCCTAACTAGATTGAGAGATTGACTCTGATTCTAGTCATACACATACCTTATGGGATATGTAAAACTTTCTTCTAGGTGTTGCATGCATTTTGACAAAAATAATACGCTTCCTGCCTTCGATGGTGCACCACAGCGGCTAATTAATTTTCACTACAAATAATAAACAGAACTCATGCGTCCCCCATTATTCTTTTATTAATTTATCTTGTTTTTAAACGAACGAACTTAGAAAGTTTGAGTCAAGTTTCATAAATTATGACATGTATGATGTTCACAATAGATCCGGCTATAGAAAGAATTTACAAAAATTGCTAACGCCTTCGTGCAACATACCATGTGAACTATAATAGGGTAAGAGAACGAAACATTCGTACCGCTTTACAGTTAATATAACCGCATTAAAGAGCAGATACAAAATATGTTTTTATATATATTTTAAAAGGTTTCAACGGCCATTAAAATTGTACTTCTATAAACTAAATGATTCGTGCAACACGGATCTCCTATAAGACGAAACGAATCTATTTATGGGAATTCGGAGTCTATAGTACACAATTAGCTGGATGAATATACGTACATATATAGATGTAGAAATAAATACATAGGAATACATAGGAAGTGAATGTAGAAGTACGCATGTGTTTACAGTATTGACTTCGTTGCTTCAATTGGCCAGTGAAGTGTATCGCCCACCGTATGCTTGTCAAACACAAAGTGTATCTAATATGAAAGATTCATTAAGACTCCACTTTCCTTCCTTCAAACTAATATTTTCAAAGTAATTTCGAAGTTCGTCGAGCGAGCTCAAAAAAATCTTTTAAAGCAAAATTGTTTTTTTCCTATTTTTTCTATCTGCTTACACCTCAGCGAATGGGCAAGCATATGTTTTTACTTGCCTTTTTTTTTTTTTTTTGTAAGTCGTGATTTTGACTTTATAACGAAATGAAACTGATTCTTCTCCTATTACCTTACAACCGGGCTATTATCGTTAGTTTATCCTGTTTTATCAAAGGCCGGGCATGAAAAGCTCAACGCGTGTCAGAAAAAGGCAAACAGCGAACCACACGAGTTCAATAATGCCTGAAACTCTAGCATCTATAAATTGCCTTATGCTCCTATTGTCCGCTAAAATGCATGCTGTTTCCCTCATTTTGTTCTTCTCCATTTACGTTTCAAATCACCAAAATTGAATGGTAATCCGATACGCATGCACGTACTGCTTGTCTCTGTGGTATTTTCTCCTTCCCTTGCTTTAATTAAAGTTTGATTTAAATTTTTCGTTTATTTTTCGTTGTAATATGAGTTGTCAGTGCGAGTAGCGAGTAGATATTAAGATAATTAATGGGCGTAGATGGATTTTAGTATACATGCGCTGGCTTATTATATAATTTGGAAAAATGATCATAAAAAAAATATTGTGATTCTTGGGATATGAAGATAAGGCCAGTCATCGGTTGACAAGATGTGTACGTTAACGACACTTTTTAAAAATTTAATTTTTTTTCGTGGTTTTACAAAAATAAAAAAAATAAGACGGACCAACAAATTTACAAAATTATATCTATCTACTTACGTGTTGATGGATATACGTAGACATAAATATTTTATGTTATATGCACATACGGAAGAGTAAATGTGAGAATAAGTTAACACATATTGTAATTTTGAGCAAAAATAAAAAAAGTATAAAATAAAAGAAAATTGCAAACATTTTTGCAGCAATATTTTGCTGCAATCTAAACAAACACATGAACACACAGTCGCATACAAAACGCATAAACGTACAAATATGTATATATACTCACACACATACACACACACTCGTTCAAAAGAACTAATGTCAAGTCATTTTGATATGAAACATAGTTGACATAAATATGAAGGAAGTGAACAGCTCTCTGGTAGAAAACTTCTACAATAACAGCAACGACGGCATCTATGTAGAACAACAGCAGTCAGAGTCCTTAACATGATCACAATGTCCTCGTTGATAGGTGATGGTGATGTTGTTGTTGATGTGGATGATGTGAAATGTGACGGGGTTTGGTGATATATAAACACCCAGAATAAATGCCAGCTGAGTTCAAAATTAGAAAACACAACTCGAATGCTACGTTATTTTCATGTTCATATGTGCATAACAATAGCAACAATAACAATACTAAGAGAAGCCGAGAAGAAAATATATAGTAAAATAAAAAAAAAAAAATAAATAAATAAAAATAAAATAAAAAAGGAAAAAGAAGAAGAAAAAAAGAAAATGACAACAACAACAACAACAATAACAATAACAATCTACATGCAAATCTAGCCATACAAACACGTACATATGACTGCAACACAATAACGACATAACACGTCACAAAAATTGCACGAATGTTTAGAGAAACACATGAACACTATACCTAGAAATTATATATACAAGCACACGCATACACACTCGCCGTCAAAGAAGAATATATAACAAAAAAATTTCTGCCTAAATATATATGAATGAATGGCTTTGTTTTTATGCTCATTTCTTTTTTTTTTTTTCTTTTGGCTTTGTTTGTTTGCTCGTTGTTGTTATAAAACTTCAGAACATGTGCTAGTGTTCATATATGAGTGTAAATGTGTTTGTGTGTTTGTGTGTGTGTGTGTGTGTGTGTGTGTGTGTGTGTGTGTGTGTGTGTATTGGTGAAAAGAGTATGGCATTGCTCATTTGAAAATAAACAAGCCTGTAAAGCACATTCATGTATATGCTGGCATATGCTAACAGCAACAGAAATAACAATAGCAACAACAACGAGCGAACACAATAGCAACGAGTACATCAAACCCGATGCCCCTCTACCAACTCAACAATAGGATACAATTACTCTTTTTCCGTGGTTATACATCTAAGCTTACATGCAATATTTTTATTAACAATGTTAGAAGATATATTCTATAACTCCATGTGTTGGTAACACAAGATTTTCGATTAGGGAAGTGCAAAAAAAAGTTAAGGCCACTAGTAAGAAAAGCATAAGTTAATGCCAAAATGCGTACAAGTGTGAATTTTGCTAATTTTCCACAATATAACCCTTGAAAGCTCAATACTTTTTAGATTGTCTTAGACTGAAGATTTTTTTGGAGATTTTTGGAACAGATTATCGTAATGCGCACATATGAAAATGAAATGCAGTTTTATTGAAATCTCGCATGCGTTCACTAAAAAGGAAAAACAATCTTCTTAATGCTATTTTTAAAACAAGCAAAACCACTATGATAAGCCATGGCCTACCGAAACTATTCTAAATAAAGATTGCAACCTCTAAGTTGAATGTAAGAAAACAAGGCGGGTGAACAGACATACAGTATAAGTTTAGATGAATTCAATATAATAAGAGTTGGGTCTATCTCAAGACACATTCGCATAAATTTATTATGCTTTCGTACCGCAGGTGGTGTAGGGTATGAAAAGAAAATCAAAAAATATTTCGTATTGAATCTTCTTCCAAAGAAACTTTAAAAAGGTTTTGATTAATATCCCTCCGTTATTGTTAGGGATAAAGAGATTCGTTGTAAGCCGCAGACAAACTCGTTTTCCTTTTTTTTTTTTTTTTGTTTTATTTAAATTTGCAAAGTTTTTGTTTATTTTTAGATTTTTAACACATTCTGATCTGATAACCGACAACAATAACAGTAAGAGCGGAACATTCATTTCTAAGCCGTTACGTTTTGATATATTTTCTCATATCTGCCTGTCAGTCATTGCTGCTGTCATACGGAAAATTTTTTCTTCTATTTGCCATTTTTCTCTTTAGTAATTTTATACACATTATCCTACGTCCGTGCCTTTGTGTATGTCCACAACCCGCCTGCCTGCCTGCCTGCCTGCCTGCCTGCCTGGCTGACTGCTTGGCCATTTATTTGTCTCTCGTATTGTCTACTGTTTAAGCATTGGCCCGTACATCAACCTTTTTTTTTTTTTTCTGGTTTTGTCTGAACTGATATGTGATGATAACGATGATAATGATGATAATAAAAATGTTGTTATGATTGCACAATGTTTCTGTCACACCTATTAATTGCTTACACGTTAACTTTTTTACAGCATTTAATTATATTTGCTAAGCTTTCGTAACCACTACTAGATAAATTGAAAGGAGTTTTACAGTAAAAATTGTTTGAGTTGCTATTTAAAAATTTTTCAAAGGCCACTTACCAGCAAAGCATTGAATTTTACTCCTTCTGCCATCATAAAAACGTGTAAAGCAACGATACCAACTTTAAATAAAATTTTATATTTTCAAGTTATTGACCGTGTAGTATGCGTATGTAGTTTCCACCGAAGGAGGGAATTAATCTTGCACGGCAGCTTCTAAAGTCTACATGCTATTGATTAATGTCAAATGTGAACCGTTCTAGACATATTTGCCAGTCCATCTGTCCATCTGTCTATTAATTGTTACCGTAAACGTAAAGAAGATATCTGCTGCAGCCACACGATATAAACTAAGTAGAATAGAAAAAATCAGTCACGACGTTGTAGAAATTGTGAACATATCTTTGTTGTTTTTGAATTTTCTTAGAAAAACGGGAATGGCTATGAAAGATTCTGTCGCAGGCGAATATAATTTATTTCTATTTTTATTTTTGTTTTTCCTTCGCGTCTCGTATATGCAGATTAGGTGGAATATGTAAATTGTCTACGAAATGCTATCAAGTAGCCCGCCCGACAATATTATTTGAGATGTCACATATTAGCGAAGATAAATCAATGGATTATGGCCTTTCTTCACCATCGGACATCATATGTTAATTTACTTTCTCCTATCAGCTCGACGCTGTTCTGTAGTCAAACATCGATTTAAAAGCTAGTAATAATCACAAAAACATTTACCTCTTTTCATAGTTCGATGATTTCTGTAGTGACTAAGTATGCCAATCATCATAGAAAAGATCACAAATTTAGTAAAATCCATACCAAATATGGTAGAAGGGTATACTAAACTCGTGAAGCCGTATGTAGCAGCTAGGAAGCCCACTTTTGTTATCGTTCCGATCGATTCAAAATCAATTTCTGTATCTAAGTTTGTCCGTCCGTCCGTCCATTAGTCCATTTTGCTTTTTTTGTGTTCGATCGAGAGATCACAACATTTGATATATTTTGAGGAAATTTGGTACACCGCTACATTTTGGCAAACGCTCTTCAAAATGTTTCCAAATGGACCCTCTTCCCATTAATAACTGCAGGTATGGTGGGCTTTCTCTTGAATGATAACGAGCTCGAGCCCTACCAACACCTGCATGTTATTACGTGAGTTCGTACCGTCGATTTGCCATCTTTAGGATAACGTACGTCTTGGCAGATGAATTATTTACAAGAAGCTGCATTCAGAAAGTTCTAAAGCTTCTGCTGGATAATTATGTAGAAGCTTTTACAAGCAAGTTACTAACATCGAATTTCATTGTGACATTGTCCGTAACTTGTTTCTTAACTTGTTTCAACTATTGCCAGCTGCATTGTTTGCTTTGCTTCATGACATGCACCTGTGCTTGGTTTTACAATTTGAAGAATTTCGTTTCCTAGAAAATCGCCTGGGTTTAATGTGTGATTTTCGTAACGCTTTATTTATGAGAAGGAATTAAAATCATATTATCTTACCATATATTCTCATATTAGTTCAGCTTTGCAGTGGAAACTTCATTTCATTGCTTCGATACCATCCCATTCAAAGTTTAATAAAAATTCGTTTAGTTGGATATTTAAAGGGTTTACATTTGCTTATGCAATTGCTATAACAAAACTTAAAATTCGGTTATCTATTGCGAGAACAGCTCCATTTTGATTGGTGTTAGCCGCCTACATGTTAATTATTTAAACCACTCGCAGTTATACACAATGTTAGTTTGTCTGTTGCTGACATTGCGCCTATCATCTATATGTGAAAAGCGATGGCCGATCCAAATATGATGGCGCAAAACCGCTAATCTAATTCGTTCTACATTATGTTTCTTTGTTGCTGATAAAATGATATCAATAACGTTATGAGGAGTAGGGGAGGGAATGCAGCATCAGGATTTATGAGAGACTAACTTTCAGGTGCTGTTGATACGCGTGTCTAAACAATATTTACAAAACCAAGTCATTAATTAATCGTCGATAAAACGAAAGAAAATAAGTAAACTGAAGTAAACTAAACCCGAACAAAGAGAAAAGAAAACTAATTTCGGTTGTGCCGGAATCACTTATATCCAGCATCCTTAAGAAAGAAAAAACAAAAAAAAAAAAAAATTCAAATTTCGATATTCTATAATACTATACGGTCGTGACCGATTTTCTCAATTTTCTATAGGTACTTTAGCATCTTCCAGGGATTAGGAAGTAAAAATTTTTATCGTCCAATTTTTTATTAAGTATAAGTAATTAAAATAAAAAACAATTTCGTCTTTCCTTGGTCTTGGAAACAAGAGTATTCTCAATTCATCTTGTAGTGTGGATGTGCACTTTGATGCATTTTACCAATCTGCAATATGCCAATCAGCCTACAAGAGCCTCCAATGCTCTTGCCAAATTAAAAGCCAATATCTTGATCTTTACAACCCATAGATGGCGGTGCACCCTTGAATAGATGCTGGTAACGAATATACACTTTACAGGATCTGTAAAGTTGCTTTCTGAATATTGCAAACGTTTTGACAAACCGATTATACTTCTATTCATTTGTCCTGAGTACAAACAATCCTAAGTTAAATCGCAACAGTTTCTTAATGAATGAATTAAATAAGAACTATTTAAAATAAGTCAAATACTATTGTGGACCAAAGCCCCAATACTCTGAGTTAATCATGTAAGGACTTCTTCAATTAAGTTGTAGGAAGTTAAGATATACGAAGTCCTTGGGTCGTAGCAGGCATTCTACCAAATTTTATCAAAGTACTTCAGATATTGTGACCTGTAGGTTGACGATAAGAAAACAACAATGATTGAAAGACACGCAAACAGACGGTCTTAAACGGATTCAGAAAGTGGCTTAGAATTCACCGGTGTAACTGAAGGTAGATCTATCGCAACTACTTCTGGATGCTGGTTGCATGCACAAGCGGCATAGAGTGTAATAAGGCAGTTATCTAAAGACGTAAAATATTGAATATATGCAACCGATCAAATTATAACATTTTATCGGCTATAGCAAAATAAGCGAAGCCAGGAAACCTTTGCCTACGAACTAGCTATGACTATATGGTCAAGCGAGTTTACGACTATTTACTATCATGCTTGCTGAGATAAGCTAGCCGAATTCAACCTGTCATCCAAGGAAAATTGATGTTGTTATGAAATGCTTTTCTTGATGCGGTTCATGGTTTTATTTACACTCAATCTATTTAAGAGTAGGATTGTTTACAGTTTACTGAGTTTGAGAGCATTCTTAACTTAAACTTTCTTTTCAAATCAAATGTCCTTTCCCGACTGTTCAGATATCGTGCTTATATAATCAAGTTACCATAACTGAGGTGTTTTTCGCTAATGTTTTTCGTCGGGCGGCAGCTGCATCACGCACCATGAATCTGAGTTTTTACGTACTGAGCCATACTCATGGAATACACATATATTTTTATGAATTGTTCCTTACTTTTCATTTACTTACCATTCTTTAGTTTGCAATATGTAGTCATTGGAACCGAGTTTAAGTCATAACTCTTGACATGATATGAGCTAAGGCCGGTAAAGCTATCCATCAAGAGGTTCTTAATAGATTCCCTGTTGTGATGTCCCTCGCGAACAACTCATAATATATGGAAGGAACATTTATCACGACTGAGTATCTTGTGGAACCTAAAACCAAATTAATCCCGATGGCGGTGAAGAGAAGAGCAATCTTTGTAGCCAGTGTGCCACAACTAAGTTTTTAACTTTACTTCTCGTTCAAATCTCTCTTCAATCCCTCTTCAACTTGTTATGATAGTTGATTCTTTAGCCGACATCGAAATGCTGCTTATAAACGAAGACCATCGCCTTGCATTTAGCATAGTATGCGCTAAATTTACTGGAAAACTCTTCTTCATATATTATATATTCTCTGAAATCAGCATCATCCTCTTACGATTTTATCCCTTTTCTTCATTGCGTGTTTGTGCCAGCTGCGGTTTACTTACCTCAATTTACATATAATATCATTTTATTGTGTGAAACAGTATTATGCGTTTTACTAGCATACAATCATAAACGCTTTCACTTTCGTATCGATTCAAATTTCAATCAAACACATTTCCATTTATTTGGAAAGGTTTCATTCAAAATAATTAAAAATATAACAGTGGGCTATAGCCCACCATTAAATACCTTATATCACTTTGCTTAATACACAGTCATTACTTATATAACAACCTTTCGAAATAAGGGAAATGGTGGAGAAAGTGATAAGACATGAATCGTTTCTTTGTCCTTTAGCCAAAACGTGTCGGTGTTGCAAATTCGCTCCAAATATCTGAAAAATTGTACCCTGTAGCCTTAACATAAAATGCCTGACGAACAGACGGACGGTTATACAAATAAGCTTAAATCGATTCATAGAACGGGTCACAATTGATCTGACTTTCTGTTAAATAGATGGGTGAATGAAACCATGAATGTTGTAAGAGATTTCTTTTCCTATAAAAGGCAGAAATTGATTTTTGATTTTTCATTTAGTGAAACTAGAAAAACGCATACCACACTTATAAAATGGCAACAGATTGAGTTCAAATAATTTTAAAATTGCGATTTGTAGTTTGAATGCAAGAGGGACAGATGGACGGACAAACTTAGATCAGTTTAATAAATGGTGGGGTTATCTTAAGTCCTTCTGGATGTTGCGCATTAACTCAATATGCCGTTGTACAGCAAGCGTTGTAGAGTGATAATAATAATAATAATGAAAGATTGTTAAGCCCAGTAAATGACCCTCACTTTGTTGTACGCTTGCGTTATTGTCGATTCGTTCAAAAGTTTATAGAAATACGCACTATATTCAAAATCCAAATGATTAAAATGATTATATATTTATTAATAGGAAAATTACATAAAACTTTTTCCCTTTTTTTTTTATTTTAACTAAGATCAAGCAATTTCAATATTATTGCTTTATTGTTGTTGTTTTTATATATTTTTATTTCCTTTACTATTTTGTTCCGTCGTTTGACTTTGCAAATTAAAAACTTTTCCTTTTCATTTCGAACACACTTTGAATTTCTTAAAAAAAACCCTCGAGCAGTTTTATTTCTCTTCTACATTACTTCAGATTAAATCGTAAACTTTTGCCTTTCATTTTATTTAAGTATAAATGTCAGGGAGTTTAGCTAAACTTTCGAGTTTTAGATGTGCATGTGTATATGACTGTATGAATGCAATGCCTGAATATTTCGCCGTGCACTTGCAAGTGAAGCTCCTACGAGTCCTAAAAGTAAGAATTTTACAAAATTATATACAAATATATGCAAGTATGAGAATATATGGTTGAAAAGTTTTTTTGTAGTTTGTTTACTATGCAAAGGTAAAGGAAACAGAGTAAAGATGCAAGAGGAGTTTCCTCCAAATAATAAGTTCACGTAAAACAAACAGGTTCAACTTCTATTTATGAATATATCTTGAGAACACATTTAAAAAAAAAAAAGAGAGTAAATTTTTCATATAGCATAAGCTAAATGTGCGGGTGTTTCAAAGAGATTGAATAAGTGCGGAGGGGCCACTCAAAGCAAAACACAATTTCTGTTAAATAGATGACGATGCCTGAAGCCAAGCTGTAAGAGATTTCTTTTCATATAAGAGGCATAATTTTACTTTTCCTCTTACTGTGTGTGCGCGTCCGCTAAGAACCGCATTTTTGATTTTTCATTTAGCGAAGCTAGAAAAGTGCTACAACACACACCCTTATAAAGCACACAATATCTCTCTTGGCTGAAAGTGCAGAAGAAGCGGCTTTACATGGACGTTTGTACATATGGTCTATGTTCTTTTGATGACTTACATATGTATTTGTATATAATGTACATATATATAATATGTATATATATGTATTTTGCTTTTTTTTTGTATCAACTGCCATTCAGGGGACGTCCCCGTATACATGCAAACACAATGATTGTCAGAAGCGGTTCTAAGTGTAGAGGAATGGGACCAGGAAGTGATGTTTGTATATGTTTCACTGAAAAGTGGCTGCTGGTAGGTTATTTCAAAGGCGAACAGTGTGGGTAAGTGGGGCATGTATTTAATAAAATCTGTGAGCGTGATTAACGAACGACAAGTCGCGGTCGTACGGCGTACGATATGCGGGCAAGTCCAGGGCGGACGTGTGGGAACGTTGAGAAAGCTTTGCGGCCTTGCTAAATAATGGTAAATTTCTTATCTTCTTAGATCACTTACTCTACATGTACATACACATAAGCACTGTGCAGCCCATATGGCATTTTCATTCTCTATGAGCGACTGGGTCTTTTACCACATACGCGCGAGGCTAAGCAAGGCCTTTACTTTTTGATACCTTTTTCGTGCAAACGGAAAAAACTCTCGCTTTCATTGTTACTTTTAACATACGGTTGAATATCCAACGCAATATTAATTCACGCCAGTCAAATGAATACTCACCTTAATATTTACTTCAATACTCACAACAACCGCGCAGGAAATTCCACAAATGGACAAATTCCTTAGGAGATCTCTGTTGTCATACTTCTAACGCAAAACGCACCAATTATCGGCCGATTAGTTTTAAATTTCGTCTATAGCTTTTTAATAATATTTTCTTTATTTAAAGAAGGAAATTTTGTCGATTTTAATAAAGGAAAACTTTTTAAAAAGATTTAAAAATCGGCCATTAAATCAAGTAAAAACACTATAGTGGTGCACGGCCCGCCTTTAAATGCAACGCTACGCCGCTTCGCAGTTATTCAAATAACAACTTTTTAAAATAGAGCCTTGTATTTATTATGTGCATTGGATGGGCCCGAAAAAGTGATATGGTCGGAACCATTTTCACCAGCGTTCGTCCTTGGTCAAAACATTCCGGTGAACAGAATTTAATCACAGTATATTGCGAAAATTGCGAGCAGTAAGTTGAACAAAAGAAATCGAGATTGACAGACGGCTGGAAGGATGGGCGGACAAATGGACGCAGGGGGAGACAAGGTTAAATCAATTCAGAAAGTGACCCTGAATCGCTTGGCATAATACAAGCTGGGTCGATCGCAAGTCCTTCTAGGTATCCGTACCCTTGTCCCTTAGGTGATGTAGGGTATAAAAAATGGCGTTGTTGCGATAACGGTTCAGTCTCAATTTAATGCTTTTTTCAGTATTTAGTGCAATATTCAAGGTCGTAGTCGATACCGGCAACACGTGAATGAACCATAGGTAGAATTTCTTTTAATATTGACATTGAGCCCTTTCGCCATATGTATTCAATAGAGAGTGTTTTTTGATCTGCTTTAATTTCATCAACTTGATAACATTTTGTTTGGAACGAGTCTAACTGTTGAGTGACATATCTCTATTTTACTATTTTCTTTAATAAAATGCACTAATATATATGCACAAGCATTGAGTAAGAACTAAACAAGAAACTAGAAAAAGTAATTAACGCATTAATTTGTGTAAAGCATAACTAATTTTAAGTAAATAAGCGAAAAATTAAAGAAAATAATATTAAGAACACTGCACGTTTCCTATTAAATTTTTTTTTTTTTTTTTTTTTTTTTTTGCCTTTGCTTGTAAGTGCAGATTATTGATATATGAAACTGTAGTCGTAAGAGTTTTTTTTTTTTATTTTTATTTTTTGTTATTTTCTTTTTTTATCTTACATGCTTGTCGTTCGTTTTGCACTTTTGTTACAAGACTAGGGTTTCTCTTGGTTTTTATTTTGTCCGACTTCTGACTTGAAACGTGTTTCAAACTGGCTGTTGATATGTCGTTCTCTTATTGTCGTTTAACGTGCACATGTGGCGTATAACGTTAGTGTGACAGCGGCAGTGTCAGCCTTCTTTGTTATTTGACATTACCTTTCACTACAATACTCTCTTAAATGACCACTTAAAATTCTGTAGTTTAAGTTGTTTTGTTTTTTTTTTTGTTCCTCTTTTGCTGCCTGAATTTCGTATTTTAAGGACGAAATATTGTAAAAGTTATTACATTAATAAGGTTTACGCTTATAGCTGCAATTAAAGTGAAATTATTCTATCAAAACTTGTAGTAACTCTAGGAAAACATGTTTTAGACCAGATCAATAAAAACCTCGACACTTGAACTTGGCAAAAATTTAAGATATCTAGAGTTCTTGAACTTAAAGATGAAATGATGACTAGCGAAGTTCGCAAATTCATCTCGATAGTACTTCCTTTCAGAATCCATTAATTATCCTCCTACAAGAAAGCTCGAGTATATCACAAACCTAAACGAACTTTCAGCTGTAACTACTTATAGAGGAGAGCGCATTTTGAGGCCTCTGTCAAGAATAAGGCGAACAATGAAATGCACGCTTAAACACGGTCATAAAGTTAAAAGTTTACTTAGAAGATTTTTATGCCCTAACCTGAAATGGAATCACTGTGGAATTGTGAGAATTGTGCATGACCATATTTTTTGGCCAAAAGTCACAGAAGAGCTTGAGATAATCCCACGCTTTATTATACTGACAGATTTAGAATCACTTTCTGGATCGATCTAAGCCTACCTGCATTGCTTTGGTCAGTCTACAGGTTGCAAGTTTTGAGATATCTTAATGATATATGATGCAGCGACGCTCAAGACTAAGACGGCCCAAGAACTAATCGCATTAAAAATGGTTCGGCCCGGACCACTTTCAATCACTTCTCATATAAAGACTTGCTTTGAACGTCACGTAGGCATAGTATACAAGAAGTAAGATTTAAACACTGACGTATTGTATATCACTTAACGGTTCATAGATCTTTATAATCGTCAATGAAATATTTGAAAATCATTTTGTGTCTGACCCAGGGGGTATTTTCCGAAGGTACAATTTATCCCAGCAAATAAAGATAAACTTCAGCTTTTTTAAGAGAAGTCGTTAAGAAATTTGATTCTTTAACGCAATTCCCAAAGTGAATCCTTAAAACTTTGTACTTTTCGCACTTAAATAGGATGAAAGCAACTTTTTTGCAAAATTTTATATGTTTGAAAGAGATATAAGCTTTTCAATTTCAAAAAAAAAAAAAAAGAAAAAGGTTTTAGTTAATGATCCCGTATGTATGAATACTTTTTAATTGGGCGATATATGCATATATATATATATATATATATATATATTTCTTTTTTCTTTGATTTAATAAAATTTCCACACCGATACATAAATATATTATATAATACTTTGCAGTTATCATTAATTATGTGTAATTTAAAACAATCATACATGTGAAGATAATGTTGACATGAAATTGTTTAAACATTTCGTATTACAGTTAATTTAACATAAAATACAATGACAGCATCGCTAACAGCAACCACAATATTAATAACAATCATATATATGAGTGTGTATACCAAGAGGCTTATATTAATAACAAACAATTAATGCTTGAAAAATATACATTTATAAATAAATGAACAAAATAATGTAAATTATATAAATTTTTATACCCACGCACTTTTAATTATAAATTATCAATTAGTTTATTAAGCATTAATTTATTGATCCATTTTCTCTCTCTTTTTTTGTTTTTCTTTTTTTTTTTTTTTTTAGCTGATGGCGAGATTTTATAAATTTTATATGTTTGTAACGTTTTTCCTTCCTGCCTTCGGTTTGATTTACCTGATGGCCTTTATTCGAGGGAAAATGGTTAAATTGTGTGTTACGAAAACATCATAGAATTTCGCATAATAAATAAAATAAATGAATAGGAAGCAATACGAGTCTGAATGCATTTGAAAAATGATATTGCATTCGCTGCGACCTAGAGATTTTCATACACTGTCATAACACCTTTAAATATTCTGTGATATTTAAAAAGCAATACTCTGTGTTTCACCCAATTTCCACAAGGCTACAAAGTAGATAGAGACAATTGTGACATTTTGTAATTACAAATCGCCAAATTTTCGAACCGCAGTCGAAAAGATTGGTGTAGAACTATTCTGACGAATAGATGAACCTTATGGAGTAAATTTAATATTTGTAATTTCATTTTAGAAATATCCGCAGTCGAACCGCCATTAAGAAATAATATAAGACAATCATCACAAAAATTCTTACCAGAAAATGAATTAACTATAAGAAATGTCGTTCTTATCGAAATCGATGAATTCCTTGCTCTCTCAGTTTGCGCCTCTTTAAATCTCGTCACCGTAAAAAGAGTAAAAACGGTGCAACGGAACGTGGCTCGCTGTTAAACGCCCTACACCGCTTTACTTAGCACAATTGTTCGTATAACTACTTTTCAAGCTAAGAAGTGGCCGAAAAAGTGGCCCGATCTGAACCATTTTTAACAGCATTCATCATTGGGTCAAACTAAATATCATCTAATTGCGGCTTGTAGGTTTGAAACAAAAGTAACAAAAAGTACGGATCGACAGACGAACTTAAATTCATGGTCACAAAGTGATGCTGAATCAATAAGTATTGCATGAAAAGACGGAAAAAAGTAACAACTTAACCTAAATGCGGGATCGAAACGAGTCGGAGACTTCGATTCTTACAATATATAATGCTCTTCGATTAAGGAAATGCTTAGAAAAATAGTTAGCGTATAACATATTCAAAGCTCTTGCTGCACTTTTTCACTTTAAGAGCGACGAGCTTTTTTCATACTACGTTCTAGAATTTTCTGTTTATGAACTGCGAGTAATTGCCGTACAAGCCATTATTTTATATGGTACGTTGATTCTATTTAAATGACTAATTTCGTTTTTTTTATAGCCTCCCATCTATCACCCACAAAAAGTTTTAGTAGAAACTTTTTGCAAAAAACAAAGAAGAAAGAACTTGAAAAAAATGCAAAAAATTCAAATAAATGCCGAAACTATTTATTTAAATAAACCACTTCGATTGCACTTTAATACTTCTTCGTTGCATTTTTCATTTCCACAATATTCTTGTATTGTTTTATCATTTACGAGTATCGAAAAGTTTTCTGAGTTACTTTCCATGATTTGTAAGGCATATTATGCGGCACTTTAAGCTGAAATGCCATTCACAAAGAAAAATAGTTTTTGCATTCAGAAAATCGTTGCACATTTATCGATTGCGCTAAGAAGAAGATTAAAGTTTTCCAGTTGATCTTCAACTTCTAGGAGGATAAAGAACAAAAGCAAAAAAAAAAAAAAAAAAAAAAAAATATATATATAAAATAGTTGTGTATATAAGTTTAAAGATATATTATATCCTATTCTTCTTATATTTAAAAGTTAGTTTGTTTTTGTATTTCTGAGTCGGTTTAGCCAGTGTACATGAGGTGAAAACGTTCAGCCACCCGCAAGTTTGTTTACGACTATCTCTCTATAAGGATTCATATAAAATTGTTGCGTTAGGTTATACCTATTTTTTCTTCTTCTTCTTTTTCTTTTTTATATCCAAGAACGAAAGGTAAGGATATGCTAGATTGTTCATTTCATCTGCAACAGTCAAGATAAAGCTATGAGAAATGCTTCGAAACCAATAAAACCATTCTCGCCTGATTTTGTCCTTCATTACGGAACGCTAACGATCGCATAGTTCACTTCTCTAAAGTTCATTCTTTTCATAAATCAAATTTTAAATTAATCTTATAGGTTCTGAGAAACTCTGAAAGCTGTCTGAAGACTATGTGAATGGATGGGGAATGTACAAGACACGTTTAAAAGTGAATAGACGTAAACCTACTCCGTTTAGGGTAGAGTTTCTATTAAGTTTCTGCGCACGCAATATCTAAGAGAATTCGAGATTGACCCACCTTTTATTACATCGATCGTTTCAAAATAATTTTCTGAACCGATGTAAGCTTATTCGTCCGTATATGTACCTTACTATCTATCCCTCTGTTGATCTTCTTCCACTTGTAAATCCCAATATGTAAAATGTGTTGTGATCTACCTTTCGTTAAATCGAACCCTCGGCACATCTGCCGGTCTTGTATCCTTATGTTTAAACAACAGGTCAACATTTTTAATATAATTTGACGAAATACGGTGCACTATCGCGTGTTGAGCCAAGGACAAATATGATGGGGAATGGATTAAATGACACCACTTTTGCGGCCACTGTCCTTACAAGGCCTTCTTTTGAAATAATCTTTATATGAATAAATGTGCAATTTTTTAAACTAATGTACAAAATTGATATGAGAAATCTTTAATGGATCTGCCAACTTCTTGAATCTCTTCTTCATAAAATCGTTCCTAAGAAGAGTAATATGGAGCAAAGATGTCATATGCAATATTTTATGATGAACATTGGTCCATAACAAGGTTGAATGCTTATGTGATGTGAATTCCAGAACAAATGCATGTCAGGGTATTTTTGGTATTTTATCACAAAAGTGAACGGGGAATTGTATTAATATGTAAAGTTGTGTAGGGTATTCATAAGTTCTTCGAATGCAGTATTTTTACATGTTTCTATGATATGTTTTTCATATATTTTTGTTTTCTAGTGTATAACGAGTCGGTACTTTCGCCTGAATTTTAATAAATGTCAAACTTATGTTTTAAACCATTTCCTGTAATCCTTCCTTAATATGTTGCCGGTTTGGACTGTTGGTAATTGTTTGTATGTGCATAGACAAGAACTTTCAGCAGAATTGCATAAACCTTACGAGAAGCATGTGCACATGTGTATATTGCAATATTTAGCATATAAAAGAACCATATGAACGTTTAACTTGTGAACAGGTTTGCTCTCATTTTGTACTATGTTTTTTAGGAGTTCTCGAAAGTAGCCTTATCAGTTTCAACACACGTAAAAATATTTGGTCGAAAGATTGCTACGTTTTCAAGTGATTACCGAAAAGTTTTTTTTCTATGGGATCTTTATGGAATATTTTAAAAGTTTATCAAAACTCGAAAATATCGTAAAAGGTGATTAAAATTAAAGCTTATTACGAATACGCCTTTCACGGGACGACTTTGTGAGAATTTTTTTTATATATTGCAATTTTTTTATCTTCTTTTGCGGGCTTCTTCGTTAAGATTTGGTTCGTCAATTCTCGCTTTCCCGAAATCAAATTCATTTTCTATAATATGCCTGAGGCATAAGACATAAGAAATCGGCTGCAGAACAGAAGCATATTGCATAAGGCGTAAGGTTGAAAGATATTGATTTGTTTATTTTCCTGTGACATTTATTTATTACAGAATAAAAGTCGAATCAAGCAAATAAAAAACTTCAATTAAAATATTGCAACTTTTGTTTTTGTAAATATCAAAATCCCTGTGTAAATAAAAGAATAAGTAAAATAAATAGAAAAAGAAAGGCCACGTATACCATCAGCTCAGGGACAAGCTTTCGTTTGCTGTTACGGTTAGATAAGCAAGCGAAAGCTTTGAAAATTATCGCAGCAAACATATGACAAACATAATGCCGAACAAAGAATAAAATTGCCTCTAAATACAAGTCCGGCAAGACTCAGCTGATGTGAAGCACAAAGGCTTCTTCAAAACTCTTGTCAATTAAATAAAATTATAGAAAATTATTTCGAAATATTTTACTTGGCGATTGGGAGGGTGAGCACTCCCGCCTGAGTATCATTGAAAAGATACGAGACCTCCGGTTTATGACTGGTCCAAAAAAGGTGTCAACTTAATGGAAAACTTTAACGGCTCTGAAGCTAAAGAACTTATTGGCAAAAGTTCGTATTTGATGAAAATTCCAAGAGGACTTACTTACTGCTGAAATGTCTTAACAAAATCTGACACAAAACCCTCCATGGTGTTCATGGCTGATGGATAAGACGGAGTGAATTTGCTGCAGTCCTAATCCATAACATGCAGACGACGTCGTAGAACACTGAACGTTGGCGATCGCGATCGAATAAACAAAAAAAAAAAAAGAAAAAGCTTCTCTTTCAACATAACCTTAAAACGACTATCTTCATAAAAAGGATATTTATTAATAATACACGTAAAGGGAGTGGCTTTTGTCTTATCGGTATTGTCGATATCGTTAATATTTTTAACCCTTGATTGATTCTATGCCTAACAGCAAGATAGTTGAAGCAATCATGCCCAGCGCTACTTTTAACCTACTTCCCGAGTAAATTGTTTTAAAAAGTTCAAGATGTACTGCGTAATATACGCGTGGAGTGCAGTGTAGTGTATGTATGTATGTATGCATAGAGTTAAAACATAAAGTTGGAATTGCAACCTTTTGTCAATAGCATGGGCTTTTTCAACCGTCTTACTTACATGTAATAACACGCAATTTTTGATTGTCGACAAAGTAAGTGGGAGAGCTCTTGTGTTCCGAGCAGACAAATTTGTTTTATTTCATTTATTTAAATTTTTCAGTTATTCGAGAAATAAATAACAAGTAAGATGAACAAAAATAATCGTATGACAGATTATGGGCGAAGGCGTAAGCAGTTTACTCCAAGCTTCTGAATTGTAGTGTATTTTCGTAGTAATGAAACTATGTTTGTATGTATGCACGATTTTACGGACGTATGTTGATCACATGCTTACATGTCCAGTATAAGATTTTATATAAG
Source organism: Glossina fuscipes (assembly GCF_014805625.2). Taxonomy (NCBI): domain Eukaryota; kingdom Metazoa; phylum Arthropoda; class Insecta; order Diptera; family Glossinidae; genus Glossina; species Glossina fuscipes. The sequence goes on from NW_023998416.1 coordinate 22,233,641, forward strand.
TAAAGCTGTAGTGTGTCAGCTTTTGATTCTGATTTGCTTTATCATTGCCTGCATTGGCTTATGCGAACAAAACACAACCTTGTTCTTAGCTGATTCCTTAGATTATATTGCATTACCAATAAGCGTTGAGGCCAAACGGAATGATCAGTCAACAGTGTAATACATCTGATTGTGTAATTAACAAATGTTTCCCCATAATCTTCTTAAATGATTGTGTTTACATTGCAAAATTATCAAATATTACCGATACCTCATAGTAGTTACAGTCATATAAAAATATATGACAAAATCCCTTTTCTTTGTTCAAATTTTTGAAAAATTAAAAAAAAAAAAAACTATGAAAAGAGACTTGGAAAAAAGCGAAAAGCCCAAGAGTTTTGTCATTGACGAGCTGTGTGTGTTTGTAAAAAATTGTTTGCTTACTATTCAATAACAGGACTGCATGGCGTACTTTATGGGTTTTGGTTTGTCCCCTAAATCTCGTACATACAAAATTACATTCATGCACTCTTTTACTATGTATGTATGTATGTATGTATGTATGTATGTTCGTATATCCAATACAACAACAACGGCAACGGCAACAATAATAAAAAATGTACACATGAATAATTTGTTAGAGTCATCTGCTATAAGCTTAGCTAAACTCTTACCATCGTCAGCCACCTATCCGTTCATTCATCTATTGATCTATATATCTAAATATCTATCCAACGGTCTAGCTATCTATACCATCCATCCTATCCCTATCCATGTACTGATATGCACATATACGTGTCTGTTTATTCATATTTGTTTGTAATTCCTTTGCTTAACGTTATGGGGGCATTTCATCAATTACATTGATTGCTTTGGGACTAATATGTCAAACAAATGTGCCGAGCATACTTTACGATTTATATGGTCGGTTGCTTATGCCTGTCCATGCATTCAACTACACAAACATCGTTGTAACATTTATGGCATATCTGTTCACTCCATTATCATTATAGTTAGACGTGAAATGAATATATGCACATATATATTCTATACCATATATGTAAAGTGAAAACTATTCTTATTTCTTATGTCTTTTCCTTTTTACATGAACATTAATTGAACTCCACACACGCACGATGTGAAAGACGCTTACGGCAAATTATACACTGTATGTAATCATCATATGATAGTTGTTTTTTCTTTTGTTTTCTTGTAGAAATTCAGAAGTAGTCTTATAGAAAAAAAGAGAAAGTTCACGATGTTTTTCCCAACAGATGTCTTTCGAGCCGCGTAACTTTGGTAACACTATTCCGATCAAAGCAAAAATTGTGCGAGCATACACGATCAGTAGATACTCTACGACACCTATTCTAGTTCAATTAAACACTTGTTTTTATACATTTCTTTCATGCAAAGACGTACTTTTCTTGAAAGCCCTCATATCAGAGGGTGGCCGAAAGGTCGTATGACGCGAGCCAAATTATGTAAACTTAATTTATTGCCTAATAATTTCGTTATATTTCAGTTTCAGTCATAAAAAAATTTCTATTCATGATAACCCCTCTATATGTTAGGGTCTAAGAAGTAGGCCTATCTGCTTCAAATCCCTTACCCTTATTTTTTTTCTTTGCTCAATTGCTAGAATGGGGCAACTTTCGCCATATAAAATATTAGTAAATAAACCTTCTTCTGAAGGGCGTACTATTTACGAGTTATCTTATATGGACTGAGGTCCAAGGAATAAACCCAGTTGGTTCATATATGGTGCAATTAAATTTTATACCATATTACTATTATAAAAAAATTTTCATCAGAAAACATCAACAATTAGGCCTTTCCGGCATATGAGAATGCGGTAATATTCCAAAATTGGGCCCATTTCGTCCAAATTTGGCAAGATTGATTTCTTTGTCAATTGAATATTATGAACCAATTTTTATCATAAAATATGGGAAATCGAATTTCTTACCAAATAAAGATTCAATTTTCGTAGGAGCGGTTATATGAAAGGGAGTTTAAAATCTTTCTGGAAAAAGTCCGATCCGAGACAGTTCGAACATTGTTCGTCCTTGGGTAAAAGCATGCCAATGTACTAAATGTTATGGGAATGTGTCAAAAGTTGTGACCTGTAGATTAAACACAACAAAACTAAACGCAGAGGCCGCGAGACAAGCTTAAGTCACATTCTGAACCGATGTGTTTAATAAAACATGGCTTTATCTCAAGTCGTTTTGGGAACGACAGACATCCTCATAAGCTTAATATATCCTTGAACTACAAGTGGTGTAGGATATAGAGGACACAACGGCAGATATGTGTTCTTATCCCGGTTGCTGTAAGCAGGTGGAACAAATTAATAGTAAATTAACATTTATAAGCGTTGCTGCTCGACATTCGGCTGATATGACATTTTGAAATTGAGGGAATGGTGCCACACAATGCACTGAAATTCTAAGATTATTTTAAAAATTATTTTTCGTTTCTGTGAAGTTTGCAGCAAATATTCTTACGTGTAATAAATTGAAATGACTTCGAAAAATCCGAATTTGCATAAATTTTATTCGTCGTCCATATATTATACGCACTCGTGTGGCAGTATTTACTAAAACACATGCAACTAATTGATGCTTGTTTAAGGTTCATCGTAAGGTGAATACAATTTTCTCACTTCGTTTTTCACCATGTATTCCATGTACAATCTTTCTGCATATATTTGCTCAACCATTTCTTTGAAAATGTTTAGTAGAAAATTTACTAATTTAAATGCAAAACATTTACTAAATGCCATTAAAACTAGATTTGCATGATAACAAATAAATTCCATTCTATAAAACGTTACCTTCAATAATGAAAAGGGATTTCATTCCCTTAGTTATATTTATATATATATATATATATATATGTATGTGTATGGAAATATATATAAATATAATGTAATTTATTATAATTCAACTAATATAAATAAACTTGTAAATACGTAGGAAACCCAAAGGAAGAATTTCCTTGGCCACAGTCTCTTATTAATAATAAACATACACAAAATATTTTCGCACAAACTATTTGTAAAAAAAATTACAAGATAAATTTTATTTAATTTTTATCTATTTTAACATTAATGCAACATTTAGTAGCATTGTGGAGACCAGCAAAGGGATAATTTGGTTTCGTATGTACATCCGTTAAGTACGGGATCCTTATAATATTTAATTATGACCACCGGCTCGAGCTATGTATGCCGTGTGGAAGTCCACTATTCCTGTAACTCGATGACGTTTGGAAAGAACGAAGAAAACAAAAAGGTAGAGAGGTGGCCGCAGGTTAATGGCTTTGTATCTGTACCGAGTACTCACTATAGCCACGACCGAAAGAAACTCTACCGCCCTTTTGATTTGAGTCCGCAAACTTTGACTTGGTAGACGCGATTTTTACCTTAAAGTTTGACAAACATTAAAAAATTCAAAGCTGGAAATAAGAACGAACCGAGACGATTCTTTTAGTGCTTACCGTTATAATGAATCGTTGTTGATTCTTTCATTAGATACATGGGTACGCGTATATCGTATCGTTCAACCTACCGTAAAGTACGACCTTTTTACTTAATTAGAGTGGGTTTATCGAGAAGGATAGCTTAGGCACTATAACTAAAACTTTTGTCAGGTATCATGCCAATATCTTCGTGTGCTTATGAGATACCCTTGACTTTCTTCTATACAAGCGAATTTTTTGATTTAACGAGTTCTAAACATTTTCCCGGTAGGGTTTTTGAATTTGTGCGAATTTTAAGCCAAAAGTCATGTGGAGCGAGCTTGAAATCGTTCAGCTTTGCACTGCAGGCAAGTGGGTTATCGCAAAGTACGGCTAACGTTCAAATAATACTTCGAGTTAACAATTTAGTCTGCGGCCGCTCCGCACATGAATAATCGAAGTAGAGGACATTTTATTGCTTTTTGAATCCAGGAACAATGATCTTATTTGACCTTATTTTCTACAATATTTTAATACCTTTAAGATGTCGACGCAAGTATATCTTCCAACTTTTTTCTTTTAATTATCGAGAATAATTTAAAAAAAATATTTTATGTAACCCCCTATACCGAGGGTACTTCATTCTGCTCAGAATTATCGGTGAAATTATCGTTTGAAATTTCGAAAAAAAATTGTCAAAACACTCTTTCAGCCTATGCTGAGCCTGTGAACGGAATTTTTTCCCATTGCAAAGAGATTTTTAATCATTACCCGGATTACGGATTTTTTTTTGCTGAAACATTTGTAAGAAAGCTCGATTTAGTAAGACCGTTGTCATTCCTAGACAAATTATCAATATAAACCATTGATAGGCGTTGTTTTAGGGTCGCCACTTTATGAAAAGAATACAAAACTTTTGTTAGAAACTGCATCCGTATGTGAAACCCGGACTTATTGGCCGACTTATTATATATATGGAAAATAGATAGGTAGCGGAAACGCTTGAAATTAGTCTGTTTAGTCAATCAATGTATCTATATATATAAGTCACGATAATGTCTCAAAACTTTATCTTGCAGGAGGTAAACTTTTACCCTTCCTTATCCTTTCTTTATTTTATAGTTGACGTTGGCAACCAGTTTGAAATTCCTTCGAAGTGCAATATAGCAATTTGGCATTAAGATACAACCTTCCGCCTTCGCTACGATGCTTATAAATAAGCGTAATAAGCTTAAGATTACGAAACGAAGCTCTCTTCTTCAGAGAGAAGCTACTAATTTTTTTCTTATCACCATCTCTTGGAATAATTTGCAGCAAAGAAAAAGTATGTCGTGCAAAAAACTGGCCAACAGGTTCCCTGATATGATTTTGCCTTTCAGAGATCTGAAAACCATATTTTCCAAATACGCCCAAGCGGGACAGACGAAAACAGCGTGCTGCGACTCGTCATTCATGGATTGGGCAAGGGTCACTTACGTTATCTGCTTCTAAGTTGAAACGGCAACGCATTACCCTACACAATCTTTATTTTTACCGTAGAATGCAAAAATTATACCCGATTTTTATAGGAACTTACTATAATGGAACTGTATAATAAAAATTGGACCTCTTTTTAAATAAAGGCTTACTTTCAGTAAGAATAGTTGTGCTAGAGACGTTTAGGAATTGAGTTACGTGTTCAAAATTCAGATATAAAAATCAATTGCGGATCAATTTTTATCATAAAATATCTTTTCTGCCCTAAAGAACAAACTTTTTTGCAAAAATCCTTATACAGAATGGGATCCAAAAAATAGGCAGATAGACCCGAATTTACTTGTTTATCTTAAATTATTATTATGATCTGGCAGGCATCAGACGGACAAAAAGACTGACTGGCAGACAGGCAGACAGGCTTATATCGATTCAGAAAATGATTCTACATCATATATATCGATATAATGAAAGATGAGTCCATCTTAGGCCCTTCTATGTTTTGCATACATTCGCAAAAACTTGATATATTCTGTACCACAAGTATAGGGTAAGGAAGAACTAACATTAGAACATGTATTTGAAACGGATCATATAACAGTGGAAGCAGAATTGACCCCTAGGGTAGATACAATTTAAACAATGATATTTTAAACGTTTTTGTTGGAAGCTTTTTCTTCGTTTTTGTTGTGTACGAGGATAGAAGCTTTTCTAATTGAACGCAAGAAAATATATGATAATACGGCGACAGTATTTTTGAAAAATTCTCACTTTTACCGAAGGTATTATATATTCGATCCAAGCGACTTCAACTACTTTGCCAACTAAGTTTTTATTCTCTTTCCCATTCTTAATACATAAAAATTTATTTGCTCGATACAAAATGAATTAATCTAAGGTTTTTTATGATATCCTATCTGTACTTGTAATGTGCGATGTTTCATATAAGGATTGAATATTTAAAATAACTTTTCATACCATTATGTAGAACATACATAGGTACGCATCTATAAATTATTTCATTTTTCTTTTCATTATGTTGCGTTTATTATAATATTAAAATTTCAAATATTTTCGTTATAATGCAAAGCAAACATGAGATAATACACATAATCATACAAGAGAGGTAAACTTACACCACCTGATACCTGCATTAGAGCCAACATTTTTATGTATATATCTACATATGGGTATAATACAAAACATGGCCATCTCTTTTGGAACGTGTGGAAAGTGCAATTATTTCAAGTTTCTTCTCGTGCATAACTGGCAATATACACAAATATATTTACGAGTAACCATAGCAGATAGCATATGTATATCATTATATGCAGGAGTAAGGGAATACATCTCGGTAACAGTACGGCATGCATGGCTGGCAAGCTTCCGGGTTAAAAAAGTAGAAAGCATAAAAGCAAAAGAAATAAAAACAAAAAAAAATATATAAAAAATAAAAAACTGAGAAATGAAAGAAAACTCATAAAAAGTTTTCTCATTAACCTGTAAGAGTGCATTTCACGTAACGCACAAATTGTAACTGGATGCATTAGCCTCAAGAAAGGATGCGCTTATACACACAAGCCCATGCAAGTACAGACACACACATTATCTTTGAGCATCCACTCATACATATATATATATATACGTACATGGAAAATTAGAAGCAACTAAAAGCTCAACTTTAACAAGACTTGGACATCTCCGGGGCTCTTATTCATAAAAAAAAAAAAACGAAAAAACGAAAAAAAAAATAAAAAATAAGAAGAAAACATCAATAAAACAAGGAAAACTAAAAAAATTAATATAAAAGAAATTGCACTTAAACTCAAACTGTTACAAGTCAAAGCATTCACATAAGCAAAAGATGTTTCATACGTGTTTGTAGAGAGTAAATGCTTCTGGGTGAAGAAGCTGCCAGTGCAGCTTTACTAAGCATTACCAAGACAATTTAGTTTTATAGCAACTAGTTTAAAGAACAATAACGACCACATTTAAAGACATATCATTTGTAGCTATTAAAACGGCTTAACGTTTACAAAGAAACTTAAGTCTACACACATGGTGTATATAAATGCGAATGTAAGATGTACAAGTCAGAACAGCCAGTGTTTTATGAAAAAACTGCTAAGCATTTCTCTGCAAATGTAGCAAGTAGTCTAAATAGTAATGAGCCTTTTGCTTACGAGTTAAGTTCAGTGGACCACAATTATTCCGCTTATGTAAGAGAAAGAAGGAAGGTAAGTGAATTTTCCAAAAAAAGATCTGTGAGCTCTTTCCCCAATTTCGCTAAACTATCAGATGCAAATATTCATGCTGTTTATGGTGATTTGGTTGTGGTTCTTTCGCTTCTATTTTGGAAAAACGAATAACGACTTGCAGACAACCTGGGGAAATTACTTTCGATGCCTTCAAGCTCCTAAGCAGAGAGATGTCAGTAAAAGGATGCATAAGTTCAGAAGACACTTTATCCCATTCAACCAGGTTGTATCATTTCTGAATTCCAGCTTGATGAGGAAAGCTGACTAAAAAGCCTGTGACAACAATCATCAAAAAAGATCATAGATAAAACGAAAAGAATTTTTACCAACTATATAGCAACCCCCGCAGTCTTCGGATAAAGCATTCGTCTTTGTGCGACTCGAACTATATTCTCCATCAGGATACTTTGGGAATCTTGTCCTTCGTCTGACCTTTCAGATTGATTGGAAATATTCCCTTGCTTCATCTTTAGCAAGACCTACAGTCCCTGGATTACCCTGTCCTTTCCATGTGATTGGTTCTGCATCCTTCATCAGGATGTACCATTGTCTTAGACAGTTTTAAAACTAACTAAATCTAAGAGTACCCTGTCGTTTTTCCTTTCCATTTAGTACGATTGGAAACATAACCTGGCTCAATAGTATTTTGCCGTTACACACCTTCATAAAATTGAACTTTTGTGATGCTTGTTTCCTTAAAGCAACTCAAATTCTTGCAAGACTGGAACTTATAAACAGAAAATTTCCCCCTTATAAGACTTAAGAACGCCGAATGACCTTCAGACAATTGCCACAAATTGACCGTGGACGTTCAAAACATGGGTCTTACAACCTTCTTTTCTATCGACTATCCCTTTTTCTGTGTCTCTAGACTCCTCGGAGTTATATTTAGCTTAGGTGAGTAGCAAAATGAGCTCGACTACCAACTCAGTGATTGCGGCTTCAAATTTTATAGTCCTTTAAGACTTTTGGTCTTAGAATTTATTTCTCCGATTAAATATGCTAAGTAAGTTTCGATACCAAGGCTACACAATTACAAAAGTTTTAATAATCATACACTAAGTAATTTCTTATTCAAAAAATGGTGTTCTCCCCTATCGAGAAGACAGGCGAGAACATATTCGAGTGTCACAAAGTCGTAAAAGCTCAATACTTCCTAAGTTACGTAGGAGAAGAAGACTAAGTAAAACACACTGTAGAACATTACGAAAAAGAAAAAGAAAAAAGCGAAAAAGGAAATTTATGTTTATGTGTATTTCTGTTTATGGCAATATGCTCGATTTTTAATGAAGCATATTTATTTTGCTCTGCGCTATTTATACGCTCTATAACGTCTAAGTATGGATAAATCTAACTGAGAACCGAAGTTTTGTTGTCATTTTAAGCGTATGCAAATTTTGCATTACATTTTGCTATAGTTATTGTTTTCTGTTCATTGCTACGCACAAGTCGTATAAGTAAAGGAAAACTCCCCTCAAGACACATATGACATTTCAAACTTTCGTTGCATTTGTTTGTGCTCATGAAATCTTTTGAAGAACCCCTTAAATGTGATTTCTTAGAGTTTTTTGTTTTTCGTTTTTCGCTTTTTGTTTTTTATTTTTTAGTTTTTTTTTTTTTGTTGTCTTTGCAGAAAATAAATTTAATAGCGTTAAGAGCGGTTTCTTGAAGCTTTTTCAAAAAAGAAGACAGGGGAAGTGAATGTGTGAGTTTATGTGCGCGGAAAGCGCAAAAAATTTTATGTGATACGCGATGCGATTCGCATGTACTTATGCATGATTATCATTCCCCGAGGCTTAGCAGAAGTTAAATAAGTTAAATGACATTAATAAGTAAAGCCAACTAGTCTTGATTTATTATATTCACTGCACACATAGCTGTATCATAAAAGACAGACACTTTACTACTGGATAATTGCTTTGTTTTCTGAGTAAGCTTCTTACACTTCCATTTAACCTAAAATTTCTCTTACTTTGTACATAGCATAAATTTGAAAATCCCATTTCAACGAATACAAGCGATTTTTGTTGAATAAGAATTCAATGAATCCGCTAGCACCGCACTACTGAGAAGTTGTAGTCAGTTTCTGTTAACTTTACCCCAATCTTTCTTGCAAGCCTTTGTAGAAATTTTGAATTCAGTAAAGTCTCAAAGGTGGATGCTTTTGAAATCAGTACCATAAGCCTTTTGGCTCCCAGCCACAGATTTTGCGAACCATTTACTATATTTATATAATATATTCAGCTTGAATTATTTTACTGTATTGGGTAAAACGCAGTGTTTTTATCTCGCCAAAAAACCAAATCCGGTTTCCTTTCATAACATTTATTTAACCCGTAGCTATCTTCGTGCTCACTTTAACACAAATTTTTTTACCTCCCGGAAAATGATGCTATCATGAATTTGAATGCTTTAGCTACTTTAAATTTGGGTGGAGCGCTGCTTACGGCCTTTTTTAAAACTTCTTACCTCACTCATTGCGCTTGTGCTTTGACATGTTCGCTTATCCCTTTTGCAACATTTTCAGCAATCGCCATTTCCTTTTTCTTTTTCTTAAAGCGAAACATTAAACAAACCTTCAAACTGACTTTTTGGTTGTAAAAATCGTAATCACGACATTCCTGCTGGTATTCATGATGGCATGGTTTTGGGATCTTCACTGTACTCTTTATGCAGAAACAATGAAATTCATTCACTTATGAGTTCCATTCTATTCTGCTTATCGTCAAGAAATGTTCCAAAATTCGCAATTTGCTTTTAACGTTCTTCTGAAATTCTGCCAACAGTGGAAGATTGGCCTTAAGAAAAATGAAATGCTTGTTTTTATAAACCACAACGCACGTAGTTTGTACTGTGGTATGCTAAGTTCGCTCGGACGCATGCACTGGCCACAAGGACTTGAGATACACCCACCTTTTATTATACCGCTTATCTGTCCTTACGTCCGGCCTATTCCCTTTGTTTTAATTTGTTCAACCTAGAGGCCGCAAATTTTTGAAATAATTGAGTGCAATTTGATAGACCGACGTGGTTTGGCCCAAGCCACTGAACACTGTCGAATATCGTTCACGTCGGCCAACTCTTTCCGCTGCTTCCCTATTCGTTATATGGATACTTGTATATAAGGTGAAGTGCTGTAGGGCGTTTAATTGTGAGCTCTGGTGCAGTATAATGTTTTTATTTGCTACCCTATAATAACCTATCAGGGAACAACGACAATCTTCAAATTATTTCCAAGGAACAGTCAATTTTTATATCAAAATTCTTTACTCGATATTGCGTAGAAAATCGAAAAGTTTGCATTTTCTAGCAATTTTACGATATTTTCGTTCGCAATGCTTACGCAAACCAATAGACTATAAAGAGTACAAACGAGGATGTTAAAGATGGCTGTGAAACTATCATTGCACCGTTTGGTTACGAGAATGATGTCACAATCATAACCCAAATGTTTTGTGTGGGCCAGAACTTATATGTCTTTCAGCTATCGTCATGCAGTAGCTTGTCCTTTTTGATTTCTTGACATTTCTACTCAAATTGTTGTTGAACTCGTTCACTGCCAGGCAAATTTAGAATGTCTTGATTTGTGCGTCAGGACTTTATTTTAAAGCAAACATAAAATTTTCTAAAATATATAAAGCATTGAGGGCAAATGGGGAAAACATTACAAGATATTTCGTTATCGGCGATATTTCGTACGGTACTTACGCTTACTATGAGATGCCCCGCAGTTGAAAGTGAACGCATTAATGTACAAATATTGTGCATTTTGATAATTTTAATACAGTTATCCCTTCTGTTGTTTTTCTCTCTCTTCTTATCTTCTTCAATTTTTTGGGTTAACCAATACTTTATTATGGGTATATTGAGTGATAACACATCCTAGACACATTTAGTTTTGTCAAATCACATTATTGTAGTCAGCTGTATAGCCAACCGTAAAATAAAAAGGTAAAGATCGCAGAACACTTAAAAGTATTATTGCAAGAGAGAACGCAGTTCTACCGTCTTTGATCTTTTATACCCACCGTCTCTTTCTTAGAAGTAGCAAAAAAAAAAAATTTAATTTCTCTATTTTATAGTAGTGCGGCCGTGGGATCTTTTTTTTTTTCCTTGTTTGCAAGATGGCCTGTGGAATATACTTGGATCTGTTGAAGGATATGTGTAATGAGTAAAATGCTTTTGAACACGAAGATGCGATCAGCATATGTTGTACTATAGGTGTCTTTGAAGACGATATTGCCATTTTGGCGACCACTCGGCTGCTTCCTGCACACATACGATAAACGGACAGACAAACAAGTCGATTTAGAATTTGATTGTGGTGAGTGCTTTATTGGGTCTCTAGCGCTTCGTCCTGCACGTTACAAACGAATAACAAAAAATGAATATATTCCATCGTTTGTTGGCAAATATAATAAAATAGGAATGAAATATAAAATAATTCAATTATTCGAACAAAATCTAACGGAATTGTGTTAAAGAAGATAAAAAACATAAGCAAAATTATTTAATTGTTATTGATTGGATTTTGAGAAATAGAGAAACAGTACTACTATATATAAATTAATCGAAAATAAATATTAAACATTAAAGTCATATGACACGAAAGCCAGAAATGTTTTATTGCTAAAGCAAGACGCTTGCAAGGAGAAATTTTAACCGAATGAAATTTTCAAATGATTTCATTTGTTGATCATTAAGAGATTAATTTTCCTATGTAAGTAGTAAACACAAGGATCTGTTTGCTACATGCCATTGTTCGACAGGAGGAACGTGCGCTAAAGACCTTTTAAACTAATCGGAGTTAAGGAGATTTCAATTATTGTTTTGCCATAAAACTCTATTTATGTGATTTCCTAGATAATCATGAAAAGTAAGTTTTTTTTACTTACTAAACTTTACATTTTAATCTGAAGTCGAAAATGTAATAGCAGTCTAGAATATGTAGAAAAAGTACTTAACGAATTTTATCTGTCCAAGTGAACATCAATCAGCATATGTTTGCATATGTTTTTGAACAAAGAAATATTTGGATAATTTTCTAATTCACTTCCATCATTAAACGACTCTTGTAAGCTCCTTAAAGATACTGAATTATTATTAATGAATAAACCTGCAAACGGCGGGATAGCTTCCATTTTGGTGGGACCATTATCGTGGAGTTTTTTTTTTTGTGCGAAATAGATGAAGGGTATAAAGTGTGCAGGGTTCAGCGCAACAGTTATTATCCTTCCGCGTCCTTCTCTAGCAATATTCACACTTTTTCATTTATTCGGTTGGCAAAATACAGCCATTGACGGTATACACGGAAAGTTAAAGTTGCTTATCCTCTAACATAAATCTAAGTTAATCATATCTCATTCATTAATAATAGTGAAAAGCGATAAACTTATAGTTATTTATTGCACATTCAAACCTTATCAACACCGCTCTTATACGTATTATCTGGAAAGCAGCTCAGTTTACAATTACGGTGAGTGAATTATTAACATTTTGGTTCGGCCAAAGAGAGAAAGAAAAGAAATGATAGTAACCATCAGCCTTTGTACAAGCAACCTGAAAGGTGCTAAAAAGCTCCTGGTTCGAACGCTAGAACGGAAAGTTAGTATTGTGCCTTGACACATGCCGTTATAAGGTGAATATTAAGATTAACATTAAAATGAATGCCGCCAAAGTAAACCTGGTGACGAGACTACACCATTAATCAATTCAACAACAAGGTCGACACCGAGTGCATGTCTCTACTTAGAAGATTAATCAATTTCAAGTGATTAACATTTGGAGGAAGAATGCAATTGGAGCTCTATCCTAGACCATGTAAAGCAAATTTATGCAATTGCTTCTCGATCATAACTTGAAGAGCACACTATTGACGCGTACATTAAAACTGACCTAACAAATGTTAGGCCAATCAAATCAATCAATCTTGACAAATCCCAGAGTTCATTCGGCTTTATTAACTATCGGATTTATATCCAGGTGGAAGCAAAGTTTGGGATCGAAAACAACACCTAAATCTGGAAAATCTTCTACGATATAGACGACCTTTTAAAAAATGACATTTACTCCTTGTCTATCTGTCTTGTTTTAAACGATCTGATCCTGAGTCAAATTTCAAAGACAGCTTCACATCATCGGTATACATTAGCATATATGAGTGTTGAATTACAAGGGGAAGAGCATTTATGCATAGAATGAGGACAAGGGCGCCGGGATGGCTACCCTATGGGCCTCTATTAACGGGTTGGGCACGGCCTTTTAAATGAAAAGAAATCCATTTAACCAAGATGTCCGGAAAGTCATATAAAGTTATATTAGAAATAAGCAAGTCATGCTTTGTCCTATCAAAAGCCTTATAATAGGATGTTTGGTTTCGTAGAAGAAGCGATGACACTTTTAGGGCACACCCCTTTTTGTTTGGATTTTTAGTAGTAATGGCTGCTGATTCCTCCAGTCTCGCAAGATATATCTTTGCTCTTGCCCTTATTCGATGGATCGAGCAGACCACAAAGTCCCTGTGGAATCATCCAGTGTAAAACCATTTTAGTTTTTCTTTACCGACACTATGGCCGTATGCATAGCGTCGCACTCTATGCAGGAATCTCCTGACTCTACAAGCTAAAATTTCACCTTGTTCATTATTTGTCTCGTTTGTTTTTGCGTTACTAATACTGAACTCACATAGAAGGTAATCTGGCCTTATGAGCCAGAAATTGCGTATCATTTGCTTAACCTAAATAGCGGATTGACTCCATTTTGTACATATATGTACATATATTTGTACTTTTATTAAGACAGTTAAGATACGTAGAGAATTAAAAAAAAGGAAATAAAACAGAAAAACACTATAGTGGAACACAGGCACTATTAAATGCTATACACCACCCTTTAACAACTTTGTAAAATAAGACTTTATATTGGAAGTGGTTGGATGCGAACCATTTGAAATAGCTTTTGTTCTTGAGCCGAAATGCTTGGGTGCAGTGAATTTCATCAAAATAAATCGAAAACTGTGACCTGCGGATTTAACGACGAATAGGTGTATGGAGAGAAGGAGGGACAGACAAGCTTAGATCCATTCAGAGTTGCTTTCTCTTTCACTTCGGTATAGTAAGAGGCGGATCTATCTCAAGTGCAAACACGTACTACAAGTGGTGCATGGTACAATAATCAATGTCATTTCTTTTTATGAAGACTTCTCTTCTCAAAAGTGTTGCTTTCCGTGCCTCAAACAAATCTCAACAGATTGATATCAAATTTCACTGACAGTTTCACAATAATGTTCTTTCGCGAAACACATAAGTAATGGCGTCTCTCTAAAAATTTCTAGGCCAAAAAACTTTTTAGATACCATTGCGGAACACTTTCCGCATATGCAGACAAGTGGGTAAAAATCGTGACGAACGTGTCAGTGCTCGTGAGTTCAAATCCCCTGTGGGGTGATTTGATCGTAGCTATAGCGAATGTTCACTGGGTGCAAACAAAACAATTACTGGTTGGGCATGGTTAGGCTGGGTACGCCGCCTATCCTTTTCTCTTTCCATTCTCCTTTATGACAATCAGTACGAGTAGAAGACATCATATTGAAAAAAATGGACAAGATCATTCAGCGCTATAAGAAAAAAATTTTTAAGTAAAAAAAAAGAAAAGTAATGCGAGGTAACCGTGGAAAGTTTTTCTTTTTTGCGAATTTCCCTTTTTTTAGTTACGAGCAAAGTGTTTGTAGGAACATTTCATGAAAGTTTCAGTGCATTTATACCCTTGCCCGAAGAGGGGAGAGAGGGTGCAGATAATCGGACGACCCTAAAGAGGGTCATTTGTTTGCGGCTAACACTTTTTTTTTGTAATCCGGGACTGGAATGAATGGTGTGCAATAACAAGTTAGCGACTGTACTTTTACGGTGACATGTTATCAAAATGTCTACCTCTTAAGTGAACAGACATTTTCAATTCTAAAAGCCCTAAAAGTCCTTTTTTAGGCTAAGCATCGTTGCCCTTGTTTTCTGGTCATGTGGTTGTTCTTTCATTTCTTGTTTTTAATGAGTTATTTTCTTCGTCTTTAGCAGCACTTGATATGAACATATATTAAATATTCATATGTATATAATTTTTTTTTTAAAATCATTTTTAAATAAATCTCGAGGAAGAAAGTTTTAAATTATTTTGAAACAACATATCCTAGTTAAAGTTTTAGTTATTCGCACCTTGTTGTTATTACATAATCGCTGCGTGGAAGGAAAACTTTTCTATCAAGCAATGCTCTACTTGCTTTAATGTCTTTTAATGCGTTCAACGCATAATTATTATTATTATTCTTCGTTTCGCGTAAACGGATAAAAAAAAAAGGGGGAAAAAACAAAACTTTTTTGAAAAAGAACATGTAACGGTTAGACATGCTTGCATGTAAAAATTATGACTTCTCTCACGGTTTTAACTTCGCACAATCATACATATGTATATGTGTACATACATGCACACACACACAAATACTTGCAAAACTTCCTACCTTTGAACTTACGAAACACATAAACAAGTTTATTTTTAATGGTTGATGTGCTTACAAGAGCGTATGCGTGTGTAAGTGAATACATACATCTACTAACCAACACGCCGTAAGAAAAAAAAAAAAAGATTCAAAAACCAAAAAAAAAAAACAGCAACTAGAACTAAGTAAAGGGCGAGCGAATCGCAAGAAAGTGGGGGAAGAGAGGAAGGAAAAGAGAATTCATCTCACGTGTATGTTTGGTTGGCACAAACATCTTTACCCGGGAACAGTGTTTACAGAGCTCTTGTGGCAAAAAGGAAACGGAGAGAAAAAAAAAAAATAGTCCGAAAAAAGCTTAAATAAATTTTTACACATCCACACACTCACAAATATATATATGCATATATAAACGTTTCAAAGATGGATAAAGTTGTTGTATGTCTGCCTAAATAAACACATATAAGCATGTTTGTGCGTTTGAACATACATATGCGCACATAGGAACGTATATGTAAATTACACTGTCAGCTAAATATTTTGGAATCTAACTATGGTCTCTCACTGTTATAGTGTTGCTGCGTTGTTGTTTTTGTTGTTGTCATCGTTGAACTGCATCACACAAGTGGAAACTTCTCTACACGTGTGTGCAAGTATGCAAGTGTGTACAAGTCTTTTAAAATTCTAAAAACAACACAAAACTGAATAAAGTTAAAGGACAAAAACGCACACACACATATGTAAAAAGATTTACACACACGCACACACACACACACATACACAAATCCATATGCATACAAGTTGTCTTCTTTTACAATCAACAGCAACAAGAACGGCAAACTGTTTACAATATACATATTTCAGTTGCTTATGTATGGGTAGTGAACATATACGCGTATATAGGCATGTGTGCACATTGAAACAATATTTCATTAGTAAACTTTTTAGTTAGAAACCAACAACAACAGTAGCAACAAAAACCACATAACCGTCAAATGTATTTGAAAAATAATAAAAAGAAGGAAAAAAAATTAAAAAACAAAAAAGAAACAAAATAAGAAAAAGCGAACCATGAAGAAAATTTGCGTGCAAAATACTTTAATAAAAAAAACAAAAATAAAAAAAATCGCAAACAACAAACAACAGTAACAACAAGAACAACAAATAGTAGTGATATGGTAAAATCAACTATAACAAAATTTATGCACATAAACAACGAGCAAAAAAGTAAAAGACAAAGAATAAAAAAAAAAAGAAAAAAATCATAACGCAACGACTCTATAACTTGTGATAGTCTTGACTGATAGACTTGTTTCAAAAGCAGACAGGTTTTCATTTCATTAGTATTGTTGTTGTTGTTGTTGTTCTTATTGTTGTTGCCGATATTTTATGCTTGTTCGTTCTGTGTATTGTGTTTATAAAGTTAGTTAGTTAAGCGCACATGTATGTGCATGTATATCAAGACACTCGACTGTTTTCGTCTATCCAATGTGTAGATCCTTAGCCAGACATTTGCTGTCTGTTTTACTTCTAAAGGTGTTGATGTATTAAATTCTTCTCTAACCGATTTCGCCCGTATAAATTTCTTTCATGCACACTTCCTAACGAGCATAACTTTTTCATTCTAATAAAGTTATCAAATACCAGACAAGCAATTTAATTACGTTTTCTTTTTTTTCTTTTTTTTTTTTTTCTTTTTTGTTTTCCTTATGAGAAAGCGTAACTAAGTGCGCGTAAATGTTTCTAAATTAAAAATCAGAACAAAAAATATTTTTCTTTTTATTATAATTATTTTGCGCAGAATAAACGCGAAAAGGAAATTAAATCCGAACAAAATTAAAAAAGAAACTTAATAGATTGATCTTAGATAGAATCTGAACTCGCCAGCACAATAAGGGTAAATGTTGAAAATCCTTTTTGTTGCCAACACCACGTATCTCGACTCTGGAAAGCATTGCCCCTGACTTGGAGATTCTTTGGTGACTGTACCTTCAATCCCTTCAAGGGGTAATTGATCTTATTCTTGAATTATTGAATTCCTCCGATACAGGCAATTGCAGTTTACCGAAGGTGGTTAATCTTACTTCTTTCTTTGCACCTGATTCGTATCAAGATGAAAGGCAAAGTATCTTTACTGATCAAAAAGTTGTTAGCGCGATTCTATGACGCTTTGTTTCACTTTAAGATTTTCAGCATCGTACGCGATAAGAACGGAAGACATGGAAACTAAATTTTATCTCGATCCGGAACATATTCTATGGTGCAAGCGATATGACACATCAAGTAGATCCTTGCTATCCTTAGATGTAACCTAACAAATTATTCGATTACTGCGTCCAGCTCAGGTGAAACATTTTTATATCTAAGGCTTTAACTTTTCCATCTTTAGGCTTATCCGTCTGGGCTGGCCGCAGGCGAAGGATCGCGACTAGCGCCGCAATGGTCGTGAATTCAAAGATAGACTTAGAAGCTAGTGTTTTAAGACTTTAGACTTTATCTTTAGAATTTCTTGTATAGAATTTCTCTGACTACATTAATAATAATAACAGTAATAAGAATTTCAGGCTTGCTTAGATGTCTAGATTAGATTGAAGAGTGCAAATACGCAGAAAACATACAACTTCCCCAAGAATAATGATAACATCTCTGTTTATTTATAAAATGCGAATGACGCACAGTGCGCAAATACGTTTAGTGTGGGAGGTTCAATAAGAGTAAAACAAGTAAGAATATTATAATGGATCCCTGGCCCATCATTAAATGCACCACAATAATCTACAAGTATTTAGTAAATGACAAAATTAGGCGTTATTTGGAAAGAGTAGCCCGATGCGAACCATGTCGAAATATGCCAGTGTACCAAATATCACCAAAGTTTGTCAAAAGTTGACGGACTGGCGGAAAGCTTAGATCAAATTCAAAAAGTGATTCTGTCTCATCGGTATAATGAAATGATGGTCTCTCTCAAATTTTACTGGGTGCTGCATATATCTGCACAATTTTATTACACCCCTGTACCAGAAGCGGTGGATAAGGTATAAGCATAAACTACCCACAACAGTGACGTGCTTATGAATATATCTTGAAATCAGCCATATCTCTGATTGCATTTATTGCTGTAAATAAGTGCATAGCCAAGTTTTCAAATGATATTAGTTTCAGCTTTTCCATTTAACCCTTCAGATTCAACCGATGCGCAGTTCTTTCTTTTCTATACTCATTTGAATAAAATATCTTAATGAACCTGAACATATAATTGCTTTTAGTACGTTGACTATAATGAATGGTTAAGCATTGCGGCAAAACTTTAGAAAAATATTCAATATACTGAAGACGTATATAAACCACGCTGATGTTTTGAATATAGAAAGAAAAAAAATCTCTTTTTCAATCCATTTTAAATGAGAAAATTCAGGGTTTTTCCTAACGCTCATCATCCGATGTTAAGTGAATGTTGTTCTCTGTACAATTGTTGATTATTATTGTTACTATAATTTATTTAGGCCAAAAACATATTCTAAGACTAATAGTGCGATGAGTAACTAAGACTCTCGACTCATTTTTTTCCTTTAATCGCTTTATTATACATATTTAAATAAATTTGGTTTTGTTAAGAAAAATTTTAGGTCTACTTTCAGTGTTTGTATCTGCACGCTACATCTTTTGACTATAAATAAAATTTTATGCAGATGTATTCAGAATAGCTTAAGAAAAGCCCACCTTTTATTGTACCGATCCACTCAGAATCATTTTATGTCCGTCTGTCCAGGCGTCTTGTTTCCTTATGTTCAAGCTATGGGTGGCAATTTTTGAAATATTTCGATGAAATTTAATACACTGATGTGTTTTGGCCAAAGGATCAAAGCTATTGAAAGTGGTTCGCATCGGATCACTTTCAATAGAACGCGGAGAGCGTACATGGCATATGTGTATTAAGGGGAGCGATAGTGGCTGCCTTCCATTATAGTGCTTTTGCTGTTTTACTTTGTTTTTTTTAGTTTTTTAAAATAGCTTTTAATTACCTCACCAAAAGTACAAGTGTGCGTAAGAAATTGCATCAATCGTTATCACTCGTTAAATAACTATCTGCAGGGTGATGTAGGATATTTAATAATGAGCAAATAGCCCACTATAGCGTCTTCACTTAAATAAATTTAGATTTTCCATTTCCATTAAGTCTAAATGTATTGAAATACCGGTCTACGCGCTCGATAGTAGTTTGAATAAGGAAACTTGCTTCATTCCCCCTCGAGGATTTTCAGTCACAATTCTTCGAATTGGCTATTGTCTACCACATCTAACACGAATCGCTTGCGGCTAGCGGCATCAATATGTTTGTTTGACTCCAAACTTGACTCGAAACAGTATTTGTTGCATGAAAGGCTTATTGGAAGCGAATGTGAAATTTATTTGCTTGCTGACCGTTAACAAAAATAGCCAAGCTATTGCCAGGAATTCAATAGAACATTTTCGAGCAAGCGGAAACCTTAAATAAAAATACTTAATAGATTAACCTTTAACGGCATTCCACTGCAGAGGAAAGTGAAAATTTCGCGAAAGTTAACTGACGATAGTTATTCTAGTTCAATAATTACTCATCTATGCTATAAAATTACTATGTCAGAATTGAAGTGAAGACACATACTCAATATTTACTCACTATACATCAGTAATAACTTGATTATATCTGTAACGTTAACATTAAATTTGATCGTATATAGGTGTTCTGTTATATTAGTCATCAAAAGTTGCCATAGTTTGGATAAGAACATCGATTTTTGCTTTAATATTAGTTCTTGTTTTTTTTTTTTTTTATCCCAAAATATTTTGAGGGGTAGCATTGTAAAATACCTGGTGATTTCTCACCTCTCCAATACATTAACGAATGTCGATAGAAGTCACTTATGTTTATTTAGAAACGTTTATTACCAATTCTAAGCGGGTGTAGTTCAATAAAGACAACCGTTGAGTGGAAATTTGAGGTGAATTCGGTTATGGAATTTCATGTTTTCCTGTCGCGTTTTCAATTACTGCAGCAAAGCGACACTTTTGATGATTGGAGCAAAGTGTATTTGGAGCAAAATCATAGGTTTGCTTTGTTTAAAATGTTTTTAAATAACTGAGCTGGTTCATGGGAAGCGAAAGTTTCAAGGATTTTGTTAAAGTCCGTATTGGTGAATGATTATTATGGCACTACTAAAGCGGGCATATGATAGGACATGACCTAAAAGATATGAAAAATGTGGAGAAAATTACCAAAAGAAACAATCAACCATTCATTACGAATTTTTCCTTTTTAACAAGGCTTCGCCAGCATGAAATTGTCCGCCGTTCACTAAACGTCGAAACAAACAAACCAAAGGACCAAGAACAAGGAAACATTAGTGTGCAAACCCAGTGACTTCATATTAATCCAAAAGAGATATTTTCAACTCGATGTGACCATTTTTAAGAGTCCTATATTCAACTCGTATCTTAATTTTAATATTTACATATGTCGCAAATTTCCGATTTATTTCACGCTGAACTATGTTTTTTGACTCTTTGTTATTTTAATGCACCATTTCAGCTTATAATATTATTGCAGAGATTTATTCCGCCTCTTAAACGACTTAACGATGCTTAAGACGGCTGATGTTCTCCGTAGGGAGAAAACTTCGGTTTAGGTATTCTTGTAATACTTGTTATCATACGATGATATCATGTCGTACATCTTAGTCTACATTAAAAAAAACCTTAAAACCCTTTATTCTCTCTCTGGGTGACAGTTGTTCATCTATTTCACTCATAGAATATCAAAAATTCGATTTTCTGCCGGAATTTAGTGTAATAAATTTTTATGTCAAGTAATTCTTTTTATCATGTACACACACATATATGTATTTTTGAATGTGACCAGGAGATGTGCCCTATTTGACTAATACAGAGGAAAGAAATAGGGAGACGGGAGACCGCAGCCTACTGGGTATAAGCGTAGCCTATAAGTGTTGTGCCTTTATCGATCAAACACTCACTATAGCTACGACCAGAGGAAGCTCTATCGCAGTCCACGGACACTCCTGATTCCTATTCAACAACTCAAGCCGTAGCCTCAAATACACTTTGCTTCCATATAAAGGTTTATCAAGATCCTGTGTATGAAAGTGAGTTCAAGGAACGGCCTATCCCAACCAAAGCTCTCGTAGTTATGTCCTGTACTTACCATATCGATATCACATGGTATTTATGTGAGGAACGGTCGTAAAAATAGGCGGATCTGATCCATTTTCAAAAGAGTGTATGCTTGAGGCAAAGCAAAATCTCGTTGAAATTTCTCGGAAAATGTGAAATTAAACGCAAGTGAGCTTAAGCAGAGATCAATTAGGCAAATGCAAGGCAAACCGACATACTTAAAACGATTCTGAATCGATTGGTGCAACAAAAGTCAGGCTCTTCTGTGTGTTGCATGCAAGTTTTGAGGAGTTTTAGGAATTTCTCAAGTGTTATAAAAGAGAGAAATTTTATTAAATACTGAACAAACATTACAAGCATATAAATATCGTAATTGTGAAATTTTCTCCGCCTTACTATTGCGATTTTTTATAATTTTTAAAAACTTTTCAAAATAATTGTTTCAAGTGTAAATACTGCAAAGCATAATCGGTTCGTTTCCATATTGCAAGACGAGTACCTATATGATAAGCTTCACAACAGCACTTGTGTGTAGAAAGAAAATTATCTTTTTAAATTTTTCCACAAAATGGATTTTACTTTAATTTAAAAGCCGGTTGAAATGCACGAAACAATAAAAGATTTGCTTATCTCTTCATTTGTGTATATGTGATTAAATAAATTTCCCTTTATAATTCAGTAAGTGTATCCTTTGTGTTTGCATGCGTGCATATGTGTTTCCGTGTTGTAGACGCACGCAGGCAAAAACCCTTTACCCTCTCGAGCAATTGTGCCATAATATCCTTTTTTAAATAGTGCTTTAGTGTCATAGAATTATCGCACAATATAATCTTTCCTTTGCTGTACTTTAATAGTTTTAAACAAGGGGATATGTGAGCTTTGTCATAAACTGCAGTCGTCTGAAACAGAATCTACCCCGATCATTTGACCGTTTTCTACGTTCGGAACACAAAAGTACTGAGCAAAACTTGAACATAAGAAAAAGTTAATTAACATAAAGGTAATCGCAATGTTTTCGAAAAGAGGCGAAGAAATCGAGAATATTAAGAACAACATTCTTTCCGTCCACCCGTCTCTCAACTAAGAAACACATATATTAATAGAAGTCAATTTGGATACTTTTGAAAGAAGAATTTTTACTTTTTTCCCTTTAAGATAAATTTTAACCAAAACAGGACGAGGGAGGTGTCTTGTTATTGAAAAGCAATTTTAGGAAATAATTTTTATTCCTTGTTCGAGAGTTTTCCGGCATTTTGTTTTGGGCTGCGCATGGCTCCATATTTTCGTTATTTTCCGGTAAAAGACAACAACCACGTAATCATTCGGGACCTTCTTTTGAAGCCACTTGTACTTCGTAGAGGCCTATATCTAATCAAAGCCAATCGTCTAATCGTGACTCAAGACACGCTAAAGGGAAGTATATGCGTACGCGCTCTGCTCTTACATTTTTTAATTGGATAACACAAATCCCAGTCTATTCTGAGGTATACTGCAAATCCTACCATCGCAGATGGAACTGCGCGAGCGTCGAAGCTAAACGAGCTTTCTTTGCGTCAAACGCGATATGTTTTAAGACTGATTGCAACAAATTATCTACCGTTCACTGTTTTGTGTTACGCGAAGAAAGTGATAATATTCACCAGACAAAACCACTCTTTTTGGTTAATACTCCCCTAGCAACCCCTAAAAGCTTTCCATTGGTTTTGAGCAATATTTTTATGGAAAAAAAGCTTAGCTCATTTCGCTTATCAAAGTGGCTCAAAGTCTCCAGTTTCACTCTAATTCGAAACTAAGAATCAACCTCATCTTGTCATTTATCCCATTTTATGAGGCTATGGTTAAACTCACTTTATCTTAATGATATCGGAAACATCTGCGGTTAAATGCGTGCAATATGTCAGTTAGATGAATCTCCTAGAGAAACTAAGGACGAAAGTTTTTCGCCTTGGAGGAATCTTTCGACACCCATCGCCCATCTTATACAGCACAAATATCATTGTTTTTAAATGCTCGTCAATTGAACCAGAAAAAGAACCGGATCTTAATTCAATATCGTTTATCGTTTTGTCAAAATTTTCACCAAAACCCCAAATAAAGTCAATTTTTAGACCTGATCTAGGCAAGCCCCTAAGAAGGCACGTCCTATTTTACCATTGCTTTATCCTTTCCCTGATAGTCAACAAACCGAGGCCAAATCAAGAAAACGCACTTTACTAAGTCGACTCGGCAGGGATGGGTGCAATTTATTACGTGTTCCCCATTCATATTAAGCACACGTATTTTTCA
Source organism: Glossina fuscipes (assembly GCF_014805625.2). Taxonomy (NCBI): domain Eukaryota; kingdom Metazoa; phylum Arthropoda; class Insecta; order Diptera; family Glossinidae; genus Glossina; species Glossina fuscipes. The sequence goes on from NW_023998416.1 coordinate 22,257,758, forward strand.
TTGATGATGATTCTAATCAAGCAAAAACCAAATCAAAGAAGGTAGTAGGTAGGGTACTACGAAACATACTTAAACCGATTATAAGTTATCTCTTGTTTTCCTATCTTCCTTACTTTTGAGGTTAATAATAAATTATATTACGGAAATTATATACAAACTTAAATGCTCATATGTACATACAGACGTGCAATGAGTCAACACTATCTCTTCTTAACTCTCTTTTGCACATGCATAAACAATAAAACACTCACACTTGTAAAACAATTGCATATCATGAAAACAAACTTATGCACTCGTATGCATAGGTGGATGGGTATGCATCTACAACTTACCTAAAGCATACGTTTTGCAGACTGGTAACAACGTTTGTATCCACGATGACACACACAAATGTTATATTTGTGTATGCATGTTATGCACAAACAATTGTGCTAATGTGACTTCCGTTTCCGTTGAAAATTAGTTAAAAGCTAAACGTTTACGTTTATACGCAGATATATACATAAGTGACTGTCTGTGAATGAACTGATTCACCACGAGCTCAGACAAGTTAGCTTATTCGTACTTGCTTTTATGCTAAGCATATATGCAAGCATATATGTTTGTAAATTCATATGAATTATGCTTTAAAAGGATATATATATATATATATATTTTTTTTTTTTTTTTTTTTGTTTCTTTCGTTTCTTTTTGTTTTTCATATACGTAAAATAGGTGAATGGCTGGTTACGAAAACAGACTTTATTCTGCTTTATGAAGGGGGAAAAAAAAACCCTTAGGTTTGTTTTGTTCGAAAGGAGAAAATTTCAAAAAGGACTCAGAATTATGATGCAGTCCACCTGGTTAACAGTTAGTTATTTCCGTTTCATTTTCAGAGATTTATTAACTATCCAAATAAGGAAATGGTATATTAGTTTGCATATGAAAAGCAAATGAATTAGTCGACATGACTTGGCAATCTTTTCGGGATAATGTGCAATACATATGTATATGTAACCTTCACCCGAGAATGGGGATTTTTAACTGTTGCTAATGCCTATCACATATCACAAAAAAGTCGAACAATGTTATACCTCATCCGGTTTAGCAGCTATTTTAATAAAAATTCGAAACAATTGAATTAGTTTCGTATGTCCATCTGTCTTTGCATCGATTTACTGTTTGATATACAAAGGTGAAGTTTCTTATGTGCACTCTAAAATAAATTTCACACGCAGACGATTTAAACTCTGAGCTACACAAATCACATAAGGCTATGCAGTTTTTACAACCTTGTTGATGTTCAATATTAGCTTTAACACCGAGAGATATATGCTACGATGGTGTCCGTAATATTGATGAATGAAATTCTGTGTTTTCCTTGTAAAGTTTGCGATTGAGTTTACTTTGAGATGTGAGATTGCGTGTGAAGTGTTTATTTTAAGTTGATTGCATTCACAGTTATATGTTAAAAATTTTTCCTGATGCTTGTTTTTTAATTCCTCAGCAAAAACTAATTGCATGGCGGTGAGCAGATCTATGTAGACTGTAAAAATATCGCACTACATCGAATAATTTAGCCATTAGTTGTCTACAGAGCGAACTAAGGGGGCATTGTTCACATTGACCTTAACTTTATTATGTTATCTATCATATTATGCTTAGAGAAAGGTTTGAGTACAATAGCTTAGACATGACTGAAAGTTTATTTGCAATGGCTCAACGTTTTTACGTTTCAGAAAAAAAGACCGAGTACTCGGACTTATATTTTGTACTCTTCACACGTCTTACGAAAAGTTTAAGCATCTTCTCGTCGAGACGCATCTACCAAATAGCGGACAAAAACTCCTGATGCTTGCTCTACCGATAGTTCTAATACATCAGTACATTATCTATTCCATATACAGGAATTCAAACAAGTATTTACTGACAAATACTCAATAATTCCTCTAAGCAAGTAACATTTTGCCGATATTCACATCGAGAAGAATAAGAATATAACAGATTTGTCTGGGTTTGTATCTATTTTCATCATCTGAAAACACATCCCAGAGAATGTGCCCGTATTAGTCAAATACTGAATAGACTTAACAACGTGCCCCATGCATTCCATGCATTCCTCAATTGTTGTCCGCTTTTCAAATGCTCGTTTCGCCCGTGCCGCAAAAATTGATATAGAAAGTTGCAACTTATCACCTATCGATTTCTGCTGAAATAATGAATTTTAAAACCACGCTAAGTTGATTTCGTGAAGAAAGGGCTCCCACTTTTTTTGCCTCCTACTTCGTTAACCCTTAAAGGAAAAGAGACGACTACAGCTTGGCCGCGTTAAGTCTGCCAAACTGAATATTCAATTTTCTTCTTTCGCATAATTGATAATTTTTCCAGTTTTCAATTTTTTTTTTTTACTTCTGCAATATTTTTGCATTTATTTATTGAATAAAAGTGTTTTTACGAAACTCTTGCAACAATAATATTTAAATTCAATTAAAAAAGTCTTTTGTTATTCTCATTTTTTTCTCAAATTTTTTCTTTTGGCGTTTAGGTGTACACATCATTAAATCTCACTCCACTCTTCTAAAAATTGTTGGAATTGAAAGAACAGAGAAAAAACTTCTCCTTTGATGACGTAGGATAATTACGATGAACAGCCAATGGCATTCGCATTCAGATTGCACCGAAGGTAAGAAATATTCCAATTCTTTTTCCCTCATTGATATGGCATTTTTCTATAAATATATTTATAATATACTCCTTACATATATACATATATATATATATATGTATATATATATATATATATATATGTATATATATATTTATAATATACTTCTTATATATATGCATACTGATATGTATCCATATATAGGTATATATATACGTTCCCACAAGTGGTGTATAGGGTGTACAGGTAGATGATTTTTAAGCGTCTTACAATTTAAATACTATTTTTAATTATATAAGAGGTTTTTGCAAGAATGTATAAGCGTCTATAAGGAGATTTATAATATTAAAAATTTACATATGTTTTAAGAGCTTAAAGTGGTTGAAAAAGTTAAACGCACTGGAGGTTACGAATGATGGAAGACTCTAGTACTTAAATATATGTATATGTATACATATATATGCATTCGTTTTATATCATGACATTGTCTGGTCGGGCCGCACTGCAATTCCCAACTTTAAGGATTTTTGCCTCATCGAGATCGGCCAGGATACAAAAAAATTTTCAAAAACATGACATTTTCTCTAATGTGAAAACCTAGTCCAGGTTGTGGTTGCCGTGATACGCAACACCATTGCCCCCTTTCGTAGTTTGGCTACGCTCGATTTTCAAAATTGTGTATTTTTGGTTTTTTGGTTTTTTATTTTTTATTTTTTAAATAATGATTATTTAAGTTTTCATTATGTTTCCACCGTCGCATCATTTCTACATTTATTCGTTTAATAGAATATTTATGCAGATTTTTTGCAACAAAAGTATTTAAATTCAATTAAACAGTTATTCGGGCAGTTTTTTATTTTAAACTTTTGCTTCTGGCTCTGTGCATGTGTATATCATTAAATAAATATCTCATTGCATTCATTTATCAGCTTTATTTTTTCGTTTTTATTCGTTTTTTTTTTTTTTTTTTTTTTTTTGCATTCCATTGTTTATTCATTTTCTTTTCTATTAATACACAATACATTATAGCACATCAGTTACAACAGCATGCGATATAATTTCAATACGGTTCAATGTATGGCAATGCAACACAGCTTATTTTGAATTGTTCGTGTAAACGTTTTTGTGTTTCTCTTGCCAATAATACACCGAAAGGTAGAATTTCAGTGATTTATTTGTTTTTCGTGCCAAATTTGTGTCACATATGGGAAAAATTCTTTACCAACATTGTTTTTTTGTTTTTTGTTTTTTTTTTTTTTTGATTTCTTTTCTTTTTTTACTTTCATTACAATACTTTCCATATTGGAATTCTTATAAAAAAAAAATAATTAAAAAAAAAATACATATTCCTTAGGTTAAATGTAAAATTGTGAATTATTCATGAGAGTAAAGTTTTATTTATATCTATTAAGAATTTATTTAACGTTACATCCAAACTGCTTCCTATCTATATATGAGCATAAGTTAAAAGCAAGTAAGAAAATTATATTCGGTCTTGACCGAGTCCTTTATACCGCATCATCCTTATCCTTAAAAAGGCAAAAAACGTAAAAGAACTACATTTCTACTGCTTTATAGTATAGAGTCGGCGTAGCGGATTTTTTCTATATTCCAAATATTTCGCATAGACATGTGGGCTTTGAATAGCTCAGGTTAAGTCTAATTTCTTTTGCAAATTTGTAGGCGTTTCCGCTAACGTCAGAATGTATACCAAGCATACTAACAAAATGACAGACGGACAGTTGCTTAGGTGCATTTTGAATAGTCAAGAATTTTCATACTTTATGGAGGATTAAAAAATAAATCAAATTTTGATACACTGTAATAGTGGGTGGGCGTGGCGAAAGTGCCCCATTTTTATATGGGCATTATTACTGCGTCACAGTGATGAGCAAAATAACAATTTTATATTCTTTTTGAAGAACTGATATGCTCTCACTTTATAAGGTACTGTGGAAGAACACACCGCCCATCCAACGATTTGACCCATTCTCAATAGCAACCTACGTTCAAGAACTTCCAAAGCTTCTGCCGAATTTGAAGTCAATTGCATCGTTTTTGCAGCTAACAGGAGAACGGCATTACGCAAACAAACATCCGGACAGATGGACATATGTATATATATGTATATATATATATATATATATATATATACAAATCCTTATTAACTTCATAACTTCTTATAAACTTTTATATATATTTGAGCAAGTGGACGCCCATTTCTAGAACGGTTTTTCTTCAATGGACGAAACACAGTAAGGCGCTACTATGAAGCTGTTACCAAGACATTTAATTATGCGCATATGATATGGATCGCACTGTTACGCTCTTCAGGGCCAAAATAGATCGACGGCATATGAATTGGCAAAAAAATTTCATGAATTTTTTTGGCTTTAGGGCGACAAGGATTCTAGGATTTAGGGCTTTTATTTATGCTGTATGGTTTGTAACCTAAGGCGCTCTTTTGCCATATTCTCTTCTTGTTCGACTTCTTTTTAGAATAAATTCGTACCAATTCATTGTGATTTTTGGGATATCATAGGTTTCATTTACAATTGCAAGGAGATCTATTTACAAATTATTCATAGGAAATTATATTCGTAGCCTTGCTTTCTCTGGTCTTGTCCGTTGGAATATTACGATTCAAATCTCTTAACTTTGGCTGCCGTAAAAGTGCTGCTTATATACATATATTCGTATTAGCCCCTTTCCCGCTAAATGTTTTGCTGATTCTTCTTAATCTTGTCGCTAGTCGCTAGCCGTATGAGACAGGTGAAGCGTCATGAATGTGCATTTGGGTTGTCTTCTTTTTTGAAAATTGGTTTCCTAGAGGATCGACTAGTTTTCGTGCAAACCCAAATCATAACATGTGGGATTTCCCCAAATGTATTTAAAAAAAAAAAAATTAAACGTAAAAAAAATAAAGACATTATGGTTGGGCAAGACAGACCACTACATGAAGTTTGTATGCAAAGATAGACGTACTCGGTTCAAGCTTAGTGCACTAAATTTATAAGTCAAACCAATACGTTTGAACGATTTTCCCGATAAGATATTGAAAAGTGGGATTTATAGCCATTAAAAGATTTAAATATTTCCCAGACCGGCAAGAGAAATGTCGTTGTAGTCCTTAAAAGAAAAAATAATCCCGGTTAGCAATTCACTGCTAGTTCGGTGTCATGTTGGAAAACGTCTCGATATTAAGTTGACGTACATGTAACAGAACACATTGACATTTTCCGCTCAATGTTCTCAAATGTGCAACGATATTATTCGGTCCACTCAACGATGAATTGCAGTGAGCGATTACTCTTTTCGACAAACTGCTTTATATAAAAACGCCTGTAGGATAAATTGTTCAATCAATTTAATTTTCACGATTAATATTCTTTGCTCAATTTTTGTTATCTAAATTCAAATAAATAAATATTACTTACGACTCTTATTCTCTAATCTTATCATTTGTTTAGTACTTTTTATACCACACAGCGCTTGGGCGACAAGGATATATTAAACTTGTGCAGATGTATGCAACACGCAGAAGGACTTGGGATATGCCCAGGTTTTATTATACTAATCGATTCGCGATCATTTTCTCAATCTATCAAAGCTTGTCTGTCCGTCTATATGCCTGTCTGCCTTGTTTTTATGTGTTCAAAATACAGTTCATAATTTTTGATATTAGTCGACGAGTTTCGACTGAAGGACTGTGAAGGCGTTATTAGAAGTGTTTCGGATCGGCCTACTTTTTCGACCACTTCGTATACAACGCCATATTTTGAAAAGTCGTTATACGAATAACTCTAGGGTGATGTAGGACATGTGAGTGTGTACTACGGTTCACTATCCCGGTTTTGTTCTTTTAATAATAAATTTTTATTTTTGTTTTGTTTTTATTAAAAAATTTTTTGAAAATTAATCAAATAAAAAGTTATTTAATCATGCATAGAGCATAAATTGTCTAAAAATTCTTGCAAAAAACGTATACACGTATTTTATATACAAATTCAATAAAATGGCAGCCAGTAACAGAATTTCCTTTTAAATAAACAAATCACATGCATATGTTAGATCAATAATGTCTAATAGATATGCACGTATCTATTCGATGTCTCCATAAAAGTAGGTATGTGCGTACACAGTTATATACATATCAAAACAATTTTCAAAACAATCTCCTTGTTTTCATATTCACTATCGGTAAATATGAACGCTTTCATCGTTTTATCACGTTTGTAACGCACAGAAGCTTGCACTGTACAGGCCGAGCATAAGGAACCCGAAAGTAGATACGTTTATCCTAACTATCTATTGTTGCGGCAGAAAACTGAAAACTAGAGAAATTAAAATGGAAAGTGCCTGAGTTTAACAGATCAACAAAATGGAGTTTTATCCAGCCAAAAAGATACCCTCTACTGACATTATATGTTAGGAAAGATGAGAAATTTTAGAATATCGTTAACATGTCTAACTTAAGTGAAAGACTATTTGAAATTCGCTTCAAACCCGACAACAGTTTTCTTACTCATTTTTATTTACTACAACACTTGGCAAACTGACAACAATTTATATCGAAACCGTCTCTATTAACACATTTTACTAAATAAACGAATTCCGAAAACAAAACAAATCGATTGGAAATTGTTTTTAGGAACAAATAAATCTACATGTATTTATAGATCTGATAAAAAAGGCAAACAATAGTTTTTTCTTTCTATTTTCTATAAATTGATATTTCAAATAAAGTAATGCTCTGCCATATATAACAAACGATGATATAGTTGTCGATTGATATTTAGTGGAACGAATTACGCATAACTCTTCATTTCGCAAGACCTCCCATCTAAAATATTTAAAAAATAAATAAATAAATAAATAAAACTATTATAGTCAAGCAAGATAAGCTTTTTAGATACCCTACATCATAGGTCAGGTAATACAATTTTCATTGATTGTTCTTTATTAAGCAGCAAATAATGTACTTCCATTCCATGTAAAGTAGAGTCCGTTCCGACTGTCAGCTAATGTCATGGCAAAATTGAGAAAAATCTAATTATACTTCTTTCCCTGTTTTCGTCATTAAGTACTAAAAATGAAACTTTACTGTGAAGTAAAAGATTTAGAAGTGGCAAGACACTGTATGGGGTAGGATAACTATAATATATCTTTAAAGTCCCAATTTGGGGCAGTTAACGTTTACGTCAAATTTTACTGTTATCGGAACAGTTATACTTACAAAATATATAAAAAGAGCTTTCTCCTTATCCTCATACAATATGCGGCCTAAAGAACCTACCCGGATAAGTCAAATTAACTACAGTTGATCTTTACATTAAAAATTCAAATTTTTCGCCATAAACAAGCTTAAGAAATAAGGAGAAGAGTATGCAAAGAAGTTGGAAACCTTGGACCTTCTGATCCAAATATTATAAATGTCTAAGCCTATCTATCCTGTATCACAAGTGCTGTAGGGTACATAAGTAATAAAATAAAAATGCTGATATATGTACAAATTAATGTACGTTCAGGAGTAAACAGCAGCAAAAATATTTATTTATATAAACGACGAAATTTTTAAAAATAGAAAATTTAAAGAGGATGACGATGACAGAATCACCGTTAGCCTTGTATTTTAAAATAAATGTCAAAATCCATGCACAGATTGTGTCTCTGTTCATAGCCTACACCACCTGTGGTACAAGGGTATAATTAGTTTGTGCTGATGGACTTGATATGGGCCCATCATTTATTATACCGATCGATTGAGAATCGATCGAAGCTTGTCGGTCCGTCTATCCATCTTGTTTTCTCTTATTCAACTTGCAGGCCGTAATTCTTGAAACATTTTAAGAAAATTCAGTACACTGGTGAATTTTGACCCAAGGGCGGCCGCTGTTGAAAATGGTCAGGATCGCGCCATTTCTTCGGCCGCTCCTCACGTAACGCTTTATTTTAGAAAGTCCTTATATGAATAACTACATTAAACGGAATGTTATAGGGTATCTGATGAGGGACCGTGCCCCACTAACGTGTTTTTACTTGTTTCATGTATAAAATGCAATAATTTTGATATCTCCTATTGGAGAATCGAGGCTGCGCTTTATTGCAAACCTTATAGAACTATTCAGTTGATACAATTCAAGGTTCTTTAACGATTTAGCTTTTTCGCCAGGGTTCTTCGTTTTGTATTTCACAAAAACTTTACTATTTAACACATAACACTTCATGCATACATATGTATATAATGGTTCTATGGAGATGCCTCATTAATTTTTATATACACGAGGTATGTGCCTCCCTTGTGAGGCTTTATTGTAATATGAATAACATATAGGATGGTGTAGGGTATTTAATTACGATCCGTGGCCCACTATAGCCTTTTTAATTGTTTTTTATATATAAAGCATTGGAGTGCATTGTCGCTCTTGTTCCATTTGTGGAATTCAGATATATTCTTCTAACAGATCATATAGTCTATATTCTGCATTAGGTATGCCTAACACCATTTTTCGATGTCTACGATGTATACAATGCATTCGATTTCTAACCGAGGAAACGTTAGGAAAAACACAGTCTTAACATACTTGGCATCCGGAAATGCTGTTATAGTTTTCACGCGAGAAGAATAAGACACTAGGACAGACTCAACGAAAGTAAAGCCTAAATGGCTTAGGAGGAACAACAAATGAAGCATGTTCTAATAATATCGATCAAGAACTGTCATCCTTAATTGTTCTTACCAGAAACATCAGGTGTCTTCTGTGGAGAGACGGTAAATCAATAGAAAGAATTTCTAAAAAGAATTGAAATAAACAAAGCTAGCGAGATAATTTGATCGATAGTATTATATGATTCAATGCATATATCAATTAAAATCGAGGTCGAAATATTTTTTCAAGCTGTCCATTAATTCAAAAAACCCCGGCTCATAATCTGTTCATTACGCCGACTCAGTTCAAAAATATTACGTACTCAACATCGAGCGATTTATTACACTGTTGCAGAATTCGCTTTTCTTGATACGATTCGTATCACTAGGTCGTGGCTTTATTTACAATCAATTTCCTTAAGGGTAGGATTATTTACAGTTTACTTAGTTTGACCGCATTCTTAACTTAAACTTTCTGCTTAACTGACATGTTCTTTTCGGACTTACCCTCCCCTCCGCAGATATTCTCTTTATATACACTTTTAAAAACATATTAATATTAGCTGAGTTCGTGGCGCCATTTTTAATCCGTTTATCCGCTTTTCCGCTAATCTTCTTCAGCGGCCGTCTTTTGCATGACACGCCATGAATATGCCTCAGTTTTTCCAACACTGGAAATTTATTTTCTGAGAAAATCAATTAGATAGCTTGAAACTAGATTTGGGAATTCCGTAACTTACTTTGGCTTCTTGAAAGCAAGTTCGCTCGTTTTTCCTCCTCTTTCCTTTGCTTTCCAGAAGAAGAAGAACCAATAAGAATATGATTTTACGGTGAACCATCATTACGAGCCAATATGTAAACAAATGCAAATTACTTTCAAGATTAAAAGTCCGTCAAAGGCAATTTTAAATTGAGCTTTCAAAATGCGCAGCGAAATAGTTGTCAATACGTGCTATGCATTAAGATGAAATAAAAAAAAAAAAGTCAATTTGAACTGTGACTTTGCGTTGATTTGGTCAAAAAGTTGACAGAATGTTTTTTTCTTAAAAAAATATTTATTTAACTGTCAATATTTGTTTTTCTCCTTCCCATTGTCAATCATGCTTGCACAACAAGTCCGTGGCAGCATTGCATCAACATTTTGTTTTGTCATGAATTATTGCAAAAATCAATTATTTTTCATATTAAACATAAAACGGTGATCTTTTCGAAATCTCTTAACTTAATTGTATATTAAATGGAAAAAACCCCACTAAGGAAGGGCGAATCTTCACAGTCTATACTTTGCCTTCTAGGTGTATACAAAAGCCGCGGTTTACTAGGTTAATATTAGAGCATTACCTGATTAAGATTTCTGAAGATAACGAGTTTTCAAAATAATAAAATATATGTATGACTCAAGGCCACAGTTTCAAAGCTAAGCTGTACTCTGGTTCCGTTTTTTTTTTTTTCGAAATAATAACTAAATTCTACTTTGTAATCGCATGGTTAGTTTTCATAAATTAGACCTTTAGATCATTGAAATTGTGAATATATTTCGTTTACGAAGATCACTTCTTCTATGAACGTTTTTCGCAAAAACTTTTTTTTCTTTTAGATGAGTTTTGATGACATAACCTCAATTTCCTTTTTACACTATTTTTCTCAATTTGATTGCACCAAACGATTCATTTAAATTTGAGCAAAAATGATTACTAACAACTTCAAAGAAAATGAAAATCCTGATAGAGTCTATGTAAAACAATACGATTAAATTAATCGGAAATGTGTTCCTTTGCATTGTTGACTTTCGATTTTCGAAAATGCATTGAATGGATGTAAATTATACTGTTTTCGAATGAATCAATTTCCTTTGCTTGACGCAAATATATGTTCTTTAGAATCTCATTTTGCATGGCGGAGAGTCAAGTTGAATGCATTTTTACGTTTGCAAGTCTTTCGAACCTATATTTACATTTGAATGTATTTGCCATGCAAATCAAGGTATCGATATCCCGTCTTTGCATACAATAGGTAAACATTTTCTAAGCCCTTGCGTCGTTGGTGAGTTATATTGAAAGTGGCCCATGTCCACTCCCCAAAACTAATCAAGACAGATATCGTACTATTTACATTCGTATATTTTAATGCTAAGAAAGTTGCGTTATATGTCCTGACACTGTTTAGAAAGCACGTAGAAACGAAAAGCACATTATAGCTTACAATGATATGTACTCAGGACCAAACAGAAATACAAAAGTAACCTTGACATGGTTAAAAGCTGTCGAACCTACCGAAAGCCGTGTAGATGTGATTGACCTTAAGTTTCTATTATGGGGAATTTGTGTTTTTTTTTTTTTTCTTTAAGTCTCGGAAAAAGTTATTTCATTAATTTTGAGAATGGCCTAAGTCCATTTGTAGCCATAAAAATAATGTTATGTACGCTAATTGGATTTATAAATTAGTTTTACTGTTTTTATATTTATTAAGGCACGAACCTTTAAATTCACCGACTTTAAAATAATACGTGGTTCATGGAAACTCTTTACGATCACTTCTTGTTAATTCAAATACATCATCAGAAGAAGTTAAAACGTCATAGTAGGGCAAGGCTAACAACAAAATGCCCGTCCATTATTGAAATTCAAACTCGTTCGAGTAATTTAGTAAAATAATTAAAATTAAAAATTTATAGAAATGACAATATAAAGAACCCATCATTCTTCGCCTATTTAAGCCACGATATACCAAATCCCGTAAGATCATATATAGGTAAGTAAATTTATATGTGAAAAATCGTTACTTTGTATAGATTTTCATAAAAAATACAGAGAATTAGTGTTCGAGCAATTAGATCCACCACTGAGGAATGCAGCAATGTCCGGAAAATAATCAGAGATAATGCCATAAGGCACACAAATCCATGATCAGAATCAAATTTCGAATTGATTTAGGTTTGTCCATCCGCCCAGCTGTGTGATGTCAACACTCTCCTTGCAAATCTTGCATTCGAATTTATATTGAAAATAGGTCAGATTGGAACAAGAACACGTCCGCAGTACAACATAATCGTGCTTCCAACCGTTGCTTTCAAAGTCAAAAGGAAATAGTTTTGTTTCTCGTTACTCATAAATTACAACAAGTACATCGAAAAAGATTTCCTTTCTGATTTGACAATACCCGTACGAAAATGAAACAAGTCGGCCACGCTCACGCAAGATTATAAAATATTATGTTTGTATTTGTTTATGTACTGTTTACAGTTACAAAGTATGGATTTCAAGAGGGCCAGATAACTCAAATTATATGCTCGTCTATATTGAAAACTCTGCCTCACTTGAAATTTGGTCACGCGACCGTTGAGCAGTTAATCGTGATCCTAAATATTGAATTTTAAATTATTTTTATTAGTTTATTTTTATTGTTTAACAAAACCGCGTTAAGTATGAAAGATTCAGCCATTACCGCTTACTTGCCTTCTTTAGTACGGGAATTTAAGAATTCTTCCACCTCACTTACAAGCACGACTTTTACAAGGTAGGACAATCGATTTTCAATAGATTTCGGTCTTAAACCACACTAGGTGTGACAAAGTTTATCAAAATGTCGCGAACATTGGAATCTATAGATTGCAAGGCAAAAATAAATGAACATATATCATAAGGATGGATGGACAGACATACTTAAAACGATTTACGAAATTGAAAAGTGGTTGGGGTGTTTAAACCTATCTACGAAATGATTGGTATAACGATAGGTGGGTAAGCAAGTCTTCCTTGGTGTTGCACATTCCTGCCACAAGTGGTGTAGGTTGAAAATACTGCTCTCAGCCGTAGAAAGACAAGTTACATCGTCCGTATAAGAGATTTAATTAAGACATCTTCATAATGCATTTCTTGCGAAATTCAGAGAATTTATTAAGTGCTAAATATTAAATAGCCCCTTATCTCGTCAACGAACGTAAACCAGACGTTTACTATGAATTTTGTCTACTTACCTTAAATAACGTAGTTGCAAGATTCTAATTAATATTGCTACAGTAGTATTTGTGGTTTCTTGCTAAATTAAAATTTATCCTTAATTTTGCTTTCGATCATATTCGTGTAATGTTATTTCGCTTTTTAAACATAACATAGCAAAGGAGTAAATCTTGTTAGAAAGCTTATTGCAAAGGATTATGACTGCTAAGAATAGTAAGGAATGTTAACCGTGTTCTTACATTTTTTATTTATTTTTTTTTTTTATGTTATGCAAGACACAAACAAGAACAACAAATTTATGGAAGTTTATGAGAATGCGTTAACATTGTAAACAATACCGTGTATGGTAAAGGGATACAACCTTATAATACGTGTAGTGTAAACACACAGTTGCGAGTAGTGTCAGTTCTTAATCAGAATCAGACGTTATAACGAATACATGAACGTATATAAATCTAAATGTGTTTATATATCCATACATATACATATATATATATGCTGCTTTCTCTGTTTTATAGATTATTCGATAAATTACCTTTGTGCGATAGAAGGAATTATAAAAACCTTTTAAGGGACTACGAGAAAGACACCATAAATAAGATTCTAAAACTAAGAGAAAAAAGAAATAGTCTAAGAATAAAATTGATTACAAAACATAGATGACAGTTGACATAGATGAGGTTTACACATCTATTCATGTTCAGAATACATATTAAGGAAATTGTGATTTTTATTTATAGCATTATACCATCAACTTTGGTATATCGAAAGCAACCTAAGATAGATTTGCACAAAGAGAGGGAGAGAGAGAGAAAGAGAGAGAGAGTGAGAGAAAGAGTGCTGATTGTAGAAGAACAAAATATAAGAATTCTTTTATTTACGCTTAGAAACATTTCATCAAATTTGGAAATCCATATCAATTTACGAAAATTTATTATTAAAATATTTTAATATGTAACAAGCGAAAGCATTGCAGTGGGACACCACCCGTCATCGAATACCTTACGCCTTACTGCGTTCAATACAGTTAGAATTGCAGCACACAATGGCTTTTCGATGTAAGGCGTTGTGTGGGAAGCTTTCAAAACAACGGTCCCTTTGTCCTTTGGCCAAAACATTTGCATCAAAATATCTCAAAGTTACGATCTGTAAGAAAGAAGAAATTAAAGCACACAGACGGACAGACCAGCAAGCAACGCGTTTATCTCAACTCCTTCGGGATCTTAAATACATCCGCTTTTCAATATACATTTATATAACTCATTTTGAACGAGGGGCATAAGATATTCATAACCAGTTTTTGAAACACTTTCAAAAGTCAGTCGTCAATTAGTTCTTCTAAAATTTCGCTCTAGTTTCACATCCATTTAATATGCCAGCGTATAATTTTTAATCTTTGTCAAGCGATAGTTTTCACAACATAAAGGTTTTCTTGAGAATATGGCTTTGGATAGGTCGTAAAAATGGTCCGATTTAGCCCATTCCTGAGATAAGTGATGTCAATCGACGTAATTTCATCGAAATACCTTCCAAATACCTGCCTTTACGTTGGACACAAAAATATATGGACACACGTTAGATAGACAAATGGACGAACGGAATATGTCTCACTGAATTTTGAAAGTGATTTAAAATCTATTCGTTAAATAAACAGGAGGTTCTACTGTGTCTTTCGGAATGTTACGGATGATGAAAGAGATATCTATTTAGATGCTTGAAAAAGTAAAAGGACTGCTTTCGTCCCAGGGCGGTTCTTCGCCTCCCATCTATCTGAAGATTAAATTAAGATCGGTGATCGTAGCAAATTTCTGTTATCTAGGATTTGATCTATGAAATAAATTTGGGCGACTGCAATGAGCTGAAAGTCTTGTCTACAGAACAAACTTCCTTTACTTTCGGCTTCTAAAAGATTCTCTGCAAAAAAATAGCAAAGTCGAGAATTCTGAAACTTTTACGTGGTCCAGAATTTCTCATAAATTACTTTATATGCTTCTTATGTCTCGCTACTTGTACTACTCTATGCCTACGTTCGCACTGCCAGATACGTTATGTCGCACGTGTGTTACGTTATTCATTGCCAGAATAGACAAACATTTGTTGGGCATCAATAGATTAAATGCCATTCGCACGCAAAGTCCTTCCACCTTCAATTCCTATTATACCGTGCGCTACTTCCCTTAAAGGTATATTAATTTTATTACAAAAATTTACCTTTTCTTGTACAAATCGATTCCGAATCATTTTTTAAATCATATCGGGATTATCGTCTACCTCCTGTCTATCCATGTAATTGTTTGGTTGGCTCATAGCAAGTAACTTTCAAGGTACATTGGCACAATGAGTTTTGGCCCGCATTCGTACGCTGTTGGATACAGGACGGATTGGATCATATATGCGATCACTTTTTCTACAACGGCGTATTCTGAAAAAGTCATTGCGTAGTTGCAGGGGATGCACGTAACGGGCTACCTTACTTGCGTATAGCTTTAATTAGTTTTTCTCTTTTTACCTCCATTACTGAAGATTAGAGGTATGTTCCTTTTATCGAAACACTTGCAATATCCACAAGGAAGCCTCACAAGATATACGTGTCCTTGCCTAGTATCAAATTATGAATCAATTTCGTTGATCTCCCCGCATATCTGCCCGTCTGCCCATCGCCTAGTTACTTTTCCGTATGCGACGGTCTGGCTGTCTGTCTCTATATTCAAACATCCATATGTCTATACGTCCACCTCTATACAAGGTAAGCTTACGCGTAACTGGAAAAATTAGCTTGTCGGATAGAAATTTAACAAACTCATAGTAATAATGGCACGCATCGATTTCAGGACGTGCGTACAGTACAACAGGCAACCAGACTACATCTAAGCTCAAAGGCAAACGCACGTATATTTTTTGTTTTGTAAGCAAATATGATGGGTACAGATGATTCGTGCATAGCCGAACATAAATTTGCATTTTTCTATTTTCTTTTCTTTTTTTCTGAATAAATTAATGAGCTGGACTGATGGAAGGCTGTATATCTTTTTTGCACACTTTCAAAGGCTTGAAATTAGATTTTTCCAGCGTCTTTTTTTATGTTTTTGCTTTAAAAAAAAAAAAAAAAAAAAAACACACAAACATTATAAAACGATGTGATTGCAATTTTCTTTTCATTTAGTTTAGGGTGTAAAAGCCTTTATGTCTTTTTATTTCTGCGCAATTACATGACAGCGCTATGTGCGTGTAACTATCTTTTCTAATTAAAATTGCTTATTCTCGCTGTGTTGTCGTCTATAGACCAACTCCAATTAATATTTACTTTATCTTTGTCAATGTGTCGTTCTTCCAGTTGGTTTATATGCGTATGACACATAACACTATATACACAAAAACGTGTATACATATTTGTATATTAACATATAGCCGTAGCTTAAAGAAAATATAAACCAACTGAAAACTTAAAACCAACAATTGCATACACAGCGTCACGCGATAAAGCAAAGAAAACAAAAAAAAAAAAAAAAATGAAGAAAAATACAAAAACAAATATGAAAAAAGAAAAAAAAACTGTTGAATAAAACTAAAGGCTTTTCATATGATTAATGATAGCAAAGAGCATAATGATGTTAAGCCTGTTTGTTGGGAACTTTTTTTATTCTTTTTTTTTTTTTTGCACTATATATGCAGACATTTCGCATAGCATCTCAAAATAAAATGAAATGTATGTATGGACCGATTTCTTTTTTGTTTTTATTTTTTTTTTTTTCATTGCCCACACACAGCACAACTCATCGCACACAAAACATAAACAAATATATTCGCATTAAGTTAAGCATATACATGAAAACAGAAACAGGAATTTGAGTAAAGTAGAATAACAGAAAAAAAAAAAAAAGAAGAGAGGGTGAGATAGCATTACACATATACAAAGTCATGTTGTCGTGTCTGACTATGTGACACTTGTATAACTATATGTACACATCCATACATATACATGTGTATGCTTAAGTATAGATGTCAGCCTAGTGCGGATATCCGCAATAGCGTTTATTTGTGAATGAATACTGCATGTACACGCCTGCCTGTCCGACCACCATGCCTGCTTGCCTACTTTTGCGGTATTCAGATATATCTCCGTGTGCCGTGTGCCGTGTGCCGTGTGTATTGTGTGCGCGTGTACATATATATGCATGCGAACGTATATTTAACCAAAATGCCTTTAAATTGTTGATGGTGAAATCTTTCCCTTTATTTACATATTTAAAGCTTAATTCATTGCGACAGTAAACAGGTTTTTGTTTGAATTTTGCCTTGCGTATGCCCGCCTTTCGTTATTGTATACATGTATGTATGTATAGAGGTATATATAGAAAAAACAAAGGATTACAAAAACTGGAGCACTAACTTTAAAACAAACACACTCCCATAAAACGCTTAAAATAAAACCATTAAGCAAAAAAAAAAAAAAAAACAAAAAAAAGGAAAACAGACAACAACGACGAATGGATTTTAACTTAGCTTTAGTTTTAAACAAAAAAACCTTAAAACGTATTATTTTTAGTTTAATATTAGATCGTAGGCATATTGAAATAAGTGGTAGAGGCTGAATAATAGCGATAATCTCTTCCACGCGCCACTCAAGTTGGTCCCAAAACGACGACACCGCTTCTTGCGAACGTAAAAATGCTTACGGGGAACTAAATCTTACGGTTGCTTATGCGAAGGAAAAATATGCCAAAAGAAATCTTTAAATAAAATCCTTTAGAAAATAATTCACTCTTACTATCGAAAGTGAAAACAACTAAGAAAGTTGTACTCGGCCTTGACCGAATCTTTTATACCCACCGCCGTTATACTTAAAAACACGAAAAAGCAGAAAAAGCATTAAATTTTCTTTTTTCAGCATTAAGGTGGAAATTTCGATTGTGTATGAGTAACAAGCAAAAAGCACGGAAATCAAAGGATTTCACAGTTTCTCTTGCATAGGCGTGAGCGCATTGTCAAAGTGTCCTTCGATCAATGGACTTCAAAGGGTTCAAAGGATATGTACACACAAACAGACGGACATACTTAAGTGCATTCCGAATTTGAAGGCAGCCAAGAAGCCCTTATAAGTTATTGAAAATTAAATCAAATTTTGTTATCCAAGGACAGAGGGTAGGCGTGTAAAAAGTTTCCCATTTTTCTACAGGCGCTACAGCATCGCCCATAAAAGATACGTTCAAATTTTTGTAGATCCATATGACGTAGTTTATGAGAAGTGATCTCAGTTTGCATGATGTTATAGGCACGTTATTTGATCAATTTGAATCTGCGAGTAAAAAGCTCCTTTGATAATGGGGTAAGAAATTGTTAAGAAGTTTTGAATACTTTTTGGGCCAATGGAAGACTTTTTTTATTATTGTACGTAAACGCGCCAACTTTCATGGCAAAGACATACCTTCTTAGGTTTTCATAAATATTTTATACTTCTTTTATTATATCGAACGATTGCTTTTAATTCTCTCTGAAGAAAAGTTGTGATATGTGTTGGTTTTCTATCGTAACTTTTTTCCGACCAGAAATGAGAAACATTTTATGCATTTTACTGGATGCTACATTCGGAATGACTAGGGTAGCGTATCCTCAAAATTCGCTCTAGGTTATAAACGTAACAAACGTAAATTATCTCTCTTACGTATTTGGGAGCATTTAGTTTATTTTTATTGTTAGAGCCGTCTATCTTTGTATTAAGTGCTTATATATTCTTGAATAAATTGAAATGCTGAATGTGCTAAGCCCTTTTCACTTGTCGGTCCGTGCGCGTGAATGTCTATTGCCTAATCTTGACATCAGAATCTTGAAGTTGAAGTTACTACAAAACCAATTTCAAACCGTGTCCTTAATGACCTCAAAAAACCGTACACGATATGAAGTAAATTTTCTTCCAATTCTTTATAAGAAAATAAGAACTATCTGATCCAAATCAAAACTAGGTGAAATAGTTGGACAAATACGTCAGCTGAGTTGCATATCACGTAATCGAAGGAGATCTTCACAAGTACGATTGGCACGCGAGTGATCTCGATTCGTACGCTTACCGTCATGAAAATATTGCTGCATGTCTGTCTACAAGTTTGAAGTGGTGAGTAGTGAACTTTGGTACCATGACGAATGAATCTTTTCACTTTCAATAAACTATTGTTGTTTAAAACGTCCTTGCGATGAGAGCGAATCGAAATATATACGTTACACAGAAATTGAGATTTAATGCCTTAAAGGTCTTCAAGAGATCTGCATGAGTTTGTGTTCGCGGGTTCCAATCTCAGTGCTATACATTTTACTTTGGTCGTAGAAATAGCGATTGCTCAGTCGGTAAAGGCATAACACTTACCTTTATCCCTTTCGCTTTGTTCACTTCTCTGGGACTGTCACCTTACTACGTGAATGAGGCAGATCCCGTGAACGATTGGTTATATAACAAAAAAAAGGGACATTTTGCACTTTATTCCGAACTCTACATTTTTGAAGCATATATTAATTTTGTTATATTAATAATGATTTTTGAGTTGAATTTTTGTGAATTCCCTTACATGTCTTAAAATTTTCCTCATTCCGTCTAAGCAGAAAAAAAATTGCAATACTTACTTGTTGACGGCAAAAGAGAAACAGTTCTAACGTCTAAATGCCTTCAGAGACCCTTCGTAGGCTTCGATTTCGCATTTTTCATTGCTTTGTTCGTACTTTCATAATAAAAGTCATTACGGACGGAACGTCGTAAAGTAATTCGATATATTCAAACCACCTTTTCAGTCGCGTCGTTTTGAACGTTAGAAGTGAGAGAATAGCTCGAATCATATTTCTCGTACAAATTCTTAATCGGTTGGGTGGTTCCTGCCCAAGATACGGGATGTCTTTCTAAATAAAAACATAGTGTTATGACCCCTCATAAAAACACGCGGTCCGATTAGAGATAGAATCGTTTTTAGGATTGTATGGAAAAATAGCCTTTTTCGATAGTATTTTCGATATAATCATCAACGAAGGTTGAGGGGCCCTGAAGGAAGCTTTTGAGACCTTACAAAGTATGTATATTCTTGGTCAGCAAACAATCATAAATCTACTTAGGCATGTGTACCTATCCGTCTGTATCTATCTGTTTAATGTATTCACAATGTCACATAAAGCGTAGTAAGCTTCAAAAATTCTTGGGCACTTTCAAATTCGAAATGAGCCTAAGCAGATGTCCAATTGATCGTGTACCCAACTGTGTAGTATCTGCGGCAAACATTCTCCCGTTGGCGAAACTGAAGACATTGCGTAGAAATTTGCAAAAGAGTTTCAAAATGACCCAAACCGATCGAAGGACACGTCTTCAACGCACATAAATTACTTTGAAAATAGAATAACTCAGGCACGCCCGCCCAATACTATAGAGTATGAAAATTTAGTTCTTTTCCTTTTCCTTTTTATTTTGGTTTTTCTTTTTTAGGTTAACAGTGATGGGTATAAAAGATTCGGTAAAGACCGAACTTGGTTTTCTTAAATTTTCTCTTGTTTAATTTCATAGCTTACAAGCTGTCATAGCCTTGCATAGCACTGGTAAGTGAATAAATTTCATTCTGGATATCTTATGCTGTCTTCATTTCGAATTGACAAGACTTCGTACTCCGTGTGTTACTTACTGTGTTCTTCTCTCTCTTCTTAATAATATTTTGATGGTGATTTTTTATTTATTTATTTTTTTTTTTATTCCATTTATCTTTTTTTATTAGTCGTTTCAATAAAATGTCGATTTTTCCCCATATAGTTTTTATTTAATTTTTTTATTTAGTTTTTTTAATTCTATCTTTATTCTTCTTCTCATTAAATAACATTTCAAATTGCATTACGTGAGATTGTGTTTTTAATTGTTTTTATATGAATATCGCTTTTTTGATAGGATTTCTTCGTTTATAGATTTTCCCCAGAATTCATTTACTTATCATATATAGCATCACACTGTTGAAACTAAAGAGCATTTTACTTATGTTATTATTATTATTATTATTATTAAATATTTACATTAATTAAATTAATATTATTATTTTAGCTTTCTCGAGTCTTAACCAAACAGAATTGATTTATCTATTTTAACATGTTGTGTGACTTAGTATTAATTAAATTGGACTTAGAGATATGTTTTGTGTAGAAAGACGAAGACAGATTAAGGGTGAATGAACTTACTTGAGCGAAAAGATAAAATGAGATGTATATGAAAATTTCCTCTCTTCCCTAATATTATACATTTGCGTCATCTTACAAACTTGTTACTACATATATATATAAATTTATAATTATTAACATCTCCATTGAGAATTTATTAACACATTTAGAGATACTTTAGTCCGTCTATGCAAAGCTGCCGCACCAATGAATTATTATTACTTACGCTTATACCATATTTTATTTCCATAACGAAAAATGTGTGTGTTTCTATAGTAACCTTAACGGTTCTCTCCGTCTCACTAAATACCATTGAGAACTAATAGATTTTTATTTACGTTTTATCGGCCAACGCACACATATCATTTTAAAAACAAAGCCAAGGATTTCAAGATGAAACGTAACTAAAGGAACCTTTATATATAAATGTATTCTTACGATTCTAATCATTTTTGTTCAGAAACTTCACTATGACTAAGAAAAAAAAAAAAAAGATAGATAAAAACATTTTTTTTTTTTTTTTTGCCATGATTTTAAAAATCAATCTTTAAATACTAAACAATGAAAACCAATCGAGTCGAGTGGCAACTCATAACCGTAGCTTTTCCACACGCCTCGTAAACATACGTTCACATACGAATTTTGTGATATTATAACGTCTTAGTGATACTCGTCGAACGTCCCGTTAGGTACAGTTAATACGAATCGAATCTAAAGACCTACATGCGTACGTCTGGTATTGTGAGTAAAGATCCTGTGCTCCATGTCTATGAATACATGTGTGCTTAGATAGATTCCTGTCTACGTATGTAGCTGTACTTAGATGGATCTATGTCTATGTATGTATCTAGGCTTGGGTAGATCTACATATTTGTAAGCCCTTTGTTACGGACGTTGAGGCAGTGCTGAGACAATAAGTGGCCATACATTGGTATCAAAGCTACGCCGGAACAGGTTTCGCATTATCTCATGACGGACTTTGTTTATTCTTGATCGTAATTGTATCATTCCACCTCCCCCATTCTGGACTAAGGTTAAGGATGTGGACAACGCCTTCCTGCAGCTTTGTATCGATGTCTTACAAAATACCGGCGCATTTTTTCCATCTTCTTCCATTTAGTGTATGTATGTATGACTTTTTTAATTTTTTTTTTTTTTTTTATGGACGTAAGGGCAGCGCAGCGTACGTATAGATCTGTAAGTCAGTTAGTGTTTATCTACGTATTACGTACGTATCTACAGACTAAGACCTATACAGACGTAAGTATGTGCGTTTACCTACATTCAAACATTTACACCCAGCCTTGTTGTAAATTTTGCATTTATTACAAAACATTGCTTTCTAGGCATCCTTCACTGATCAAATCACATTATTACATTTTTTCCTTCTTACCTTACCTTAGACCTTAGACACCGAAAGATTTCGGTTTTTTGACAATAAAAACACAAAATCTATTCAAGTGATATCAAGGACAACTACATTTGTAGAGTACAGTTAATGACTTGACCGGAATGCTGATATGATGGTTAATGTGAACATTTACGCTCAATTGCTCGATCGCTTTATCTAAAAATATTGTTGGACGAAACTTGCATGATAACAGCAACATTGCTACAATGAGCTAGACACGGCGACGTGGATAGACAACTTATTAACTATTCCTGTCGTGACTACTATTTTCGTTACATTGAATATATTAACGCGTTAACATCTATTGGTCTATCAATGAAGCCATGCACGGAAGAAATTCTGCAAAGTGTTCTCAAAATATTTCGATCCTACTGTCTCACCCCCAAAAAGAGAGGTGAACTTCTTAGTTACTTTGATGACAATAAAAGTCATTACAAACCATTAACGACTTTCTAGGTCTTCGCAGAAACTGTTTGCAGTGGAATGTTTCACAACAGTTCATTATTCGACTAGAAAAGATTTCCGAAGAACGATAATAATATAAAATCTATGGTTACCAAGAATTTAATATTAAGCGAGGTTAGGTTGCGAATACGGGCGGATTGTAAAGGGCAGACCAACAGTTTAGTTAGGACAAACAATATCAACTGGATGGATTATTTCCTGGGCTCACTTATTTCAATCCCTATTCTCCCTATTGTGAAAGAAAAAATTAAGTCACTTATTTGGTTATTACTAGGAAGAAAATCTTCCTATAAAAGCTGCCTGACGCGTATGTAAATGTATCGGTTTTCTTTTTGTTTGCCTAAGTGAATCGCGTGTATTGAAAGATTCGGCCTAAATCGAACATGACTGTTTCCACGTCGCATTCCATGGTATCTTTTATTATTTTCATTTAACTTTTTCTCGTTTGTCTATATTTTTAAACTGAATTTGTTTTATCTAATTAGAAAAAAAAAAAAAAAAGAAGAAAAACAACTACGTTATACATAATTTAGTCTTAGAAGTTTTTTTACAAATTAAGTTCAAATAAATACTTGTCTCAATTTATTGTTATCTGTTAACTTATTGTTGATATTGTTGTTACTGCCATTATGTTCGTGAACAATTTATTTAAAATATGTAGAAATCGTACCAGAACAGTAATTACGAATATGAAGCGGAAATCCTCTTCTTTGAATGAAGTTTGAGCGGCAGAAGTTGTTGTTGTGGAACTCTTTTTTTGATTTTCTGTAACAAAAGTGTTATATATTTTTCAGAATCAATGATAATTGAATAATAATTCCTCTGGAACACAAAAAAAAAAAAAAAATTAAAATTCTTTTTTTCTTTAATCTTGAAGCAAGTAAAAACACTATAGTGTGACAGGGCCCATCATTAAATGCCCTACACCACATCGCTTAAGTTAGTAGCCGCAAATGTAGCCTTAGTACAGGTGCTAATAGTAGTAGTCGCTTAGTACATATGCCGGCGTAAGGTGTTATACAGGAGGTAAACGCAAAAATAGTCTGATCTGAACCATTTTCAAGAGCGTTCATCCTTGGGCCAAAACAAAGTCGTTGTATCGTATGTCACCAAAGCATTGTCAAAAATAGCGATTTGGAGGTTGACCACAAATGGGCAGACGGACAGACAGTTAAAGCAAGGCAAGGGGTGAGTAATCCCTATAATAAAATGAAGCTGTTGAATCCTTCTGCACAAATTTAATATTAGCCTTACGCGACAAATGGGGTAGGGTACAACAAATTATTAGATAAGCTAAGGAAAATCTATATATAGAAAGGTAGAGTAAGTTAAGTTGCTAAAGCACTTGTACAACATATGCAATAAACTCAAATACATTAAATATCGAACTCAAAAGATTATCATATACAGCGAGCATATACCGTGAGATGGGCTAATCTTATCGGAATTTGTCGCATACGCAGTATACATAGCATAATTTTAATACTTATCATTGCGTTTAGAAAATACCAAATCTAGCAACTTAGTTTTTCTTTAAGCGGCTACAAGCATTGTACAGCAATTGACATTGAACAAGTCGCTTCCTAAATCGAATTTCGTTTGAATGCGGTCTGGATACGCATTCTTCCTAAATTTTGCTTTTACTTCTTTTGTCCGAGATGTGTTTTTACTTTCACTTTATTATTAAGCAAAAAAAAATATTTAGGAAAGGCGACATACATATCGCTTTAATAAAATACCCATAATGCTTTAATCGACTCTAAGGACTCTTTGCCGTTAATGCAAAAACCTTTGATCTTTCCTCAGTCCTTCCTCTCGCGTTTTTTCTTCGTCACACTTTTTTTATTATTTTTCAAATTGCTATGGAATTTGAGGTAAGAGTTCATCATTAAGGGTTTGAAGTTTAGCTCTATTACAGAGAGTAAATTAACATAAATTAATTACAGACTTATTTAAGAATATTACGTTTTTGCATTGTACACATATACGAAATTCACACTGTTCCATTGTTTTACGAAAGCAAAAGTGCGTCACAAACAACTAGCTCCGGTAAACAAATGAAATTTTAATACATTTTGTTTAAAGGTTGATAATATATAGAAGATATATGAGTTTGTTAGTAGTAGTAGTAGCGGCATATATACGTCATTCTATTCCGGAAAACATTCTGCTTTCGCTACAGTTGAGAGCACGTGCGTACTTGTAGCATACCGCGTAAATGGTAAACTTATGCATTGATTTCACTCTGGCAACGTATTCAATATCGATGACTTATTGCTCTTACACTGGCCAATTTTGAATTTATCCAAATTATCTTCGAATTGAAGGAATGTAAAATTTTAAGTTATTATGCTTGCAGTTGAAAAAAGGTAATGGCAAGCGAAAATCAAGGCCCGTAGACGGGTAGTCGTAAGGAGTTCTACGGTTTTATTCCTTGCACTTGCAGACTGTGCGATCTTAAAGCCTTCTTTCCAAAAAGCAAGGCCAATATTGAAATTAAAATTTGTTTTTGCTTTCATAAATACATTTGCAACAAAAAGAATGTGTAAAGAAAAGCAAGTCAAATCGTAATGCGAACAAATTTGGAAAATTCAAAATCCGCTAGACCTCGTTCAGACGCTTCGAAAAAAGTTCGAAAAATTTCAAATTGTATTTTAATCGAAGATTTTAAATAACTCTTCATATCCTCAATGTGTTATTCGCAAAATAGTAAAAAATGAATTAAAAATATTTACACCCTAGATACTATTTGTGAAATGGTCCGCACTATTTTCAATAGTGTTCTGCCTTGGATCAAAACAAGCCGGTGTACCCAATTTCATC
The DNA here is from genome assembly GCF_014805625.2 of Glossina fuscipes. Lineage (NCBI taxonomy): Eukaryota > Metazoa > Arthropoda > Insecta > Diptera > Glossinidae > Glossina > Glossina fuscipes. The sequence continues at coordinate 22,283,878 of NW_023998416.1, forward strand.
AAATCATCTCAAAAATTACGATTGTAGGTTGAAGACAAGGAAAAGAGACGGGCAGAGGAACAGAGTTTTTTTGGACATTGCATACACCCTCACAAACTTAATATACCTATGTACTGTAAGCAATGTAGGATATAAATATCTGATTAATGCAGAGGTTCCCTAAGTTCATGCAAGATAGTGCGCAAAAGTGATTCAAACTAAGTTCATAAACTGTGAAGATATGAAATAAAAAACTTTGGAGAGATTGGATCAAAGAGCGATCTTGAAACCTCTAATCGTCCTTCAACAGCCTGCAGAAGATCGAAGAAGTCTGCGAGAATTCTGCTGAGACTCCAGCATCAGTATCAATTCGGCACCGGACTCGATTCCGAATTATATTCCCCTTAAGATTAAGATTAAGATTAGATTACTCTTACTAAGTTCAATTGGCTAAAAAGCTGCAGTCTCCTCATTACGTGCAACCTTTTCAAGTTCCTTGAATGTAGTTTCAAACAACGACACGTGATTGTTGATACTTTGAACACAATACTAAAATGTATGTGGGCCTAGTGTGTGTCCCTAGGGTCTGTTTAGCTGATAAGCGGCTCCATACGAAACCCTTTACACCCCAGTACACTTTATCAATCAATAAGAAATTCACAATTTTAAATGGTAAGTCTGTGTTTTCGTCCCTGCCTTTTTCGGCATAGTTTAACTTACCATCTAACGATTTATCCAATAAACGAGATTTTGGTACAACAGTCTCTCTGGACTCCAATACTGGTATTCTTTGATGTTTATCACTCTCCACGCTTTCCTCATTACTCTGCCAATAAACTGATGATATTTTAGCGACACACTGTAAACGAATAAAGAGGAAGATAAAATGGACTATTGATTTTAGAAATTCATGCACTACCGAAATGCTCTCAATGACTAATGAAATTTGCAATTTTATTGAATAATGATTCTGCTGGTGCTTTGGAAACACGAAAGCCACTAATCTATTTAATTATTCTATACTATTTCGGTAATGTTTACTGTTTATGGTTATATAATTATATAAATATCCTGTCAACGTGTTCGTAGGTTTCTAAAATCTACTAACACATTTCATTATCTATATAGATGCGCTATAGTTGCATACAACTAAACCAACGCATCCGTACTAAGCACACATGTTTGTGGACAATAGGAATAACCATCAAAACCTCAACTTTTGCCATATTACGCAATTATATATATTTACGGAATTTAAAATGATTGTTGATGATAGATACACTTCTATTAAATATATAGATGGCGCTACATATAGTAGAAAATGGTGATTGAAGAGAATGATTGGACTAATACTCGAAGACATGCAAGGAATTATTTCTAAATATTAGTTAACGTTTTAAAGGATAAACGTAAAGATAATTTAATTTATGCTCTTTGAGCCGACACTTATATAAGTGCAACAAACTCTAAACTGCACGTCTCCACTAAAGCACATAAATACAGCAAAAATTTGTTATTGACACATTTTAATTTATGTGCGGAATATTTGCAACCAGTAACAGTGACTACATTATGCCCGAATCTCTTTGCATGTGTGCTAAGCTGAATGCATTTTGACTTACCTTTAATTTCATGTCGCCATGTTTGAAATGTCACCCACGTACACGAAATTCTAATCCTAGCGTGGCTACTTCAAGACCTTCGCGTCCGACGAGTTTTGGTTCATAGTAACGTAAAAAAGAGCGATTTGCATGAATCCCGTTAATCAGCCAACTCAGATGACAAATAGGTTTCGATGGTGCCGAAGTACAATTTACGCGTACCATGTCACCAATTTGATAACGCGGCTGACCGCCAGTAATTTGTGGTCCTTTCGTTGGTGTAACTGTAAACAAAAGCATGTTTTTTCATTAACACGTACACATAGTTCTTTTTTTTTACACATACACACACACACGCACACACACAAACACACAAACACACACACACGACGAATGAACGAAAGGAATAGATGGAGTGATACTGTAAACACAAAAGCGGGTGTTAATGTAATGTAATATATTAAAGCTGCTGCTACTACTGCTGCTGCATTATAGGTTTGTGTAAGTCGCCAGTGTGCATATATTATGCATGCACCGTTGTTCCCTTGTTTTTTTGTTTTTTTTTTTTTTCTCTCTCTCTCTTTGTTTTCGGTCTCGTGTTTTTTGGTTTTTGTTGTTATGCTAAAAGGTTTGCGCGAGGAAGAGGAATAGGGGGAGAAAGCTCAACTTATAAAGTGAGCATCACATGATTATAATGTTTTCTACGTGTTTGTTTAGTTTAATGGGTAATTTCGTAAAATACATTTGTGGTCTGAAAATGTGTATTTAATTAAAATTAATTTTGTTGCGCAGGCAGGTCCGCTTATATACACATAGGTGAATGCTGGTCTAATATATATACCTGTTTTTATATATATATATGTATATATGTATATCCAAAGCAGACACATGTGCGGGCGCTTCTAAATCCGTGGTGCTGATATAAATAAATACTAAACACATCAACACAAACTACGCTTGCTTTCGTACAGTTAATATTAGTTTTAATTAGGTTGTTGCAAAATATTTTAACAAAAAAAAAAAAAAAAACTAAATAAAGAAAAAAAAAAATGAAAAACATAAAATATTATACCTTACAGGCTTATGTCGTCTGTTAATTTGAAACGGCAACAAGAGTATATGTCGAGTATAGGAGACAGACAACGTTATGAGATAACAAAGAGCTTAAATTTCATTTGCACAGAGAACAGAATACAAAATAAAGGAGAACGTTTTAATCCTTTTCGGGTTTTTGCATTCGATAATACATCCCAAGTTCACATGGCTAACAGGTCTTGCATGAGAGGCAAGCATAAGCAAATAAAACAGAATTTCTAGCACAACGTATATGTTCGCTGCACTGTAATGGAGACTTTGTCCTTCGTACTTGGTTTCAGAGTTTCCTGATTTTCCATCCGCATGAATGTAATTTGCATGCACACAACATTGCCTATGACCTCCCCTTCGATACTTTAAAGAGCATACAAGGTGAAACTAAGTGAGGTTAACTCGAAATTAACTAAACAAAAGTTCTTTCTTTAATCTTTAATCTTTTAGTAGAGTGTGGTAATATTTTGATCTCTCCAACCTATCCGGAATAGTGACATATGTTTTTTTGCAGAAGTTTAATCGATGTAGAATTTCTTATTTGTGCTTTATTGTCACTACTAGACTGGCGTAGAATTAACCTAACCATTCCACGTCCAAAAAGATGCCATTCTCTACATCAGCACATGGACATTGGAGATATAGTATCGTGAACGAATTTTAGTGTTTTTCTTCGTTGGGCTTTATAAAAAGATGGTCCCTACATAATAAAGGCTCTGCAGGTAGCGGTTGTAAGGCCTACTCAAGAGTATGCGTCAATTGTCAGATAGCGGTGGTATAGAATATACGGTGGTGTACAGCCTTACGTATTCCACTCTATTAAAATCGCTTGAAATTATTTGGTTTACCCGTGCTTGAGAAAAGAAGGCACATGTTAGGAATGATGGACGGGAACATTAGTTTCCCCTTTTTCTTCATCTCAGCTTTCTAGGCACAATGTTCCAATTAGGTTTTGCTCAATGCCGCATAAATTGCGAGGGTTTTTTTTTGCCGTTCCTTTGCACAGCTTGTAAAAATCTGACCGACTTCTATATACAAGTTTCCTTTTCTGATTCGATTCCTTTCCTTTCCTTTAAGAGAAAATTTCTAAGCCTGAACTGAGCTATTTCTTGTCAGTTGTACTCATGTGCTTTTATAAGACTAATGGCATATATTAACGATAGCATTAAGGTTGGCGTAAAGTGCTCACATATTTTTTATTTTATTTTTTTTTTTTGCTATATCTCTTAAAGTTAGATGTAACGAAAGATATTTTTATATATAATAATTATATTAGCTGAATGGAAATAAGATAAAAAATTTTAAAAAAACTTTGTGAAAAATCAATCTGCAAATTCGATATAATGTAATGTTTACATAATTATAAAAAAAAAAAGAAAAATGACGCACTTTCTACCCGTTCCCGGGTATTCGCGAAAGTAAGTTCATAGGCAAGCTTATCAAGCCATTGTTAATTTCTCTGCTAAAACTATGCAATGCCACTTATATTTATGCAAACTTCCATGCTTGGTAAACCAATGTTTTTGTTACTCGCTTGATTAAAGCATAAGCAACCGCAGGATATGAAATTAACTTTGAGAATATTCTTAGTATTTTACGAAGCTTTACGCTCGATAATCAAACCCACCCTAACACATGTTCATATCACACATACAGGGTGGCCCCATAGCCGCGCGTGAGATAGTACATACACTGTAAAGATTTCGAGAGACATGTCCTGTTGGGCGTTGGTGAGAGTTCGGCGGCATCAATTCAGCATCGTTGTCAAGAATCGATCACTTCAAGCGTATTTAACGAAGATTTGTACATTCATCCTAACAAAGTTCAATTGACTTAACAGCTGGAGCCTATTGGCTACGCACAACGCTTAGAGTTCGTTGAATGCGTTTTCAAAACACAACAGGTGCTTGCTAATTTTTCGAAAAGACTCATGCTACATATATACTGAAAGGCTTGAAGACATTTTACCCAATAGGCAATTCCATACATTATCTTGCCCTGCATACTTTGTGAGTCAGTAAAAAATTCACATTTTTAGTTGTAACCCCAGTTTTTTACTAAAATTGCTTCTTGAATGAAATTTAGGATGCCCTTTGTGTGTCGTCCATCAGTGGCGAAGTGAAACTAAAAGACAATTGTACCAATGAAAAAATCAGTGCCTACGTGCATCCGAACTCGTATTAATAAATAAATGCCGATGCTTCGTACATTCACAACTACATAGCTTATCCTACATACATACACACACAATTAAAATAAGTAAGAACGTTATAGTCGAGCCAGGGCGACAATAAGGTACTCTACACCACTTCACCTAATAGAGGTATTCACTCGTTTTAGTAACAATACCACTACCATGAAGAAAAACAATTAACAGTTCGGCCTCTTCCTGCGAGTTCTTATACGCGATGGTATACAACAAATAGACCTACCTGGTCTAAATTTGGTAATGTTGACTTGTGTGTTCATTTACTATTATGAATTAATTTTCACCACGATGTATTAAAAGTCTTTCTACTATATAAAGATCCGGAATGTAGGAATGGTTATATGAGAAGGGTTCAAAAAATTGCTTCCGGCGAATGTCGAAATACTATTAAACAGTGACTTTTATCGAGAAATTTTAAAAATTGCCATATTTTCCGTATAATGATTTTTTAAGGTAAGAGTTTATATGGTGAGTGGTCGGAAAAGTGGTCCGATCTGAAGCATATTCAATAGCGTTTGCCCTTGAATCAGAGCGCGCCTGTATATCAAAAATATGAAAATATAGCAAAAACTGCGAACTGTTGGATTTATGTGACCAGATATCAGACGGACAGACAGGAGTGGATCGAGAAAATGCTTCTGTATCGACCGGTATAATAAAATTTGGGTCTGTCTTAAGCCATTCATTACATATGTCTGCAAACACTTAATATGTCATGTACCATAAGTCTAGGGTGTAGTAATGGAATGTTTTAACTGACATGTTTGAATCCGGTTCAAGGATGTCTGAAGTTATTATTGTTTTTTTTAAATGTACGTCGATTGAAGGATATGCTCTGTACGAGTGGAAATAGGACGTGTGAGACCAACGTTCAATAGTTAAAAGGCCTGTCTTCACCGATGAAGCATTCACTACCACGGCGGTTGCATGCCAATCGACTTAAAGTATGCTCTACTGCACTGCGGATCGAATCCGGCAGCACCGAATGTTGGTGGAGCTTCTTATTTGCTACGCCATGCGGTAACCCAATATAAGCCGTAAATAGGAAACCATGGTCGAGATCCACAATTGTGTAAGAAATGTCTTGGTAGTCAATTACTTGCAAGTTTTCTGGGATTTTAATACAAACACTTAAAGAAAACTATGTAAAATTTGATTTATTATAGACCTTTGTAAACGTTTAGGGCTTGCGAGAATATTTCCTCAGATGAATGGTATCCAAAAATCTTGAAAGACACGCTAGTCTTAACCAAGCGTTACATTGATTACAACTCATAGCTTCCTTCTCTTTAAATCTAACATGCAGAGTAAATATTTGTAGTGAGTAAAAAGTAAAACAAAAAAAAAAAAAGCATTTCATCTGATCTGAAAAATTTCTAAATTTTCTTCATAAAAATAAATATTTATGCAGTTCACATAACTTGGAATTCTTTGATGCAAATCTAATGTTGAAAAATGTTTGCATGAGGAAAAAAGTAATAATAATTAGCGTTCAGGAGAAACTTTTCATATAAATGCCTTCATTCGCCCCCACCACTAAGCAAAAATTTAGATTGGTAGCCAGTAATGAAAATAGATGAATGAGTTCTCTCGCTCTGTAAAGCTGCGGCTATGTCATAATCATCATCAACGTTCTTCACCACACTTAGAAGTTGGTTGAGCGGTGGTGATGGTGATGGTCGGTGGTACTTCAACTAAAAGTGGTAACTAAATTGTATTAGTTATGGTTGCTTAATATTAAGTTCACTCTAAAATTGTTATTGCTGCAATTGCCGGTGCTGCTGTTGTTGTATACGCTTACACGCACGCAAACATTATTTATGGGTAAATTTTCCATTTGTATGCCAAGTGGCGAAAGCAACAACAATAACAGTACAGAAGCAGCACAGGCTTGTTATACTCATTTCATAAACTATCTCTAAACTCTTGTCAAACTTAATATAGTTTTTCGTGCATGATCTTCCTTTTTCGTTATTGTTTCTACCTTCACCGATCCAACCATTGAATTGAATGTTTAATGAATTCCTTACGCCGCGGCTTAGCAACTATATATGTAAGTGATGCTAATTAAATTTATTACTTTGGAACGTGTATCTGGGAAAAACTGTTTTCCATCATTTATGAATGTGCGTGTGTGCAGTTATGAAGAATTTACGATATCCATGTCTCCCTTTTTATATGTTATGTGCTTGTTGGGTCATTCAAGCAAACATACACATACGCATTCATTTACGTAATGTAACGTTTGTCAGTCAGTGCCTGTGCACTTAATTCACTTATCATAGTCAAATATAGAAGATATATGTATGCAAGTTTATTGTTCTTATATTCAACTTACCGACAACAATCATATCCTCATGGCCGGAAACAGTTTGAAATGATGGCGCTTCACCGGACACTTCACAACGATAACGACCTGTTGATTGCAATGTGACACGATGTAATACCACAACATTGTCTGTTGAATTTTGTAACTGTTTTGTTTTTTTTTTTTTTTTTTTTTTTGCCCCATAAAAATGAAAACAAAAAACACGAAAACAACAACAATGAAAGTTATTTAGAAAAGTTTAATTCTATACAAAAAAAAAAAAAAAAAAAATTTGTATCATAATAATGTAAAAACTTAAGCTTACATCAACATCAACACCGGGCAGGGGGAAAACTTGCCCCGGCGGCATGTCTCGCGGCACATAACGATAAAATTCAAAACCATCCTTATACCATTTGACTGAATATAATGATTCGCCATCCAAATCATATTTACAACCTAGCACAGCATCTTCATAACGCATGATGTGTTTCGGTATACGCACTTCAGTCATTGACAAAGACCAGCCGGAGGCTATGAAAAAGAAAATATGAAAATTATTTCCATTATAGAAAAATTAAAAACGGTTTTTGGGTCAACAAGATGTCAAAGTGAAACTTTTATAAAAAAAAATATATATATATATATATATATATATATAGATAAATATATTTTCTTTCTTGTAAATTCATAAAAGAACCAAATAAAGTGGAATGAAAATCATGAAAATGAAAACAGAACGGAATAAAAGATTAAGTAGCATGAGAAACGTAAAAGAAACATTAAAAAAAATGCATATTTAAAGTAACATAAAAAAATCCAGGCGCTCAAGTTTCAATTAGTGTGTCACGCTATGACCAAGCAACGAAAAATATGTTTCTTTTCACTGATTATTTCGTATTCGATTTATAAAATTTTACCGTCGCAATGTCACAACTCCTCACCAGTCTACATTTCCAAGCTGTATAACTTCCTTATTGTGTATTAATATCGACTGTCATTTGCAATATTCCGGAATGCGAATCAGAAACAGAGGTAAAGCTTCTTATTATGATAAGCTAAAACATACTTGACTGATTGTTAATCCGCCAGTTACATTCACTGTTACAACTTTCTGTCATTGTGAACGGGAAGCAACTTACTATAAAACCACCCTTCATTCACCTTTCAAAATAAATATTCAAGGCAAGAGCTTAAAAAAAAGAAATTATTTTTCAGTCATTCGCTGGCTGAAGAGGGATGCGAGTAGCCACCTAACTGTAGATTTCTAAATTTATAAACGGAAGAGTAAATGTAATTCTCCCTGTCTATACAGTCCGACCCGCCGTCTAAAGTCGCTCGTGCCCCTGGCACTTGAGCTTTACGGTTCTTATGAATTGCGCCATCTTATTACGTTCTTAACGCCTTAGGTTATTCGGCGCTACAAAATGTTCGCCAAACACGTGGTATCTGATTCTGCTGAGATTGCCGTGCATAGGAGGTGAGGGGATATATCCATCGCCATTTCGAAGAAACTGCATAAATCGGTATATGAGATAGTCATATATTTCAGGTGAACTGATTCAGAAATCAGTTACTAGACGCATGTCGCTCCTTCCTACTTTAGAAAGATAGATAAGCGGATGTAAAGATAGGAAGAAAGCGGATAAGGAGACGCCTAATTAAGACATAGAAGCATTCAAAAAAAGTAATATAAATCAATGATAGAACACATTTTTAATAAGAGTTTGAAAAAATTTCATTTATTTATTTTCTTATTTTTACATGAAGTTCATCCAATAAAGTGACTGCTAAGTATTAAGACCAAACTACTACGAAGTATATAAGCGAAAATAAAATAACGAGAACAATAAAATTCATGTGCAATAAGCAAAAGAAATTGGAAGTGAATCTATAAGATGCTTAGCCTAACCAAAGCCAAACATTTCCATAAGAAGACAAAGACATAATTAGGTCCCAACACAAATTCCTAAAGGCAAAGAACAGAAAGTTGCTTTTAAAAAGGTCCCATTAAGTCTACATAGCAACTTTATTGGAAAGAGACCACACAAAAAAAACATCCCTGAATATTGGTCTCACTAAGCTTGTATATAGTGTTTTTATAACGTTAGAATCGCCAGGCTCTTCATACCAGTGTTACATGCAACCAAACGCTGACCAAGCTTTACTTAAGGACATGTCAATATGCAAACTAAAACGTAGTCTTCGTTCGAAGAAAACTCCCAAGTCGACGAACAAATCTACATTTTACAATCTTTGTGAATCGAATGAAGTTCTCCAGGAGAAAGAACACTTCTTCCATTCTTTTGGATCTCATCAAATTTAGTAGTAAGCCCACAAGCAAAATGAGTTGAGTTAAAAAGATTGACGAGGTCTAAGAAATGTTGGAAGCGAAGAGAAAACGAAGCGCAGTAATAATAGATATAAGTCCCGACAGAAATGAAAATAATGAAAACATTAGGGATGTACCTCTCTCTTGATTAGTATCAACAGGTTCTTTTTCGTTTATCATTCAAAAAAAAACAAAGAAAATTGTACTCACCTTTAGAATAAAAATCTAAAAAGACTAAAAAAGGAGAGAACTAAACTTCCACACTCTGTAATATCTGTATATGTGTCTCTTGTAACGGGGCAAACGACCCAAAAAGCCGTCCCATTTTCACTATCAACCTTTACGCAAGAACGTCCAATATTTTTGCCAAATTTCGCTCTTTCATGGATACATTTACCACAGCAGTTCACAGGTAGATGAACAGGTGAACTGATAGACATTTCTAGAGCAACTCAGATTTGATACCATTCAATTATATGTATTAGTTAATATGTTCCCTACAGCTTCTTGTTGGGTACTGATAAAAGAATGAACTGTTAAGATTCTATAATATTGAGTAGGTGTGGCCAATTTTTAACAATTTTGAGTAGACGCTGCAGGACCACCCATAGAATACAAATGCAAATTTTTATCACACCAGGCACTGGTTTATAAGTAATGAGGGAAAAAACACATTTTTGTGACTTTTCAAAACCGAGGTGATCGCTGTGTACTGATGTACTGTAATCATGTCCTTTGACCAATTTCACGCATTTCCAATATCGAGTTAAGGAACTTTGTGGCAAGTTTGAAGCCGAATGCTGCATTTATGCGACCAGGAGAATACTACCTTACACAGATAGACAGCCAGACAGCCAGACAGACAGACAGCCGGCCAGACCCACATGCTTAAATCGGTTTAGTGTTTGATGCTAATTAAAAATATTTCAATTTTACGGGTTTTTTGAAACTTCACTCTGGATGTTGCAAACGTTTTGACAGAATGCTAGGATGGGAGTAAAGACAGTAAAAACATCTCTCCAGTGGTTAACATTAAATTTTGTTAAATAACTTAAATGATTTTATTCACCTCTACTTACCCTGAAAACTGCTGCAGTGTGAAATCTGACTTGGACAGTGAATTCGTATTTTTGAATTCTTTGAATTTTCTTTGTGTCATATCAAAGATATGACATGTTTTTACCTCTCAGATATGACGGTGTTAAAAAGTCTAGTAAGTAAGAGTAAACTTTACTTAAGAATGAAATTATTATTATCTTGCAAATGAAACCACAAAAGCGAAACTTAATTGCCTAGAATTTGTGCTGGTGTGTCTATCTTGGATAGTCTTTTTTCCGGTTCACTTCGGGGCCACTCGTAAATAGTGAAGAGCAAAAAAAAAAAATAAAAATTTACTATTGAAATTTATGGTTTTTAAATGAGCATAAAAGAAAACTTTACGTAATTTTCCAGTTTTTCCCTTTTTATGCTTTCGCCTGCGCTCGCCTTGCACAAAACTAAAAGCTAAGGAAAAGAAGAGGAGAGAAAACTTTTCTTTCTTATACGTAACATATATTTTACTTCTTTTGTTACCGTTACGAAGACGCAAAGAAATTAAATCAAGAAATGAGGTCAAAAGTGTGGCAAAAAGTACAATGCACCACAGTTTAGTTTCTCGCATACATTTTCTCACACTTTCCCGTTGTTATATTTTTCAGCCTTTGTCTTATTGTCGGTTTTTATGCCTTTCATTAAGTTAACTTTCTTCTTCGTTGAAGAAGAATAGAAAGAAAAAAAAAAACTTGCATTTTTCATCTTAAATGTCGGTAAAGTAAAAGTTCCTCTCCTTATTCCTTTTGATTCTCGAGCATTTCTTTCACTTTTCCTTTTTTTGTCCTTTTTGCATTTTTCCTTTCTTTTACTCATTTCTGCCTTATTATAGAAAAGAAATATAAAACACATGTGTATAGAGAAGTAGTGCGAATGGATAAATGTGTGAGTCTATTAGAAATGACTTCAGGAGTGTGTATGATTTTAAATGAATTATTGTCATAGTTGGCAAAAAAAAAAATATACATATATATATATATGTATAGTGTACACATCTTTAAAGAAGAAAACTATTGAAAAATGTTGGAAAATCATTGGGGTGCAAAAAAGTTTGTTTCCAAAATTTTATGTGTCAAGGGGGAAAAGTTGAGTGAATTTTATTTTAAACAATTTAAACAGACAAAAAAATGTTATGTTTGGCTTGAACGAATCCATTTTACACACACACGCACGCATACTTATATGTATGTATGTACATGTATATACATATTATGTTTTCAAAAAAAGGAAATAGTATCACTGAAGCAACCCGGTGATGCAAACGCCTCATGGAAGACCATACATTTAGAAAAGCGGAAGCTGAATGAACTGAATCTTTCGAATGCGCTATGAGAAGCGAATATTTTTCGAAGCAACAATTCGCTTTCTTGATTTTTACGTGATTTTGTATTCCTGTGCTCCTTCCGCGTACTGCGTCGTAAGAAACTACAAATTAAATTAGATAAGAGGGGTTGCTTTTCAGGGGAGACCCTGTATATAATGTATGTCAAGCTATTATTATGAGCAAATTTTCATCAAGAAATATTGAAAATTATGTCCTTATAAATTTTTATTTTTTGTATAAAGGCTGATATAGAAGGAGGCTCAAAAAATTTCCTCATTCGAATCAAATTTTTGCCCTTCAACACCCGCCTATTTGAATGCTGAAAAACAATTTCCTAGCAATTCTTGCGACTTTTCAAAATAAGGCTTCATGTGAGGAGCGGTCGAATAAATGGTCCGACCCGAGTCATTTTCGATAGCAACCGTCGTTCAACCAAAAGCATGCCATTGTACCAGATTTCATTAAAATTTTTCAAAAAATTCGACCTGAACGTTTCGCACAAAAATAGATGCATAGACATCAGACGAACTGACGGACAGACAAGCGTAGGTCGATTCAGACTCGGTATAATAAAAGCTTGGTGTATTTCAAATCCTTTTTGGTGTTACATATGTACGTACAAATTTGCTATGCCATGTACCCTACATGGTGTAGAGTATAATGGAAAGTGCTGGAGTAAGGACCAAGAAATTTGGTTTTCTACTTCTCGCAAATATTTCTGCTTAATCGAGAGAAGTAACAATTAATCGTGAAACAACTAAAGGGAAGTGTGAAACGCGATTTGGACTAACAACCAACAACTTTCACTTTCAATGCGAAACGAGAATAGTGCCGTAGAAAAAGGTTAAAATCAAATCTGATAGGAGGGCAAGTATTTATTCTATATCGCTAATTTAAACTAAAGCTATCAGTAAAAGTCAAAGCTTTCTGATGCAAGTATATATATATTTATACAGAAACGGTGCTGACAACGATGCGAACTTAGTTTTGAAAATTTCAGAAAATCCGAACTGTTTTAGCATATTTGCTATAGGAGACGCACTTTGGGTGATGATCGGAATTCGTATACTCTGCCAGCTGTATTTTCGCAATGTAGCCAGCCAATGGTCTTAAGAGGTTGTGACTGTGCTTTTTGGTCATAGTTTCAGTGACTTTTCAGCAAGTTTGATTTTCCAAAGTCATATTTGCTATAAGACTATCGAACATAGGTTTTACGAAAACCGTTGAAAAATAATTGCAAGGCCTTCGACACATTGCTGACCATATGGCTGTAAGATTTTTTAAAAGGTTTTAATATCAGAAAAGTCTGAATTCGGCATATTCTCCTAGAAGTTTTGCAACGTACGCAGCTTGGGGTAGAGATACGTCAATTTGTGTAGTTGTATGCAAAGAAGAGAAAGACTTGAAGTACACTTAACTTTTATCATATGAATCGATTTCGAAGCATTTTCTAAATCAATTTAATCCATATGGACCTTATCCGGTCCGATAGCTGGCCCTGTGTAGAATATTCAAATGCTACTACATATATTTTAAATGTCATCCCGTTAACAATTTTTTTCAGATTCCTTATAAAATTGGCACCTGTCCTAGTGTGCTCTGAGGAATCATCAACAAAAAAACACAGCTGCACAACGGATAGAAACGTTGGGCCTATGAAAAGAAGAAAAAGAAAGAAAGGAAAAGAAAGTTCCCCTATGGAGTAACGGAAATCCACCACAAACGTTCACCTCTTGCGTGCGGTGCCTGGGCTAGAAATGTCATGATAGTTACCGTAAATCCAGACCGAGGACTTATTAATTGACGTCACATTTCTGTCTTCAACATACAAATCGCAATTTTCGAGTTATTTTGAGGATATTTTACACACTGACGTCGTTGTTATTAATCATTTGGTTTTTTTGGCCTTATGACTAAACTTCTCAGTTCATCACTTTCTTTTGCTTCTCATTTATTTTAATTTATATATCAGATGGTTCAGGTCATACGCATAATATTTTGTGCTTTGTCTCATGTTGAAGTTAACATCTTTTTCATTTGTCGCTTGAGGGACAAATTAATAATAACTAGGAACTTAATTTAATTTAATATTAATGTCATTTCACCAAAATAAAATTATTCAGTAAAATTCATTGCTTCGGTCCAAGGACTGACACTGCTGAAAACAGATGTCATCATAATAATTTTGAAAAAGTATTTATGTAAAAAAAACGAAAGTCATTGGAAAATAGTATTTTTGTATACTGAAGAAGAGAGGAAGATTTGGACGGGATGGGACTACCATTATAAACCACTTCCTCGCGAATGTTTCCCTTATGACGAAAATACCTTATTTTTAGCACCTTGCGATGAAAATTGTTTCGAGTTACTGAGTTCACTGGAATACATTGGTCAATTTTGCGAACAGCGTCGTCTCTGGGTAACAAGTCTTATGAAGAGTAAGCCTTCATGAGGCAACGGTTGTAGTTTTAGAATCTTTTTGTTAATGATAAGTGGATAACTGTATAGGATTTCTTCACTTAGTAGTAACTCTCCGTCGACTGTGCACATGTCACACCCTATATCACTTATGATGCAGGTCATATTATTAGTAATATTTTCCAAGCGGAAAGCTTCAGCTTGGGCGAATTCTCATACGGTATAGCAGACGCATCCTTGATCTCTAACGAAATTAGGATTTCTAATAACTTGTAAAAAGTTTTCAAACATTATGCATTTTACTTTCTTGGCAAACACAGACGCCACCACCCTTGACGCAGTACTCGTACAGCCCGGCAAGACGGTGCAAAATTATGTTATGTGATATTTTAATTTAAATAAAAAATGTTTGTCGTTTGACAAGGTTTCGACACAGGATGGTGCGAATTAATCGTGCTTAGCAGGGGACGCCTATACGAGGTCTGTTCAAAAGTAAAGTGATATATCTTCAATCCAGAACATCCCTTTCAGAACAATCCCTTTTCTTGAATATTTGAACATATTTTTGTTGATTTGTCTGTTGTTGATTTTTTATTTTAAATAAATTTAATGTAACAGAGACAAACTGTCAAGTAATTGTGAGTTGCATTGACTTCAAAAAGTTTGTTCATGTTTCCTTTGGAAAACAATATACTCGTCATACTTCAAATTCAATAACCCCTTAAAATATTTGAAAAGCAGGAGCATAACAGTTGCGTAAGAGAGCACCTATCCTTTTATTTCGACTCTTGCAAATGCTTATTTAGAAAGTGATTACAATTGATGCAACGAATTGAATTGTACGTCGACATCTTTTGGAAACCTTAAAAACTCGTCAACAATATAAACCAAATGGAAAAAGCACTCGTCGTCTTAGGCATAGGTATGAATACAAGATTTCCCATAAATATTAGAAGAACTAAACGCGTCGTAAATCGCGCTAAGCAGAAAATTTATTAAAGAAAGAACCCGGGGAGTAAAGAAAAAAGAGTTTCGAAAACCACTAATGGCGAACGTTTGGTTTATTCCCATGAATATGCAACAAGATGAAGCTCAACTTAAAAAAATCTTTTGCACACGAAGAAGTTCCACGCTGCAAACTACGGCCGGTCTCTTCCAACGCTGTTTCTTACTACAGGAAATCAACCGAAAATATTATTAATTTGTTTTCCATACGGAACTCTTTTATATGGCAATCTTTGGATCAAGTACTTTACCTTCTAATGCCCTATAAAATGTTTAGTTGTGAATTTGATCATAAAATCTCCGAATCGGGTGCTTTTCGAAGTGTTTTAAACGTTGTGTTATCTTTTACTTATACTTTTCTTATTCTATATATCAATAGGATAATCGCTTATCTCAATTATTCTAATCACTAGTCGGACCCGACCAAATCGCATTTCTTACACATTCCCACTGTGGGACGCTCAGCTAAAGAGAAGAAAGCAGAAATCATATGTCTCCGTGATCAAGGATCAAACTTTTGTCCGCTTTTGCCAACTTACTCTCCCCTCACCTAATTTCCAAAACAGATGATTTCGAATAAGGCCTGCCCTGCGCCTGCAATTCAAACAACTGGCATTCATAAGATTATATTGACTATCCTACCATTTACCTATGTCTAGGATCAAAACGAGGAGGAATTTATTTGTTTAATTTGGACATAATTAATTGTTTCCTCGACAATGGTGCAAAAAACTAGTTTTTGAGTGCACACAATATCGATTGTAATCTCCACCGTGCATTATTACCTGACAGTTTTTTTTTTTTTTGTTTACTGTCACACATAAACAGTGCGACTGTGAAAACGATGATTATTGTGAATGAAAAAGAAAAGCTTGACATATTCAACACCTCCGTTTCATAAATAGTCTTTTGCGGAAAGCTGTTTGAATGCGCACTAAAATCCCAAACCCATTGAAAAAGTTAAAAAAATGGCTTCAAAACTTATTTTCTTTTTTTTAAAACATTTATGTCAGTAGTTTTATACAAAATAAGTGTAGGAAGTTTTAAAACGTAGCTATAAAAAACGCATAACCATTTCGTTGAGAAAAATTATTTTTTTAAAAATGGACAAATTTTTTTATCATATCTCGATACATCAAATATTTGTATGCATATAAATTTCGTATGCATATTTAAAATAAACAAGTAACAAAATTACATTTAGTCGAAGCCGAATATTTTATACCCATCGTCGTTATGCTAAAAAAGAGTAAAAAAAGGAAAAAAGAACTGAATTTTCATATCCAATAGTGTTGGGCGGACGTGACTGCTTTATTCTATTTTCAAAATAAAAGTGAAAATTTATATGACAAGTGGGCGTAGTAGGCGCGTTCTTTGATCAGTTTGGGTTACTTTCAAACATTTTTGCAAATTTGCAGCCGAGCGTACGGACAGAAGAACCGACGAAGATACAGACATGCTTAGGTGCATTCCGAATTTGAAACTACAAAGGTCTTGAAACTGAAAGCAAGTTTGATACTCTATAACATCAGGTAGGCGCGGTCAATTTTTCCCAGTTTTTACAGATGTTACAGCATTGCCTATTTTTATCCTGCAGTTTGTCAGCCTTGAACAGAAGAGTAATTTTTTATTTCTGTTGAAAAACAAAGGTGTTCTCAGTTGACGTTGTACTGTAGGCGTGTCCTTCAACCGATTTAGCGTATTTTCAATAAGAAATCTGCGTACAATAATTTCCAATGTCCCTGCATGTTCAAACTTGATTAGCTTAATTTTTGTGGCCGGGGATCGAACAGACGGACATCCTTTAATCGATTTAGAATTTGATGCTGATCAAAGTTATATACACAAATACTTTAAGGTTGAGTTCCTGAAGTTTCTTTCCAAGCGTCGCAAACGTTTTCATAGAACGAGCATACCCTTCATTTTTTGGTGATGGATATAAAAGGAATTTTTTGTTTTTATATCGTCATAACATCAAATGTCACTAACTTTTCAATAGTCATTATTGCACCCGTATATAATAGACCGCAAATAAAAATAAATTTTAATTAACAATTTAATTCAATTAAAACCAAAAAAATAAAGAACTTGCGTCGGCAAACAAAAAAAAAAATGGTAAGAACGGAAACAGCAACGTAATAATAACAACAACAAAAAATTGAATTGTTTGTACATCCAATACGAGTGAATATGTACACATATATATATGTACATACAGTTTTGCACCTAATGAATTATGCGGTTCAGAGTCATGTAATTATGCATCCAACGCACATGCCACAATAATCGATCATTTTCCTGTCCGGAATTGCTGTTATTATTGCCGGCGCTGTTGTTGGTCAACAACTTCATGAGGAGGTAAAATTTACAAACAACAATAAAATTAATAAATAATAAAAGCAAAAATAAACAAGTAAGACGGATTAACACGCCCTCAGGCGAATGTTTCGCACACATCATCTGAATTTCTTATATGAATACTGTGCTGATACAATTCACACCTATGTCTGCACCATTTAGAAGAAGTCCAAATTTGCTTGTCCTGGTGCCGTTTTTGTGGACTCATACATATTAGTAGTTGGGATTTTGAGAATGCGTACAACTCTCCGACACTGTAAGCAGCATTCCAACACATGCACAAACGGATGCTGAATATATGCACAATTTTCAATCGACCCGAGTTCTTAGAGCAATCAAGATCTAATATACGTTGTAGAGCATAATTGGGGCACATATGTGTGCGTTGCAAACAGAATGATAAATTTACTATATCGACTTTCTACGGTGATATATATAAAAATGAATTTTACTGCGTTTGTAATGCTTATTTAAAAAACAACCTTTACAGCGTGCGCAATGGGCATGAATGTGCCTGGCAGAGTATGCTCTTGTAATAAACATCAAAAACTTTCCAGGCTTGTCCAAGCTTATTTTATTTGTTGTGCACACACTACCAGAGGCTGGAAGCTTTGCCACAGGCTTTGCAGAGGATAATAAAGAATGGAATTCGTCCGGTATTTTCCTAAGAACCCAACATAGGTTCAAACATTTTAAAGTATTCTTAGGCTTGGGTATCCACACAAAACATTTCAAATGCATGAACAAGTTATACCTTTCATTAATTGCTGCGCACATATTAGTTTTATCACTCTATTGTGGCACATACATACATTCGCGGCTGCATTGAACTTCAGATACTGAATTCCAAATATCAGATATGGTGCACCAACTAGCGAATATTTGTCTCCAATTAATAAATAAAGTCGTGAGCACGGGGAACCTGATACATAGCAATAGTTACCCTAAATTATGTACATCGTCTACCAAGTTTCTTGATGTTGAGCGTTAGGTGCTTAACACAACGCTCCAGATAGCGGTTTTTGGCCTTCGATTATAAAATGGTGAACATAAGGCGACGTCTGATGATGGTGAATGTCGGATACGCAATTCGAAAACGCAAACATCGTGTCAGAGATGCAGTATGCAACGCATCAAACATCAGGTAAGAGACAAGAGGATAGTGTCTGTTATAGAATATGGGATAAGAAAAGCAAGCTGCGGTGTCCAAGGCATTAAAAATCACATATCCAGCACGGGAAACATTCAAAAGGTACGTGGAACTAAGTGTCGACAACCGAATACGGGGGAATCTCGTAATTTCGCATCTATAGGATCGTTACCGTAAGCGGAGCGGCGTTGCAAACGTCCTTCTTCTACCTTCTTCTTCCGATTTGACAATGGTAAATTTTCTCAATGAGTGCAAAGTCGAGAGAAAGATTTTGCCAATCAGCAGACAAATAACAAAGCAAGCTGTTTACTCAGCCCAAATGTGAAACATTGTTGTTGTTAGTTGATGTAAACATAGTCTTGATCGATATTAATCACAATTCTGGTGCGAAAGAGGTCATCTTATAACCCAAGGAGACCTAGAGTCATCGCATATCATTTTACGAGAGGGAAGACAAAAGTGTCCCAATGTTTCATTTTCTTCCCGCTCTTTCGCACCTGGCTTAATACTCTAAAAGCTCCCTTTATTGGCATTTTCACTTTGTCGCCGCCCAGAGTACCAACCAATTATTAGCTACATCACTGCTGATACAAGAGTATATTATGTTTATTGTGCCAGAAAGACCTGACAAATCGCAACTTTTGAGTTGTTTTGCTACAATTTATTTATTCTGCTCCGAAAATGAAAGTTATTAAAACTGTTTCAGATCGGAGCACTTTCCATGTAAAATATTATTGTGGGAAAACATTGTGTCACAGAGTGTTAAATATTGGTCCTTGGATTACTGTGTTTTTATCAAGTTTTTGTAATTAAACTAAAAATCTCAATTTGTGAAGCTACAGCACACTAAGGAGGCGATCTACTAATTCTTGGCTGATCCATTAATTCTTGAATGGCGTGTTAATCTTGTCAACTTTTCAAATCGTTTGACGCGATCGTTCACTTTGTAAGTTTCTTAAAAAAAATTCGAAAATAAATTTTGTTAATCGCATATGGCCCGCGTGAGGAATCTGCGGCAAGCTGGCCAGCTGACATTATTAACAATTTCATAAACCCCAAATGAATGACATGAAAACAAGAGCACTCCAATAATTAAAAGCCATATTCATAAACTGCGCGACATAAATACAAGCCCCATAATAATTGCAAAGAATTTTACAAAGCTTATGAGTGGTTAAAAAGTTATTAAAATGTTTGTTTTTTTTTTTTTTTTTTTTTTTAAACAAAAGAATTACGCAAACAAATTTTTTTCTTCCTTTTATTAAAGACTGGTTCATGCTTATGTCTCTATTATGTATAAAAATTCACTTACACTTATTTGTTTTACTTTCAAACCTTGTTCATAATTCTGTGTTCTTCATGCTTCCACATAACATTGAGTTTATAGTTTGTCAGATAAAGTGAAAAAAAAAAAACAAAGAAAAAAAAATAAAAAAAAACATAAACAAAAACATTAAAGCTACCGCAATATAGAACAAACGAAATTCACAAAAAAAAAAAAAAAAAAGTTATACAAAAGCTTTTATTTCCCAGCACTACATATATACTCTTTTATAAAACAATACAGCAATGTACACCGCATTACATGCAATATATAAAAAAAAACTAAAAAAAAATTGTCTATCGTTGCTATCGTAATCAAGGTTCAAATGACCTTAACTTCAATGGCTTTACTTGTGTCTTCAAGTAACGTTTTAAGAAAACGATTTTGATCTTATTTTATGCTTTTCCTTTATTTAACCATCACCTCTAGTGAAAGGCATTGCAACGGCAAACAGATACGCTCATACTTGTATCGCTATTTGTTCTTTCTTCTGCACTTATTAATGCCAAATAAGAATCAAAAAAAAATCTTTAATGGGAATCTTATGTAAATCATGTAAAAGTCATGTCGTACAGCCTTAGTCAAATAAAATCGAGAATATTTACTTAACCATTTCGGTCCTTTTCCTTATTCAGATGCGTGTGTATGGGAGAGGAATATATATATATATATATATATATATATATACGTATGTATATGAGAGAAAGCATATTAAGATAACCAAACACTAGCGGTGTTTTCTTTTCTTTTTTTTTTCTTTTTTTTTTTTTTTTGGTAAAGTAAAAGAATGACTTAAGTAAAAATTAAATTAATTTGCTTGAGGTAAACAGATCAGCAAAGCGCAAAATAGGTAAAGCAGGATGAGGAAACTTAAAAATCTTTGCGGTTGTACTGATGATAAGCAAATGAAAATCTGGGTCAATGCAGAAACGAAAATGAAGTTAAACACACAAACCCAGAGAGAACAATATCGCAGCAAAACTAAAGAAGAAAAATGGAGGCAAACATAAACAATTTGATATAAAATGGGCTCAGATATATAATATACAAGCAAAGAGAAAATCAAGTTAAGCAATTATTTTCTTTGATTTTTGTAATCAGTCTCGCAAAGATATCAGCCTTATAGCACTTTTGCAGTTCCTAGGAAGTATTCGTATCGACAGACTAATGGAAAAAAGTGATTATAATAAAAGAACATTTCTATGACACGTTTCAAAAATTTAGACGCTTTTTCCTCAAAACGTGATCCATAAAATGACTCCTTCAAATTTCATTCCTTTCATCCGAATCCTTTACAGCATCTTTAAAATAATGTTGCGACGAGTAATGAGTAACGGATTTTTGGCGAATTTACATAAGTTAAATACATTTTATTAACACAAAATTTCCTTTTTCTTTTTATCACAAATTTAACTTTTCCCCTAATCGCTTAACTAGGTCAACCTCTTTAGCAATGACGAATATACTCGTCAAGCACAGGATTTATGTAATATAAAATTAGATTATTATTATTATTATGGCAAATACACATTCACAATCATAAAATTTGATGAGGATATCCGACAACGACGGCCGGACGGACTGATCGTAACATATATACTCGTCATGGACATTTAATTAGTCAACTGCCCGCCAGTCATACAAAAATTATTATTTCCTTTAAATCTTACTTCTCCATCTACATATATAGGATTCTTTTTTTTTTAATTCAAATATTAATTCGTTGCGAGAGTGGCGCCCTAGAGAGTTCAACAATAATTTTTTTTAAACTTCTCGAATATTATCTTTCTAGTTTTTTTCCTTCCATCTTGAAGTTAGAATTTTTTTTTTTTTTTTTGACTTTGTTCTCCTTCCTTTCTATGCCCATACAAATGATGAGAATGAAAGCGCAAGATGTCAAATGGCTTAACACTCAGTTAAGTGCTATTCATTCCAGAAACACACAAAAACGCCCATTAACCTTCTAGTTTGAGTTTTGAACGACATGTCGACATGACATATCTTTGCATTTCGTTGTCTCTGCTTGCGTCGTCTGCTAGAAAGCATGGCATTTTGAATATCTTTACTAGTGACCGTATTTGAAAAATCGAATTTTTAAGCCGCACAAAGTATTCGAGCCACTAAGAAACCTTTAGGATATCGTTTTTGAATGTCCACTAAACAAACATTTGCTTAGCAATCAAGTAAATTCAACTTGTAACCTTCAGCACACCGAGTTTCGCAGTGAAAATGAACGCCTTCGGGCTACTCGCACTCAGCCTATTAACAAGATAGTTTTTTTGCTTTTTTTTCTGCATTAGTTTGAGGGGGTGGTCGTCACAGATTTTTCTCAAGGCAAAAGCAATTATTCGACTTCATAAATGTTTAATGTTAATGATGAGTATTTCTACGAGGCGTGCATAACGCATTTATTTATTTCTACGCATTCGTAATATTCTTTATTACAACTTTAGGCGGAAAGCTATATTTCCTTCACTTTTCTGGTGTAATTAATTTTTGCAACTTAAGTGAACACTTGAAGCTTTTGTGTCTAGTAGAAGAATTAAGTATTAATTTGTCGGCATTACCTACTACTACATCAAGTAGTGCAACAACAGCAACTGTGGCTTTACTGTTCCCGTTAAAATGAAAAATTATTAAAACCTCCACAAAATCCTAGAGACTTAACAAACAATTCTTAAAGCAGAAAAAAAAAAAAACCAAAAAAAAAAAAAATCAAAAAAAAAACCTAAACAAAAACAACAAACCAAACAACAGTATTTTCTGTACTTCTTGTGCTTGTGTTTCTAATACCATTCACTAACACTAGCAATTCAGTGCAAAGCACTTGTAGAAAATTGTGATTAGTTTTGTAGTCCTTTTACGATAACAGCCAACGGCAACAATGACCACAACATGAACGTGAACGAAGCGAACGAAATAATATATAAAATCCAACTGTCTGGCAAGGCTTAGAAACTTTTTACAATCGTATTTACACTCATTCACTGGTCTAAAGTCTTTAGGTGTACGTGAGATTTTCATTAAGCCTTTTCTTTCTTGCTTCGATGTAAGTATTCCCTATATGGATATATTTTTTGAAAAGAAAGCATTTCTTTCTTCTTCTGCTTGCATCCGGATATAAATGCAGTAATATTTTAGAGCAATATTTTCATGCTTTCCTTCTATTACTTTGTCCCTCGATTCTTTATGTATTTACATAGTGAAATCGACGCACGTAGTACTCTGCGGTATGTATAATGCTGTTTGAAGCACTAAGAACTGTGAACTGTGCGTGCGTTAACCATGCTCTATGCTTATCGTGTTTTTATTATTAACGCCTTTTTTCTTTTTACTTTCTTTTTTTTTTTCCTGTGTTTGCCACTGTACTAGCAGCCATATGTGCGTGACCTTATCAAAGCAATTATTAGCTAGGTTTTTGAGTTCCTTTTTCTCCTTTACTGCTACAAAAGGTCTCTTTAGAACGTTTCTGTTCCTGTTAATACTTCATTGCGTTCTTTGTTTATAGTCCTGTAGTTCTCATCTCATATGAAACTACATAGTAATGAGGAAGCAAAGTCTGAGGTTTTTTTACGCATACAATTTGCAGAAATTGAACAAATGTTTCAATAAACCAAACCATAAACTTAAGCGGAGAAATAACAATAACAGTTTAAAAGGATTTATAAGAACACAACGATTACGTTCAGCATATCATACGCAAAAAACAAAGCATATATATAGTACCAATATACAATACATAAATGTGCATAATGTAATAAAAATAAACAAGTAAGAGAATTACATTCGGTCTTTTATACCCATCACCGTTATCCTAGTGCAGTGGATAGACTCGCGGCTGCCATGCCGGTGATCGCGAGTTCGAATATCATTGCTTGTAAGCAACTATAACAAGAGTGCTACCTAGACTTTTGTTTGCCTTTAATACTTTGCATAGACTTTAATTCTTTAATGCCTGCAACATTGTATATTGTTTACTGGTCTTTCTATTTGACATACTTTGATATATAATTTCATAGTTTCACTTTACTTTGTCCTTAATGGGTTAAGTAAGTAAAGGTATTCGAAGCGAAAATTTGTCTACCATGAAACTAAAAACTATTAATTTTTTCTATGCTTTGGTGACCTTCTCTATAATAGAGTAATTGAAGCCCTTCAGTTTTAAGACTGTTGCTTAACAGGGATGAATCTGTAATTGTAGCCAGAGATGAACAAATAAGTAAGCAAAAAAGCAAAGGTGTTCACAGTTCTTGTAACACATGCGCTTGGTCGCTGTAGGCGTGTTCCTTGAGAAGTTTGGGTCATTTTCAAATTCTTTTGCAAGTTTCTTCTTTTCTTCTTTTGTTTCATTTTTGTGAATGGGAGAATGTTTGCAGCAGATAGTACACAGTTGCGCAGACAGGCAGATGGGCAGATGAACGCGCGGGCAAGCTTAGGTGCACTCCGAATTTGACACTGGCGAAAAATTTTTAAACTTTTTGAAGCTGGCTTCTGCACGTTATAAAGGTTTTGAGAAACCAAAAAAAAATGAAATTATGACGCATCATAAAGTGGGATACGCTTGGCCGATATTTCCATTTTTGTAGAGGCACTACAGGGTCGTCCATAGAATATATGTCAGAGTTATGGTAGATATGTGTGCTGTACCTTATGAGTAATGAGCAGAAAAGCAGAGGCGTCCGCACTTCACGTAGTACAGCAAGCGTGTCCTTCGACCGATTGAGGATCTCTTCAAAACCGTTCTACGTGCAAGAACTTCCAATGTTTCTGCCAAATTTGGGATCGACAGCTTCATTTTTGCTGCCAGGAGAATGTTTACAACAGACATTATACAGACGGACGAATGGCATTCAGAAATCGATGCAGATCAGGAGTGAAGATACCTTTTAAGGTCTCTGAAGCTCCCATCTGGGCGTTGAGAAAATGAATATACTCTCATACTAATGCTCACTACCAAGGTGATGCTTATTCTTTCTGCTAAAAAGTTGTTAATCAAATCACGCTTTACTTGAAATGTCCCTCTGTCAATTTCAATACTCATACGTAGGTCTGTATATTTCTAATAAATAATTTTGACTCGTTCTACATATGTCTGTATGCCCTACGGGGTTTGGTTGACAGAACAAACAACGGACAAAATAATAGCAAGCCGAATACAATATAAAATGTCGTGCTGCTTGTGCTTAAGAAGATATGAAAGGTCATTATAGCATATGTTAAATAAGAATCGTGCGTTCGAATTTATAACGAAAAGTAGTAAAGAAGTCCCCTCGTATTAATTAATATGGCGTCAAGGTGAATTTTTTTTCACTGCTATAGCGATCTGTACAAAGACATATGTCTTTTAGGAGAGGCTTCTGGACACTACTCCAGTTAGTCAGTAGAAAATGAGTTCGCTCTCATTAAAATCTACAAATTAGACCGTCTCCGCTTACAACGGCTTTTCTGTTCTGGTAACCTTTATATTTGTTAGGGTTTAAAAAGTAGATCTATGGAACTCAAAGTCCCTACTGTGAATTTTTTTTGCTCAATCGCTACTATGGAATAATTTTCATCACAAAATATTAAAAATCGAGCACTTTTTGGACAGGTTTACTATTCGTGGGAAATCTTATGAGAAGTGGGCTTTCGAGCAGTAGACTCATGTGGTTCAAATATCGGCCAAATTACTATCACGAACATTAACAATTAATTTATCCTTCTTGTCTTATAATGGTTGAAATTTCCTTATATGCGGCTTTATATGAATGAAAAATGAATCTTCGTGGTCCAAATTCGGTAGAATTTATTTCTTTGTCAATTTACTATTTTGAATTATAAACTTTTCAAAACTATACTTCTATTCCGTATAAAGATTTAATTTGCCTGGGCACAGTTATATGAGAGGAGTTCAAAAAATTGCCACAGCCGTATCGAATTTTTCCTACCAATTTAGGATGTCGAAGTACTTTAACTCAGCGACTTTTATGAAAAATGTGGAAAGTTACAACTTTCTTCCATATAAAGATTTCTCAAAACAGAGCCGTTTGAGGAGTGGGCAAAAAAGGAGCCGATCCAAACCATTTCTCAATAGCGTCCCTGGTTTAAAGTATATCAGTGTAGATTGAACAGAAAAATTCATGGACAAACATAAGATGGACGAATGATGAGACGGGCGAATAAGCTTAGACCGATTCAGCAAGTGATTCTGAATTGATCGGTATAATAAAAGGTGGCTTAATTCCGTCTGGGTCCTACGTACGTCCGCACAAACTTAATATACCCTGTACCACAAATGATGCAGGATATGAAAATTGATATTCGTAAACAGTAGACAGGACTTTGTATGCTAGCTCGATTTAGTCATGCTTCCCCTTTCGCCAGTTGAATAATTAAGGTTAAACAATGCAAATTGCGACTTTCATATTTCCTAAAAAACCCAGCTTTGCAAAAGGCGCACAAAGGCATCTAAATCAATTACTTTTTTTGTCGCTAGGCGTCGGTTCAAATGTCTACCAAGTCACATATTGTCTCATTTATGAAATGCTGTCATATATCAACGTTTGTTCCCTTGCACTTTGGGAGTCTTCAATGTTCGATTTAAGGTGAATGAATGTTTTTTACTTGTCAACTTTTCACATTTACATGATTACCCCTAAAGGGTTTTCTCTTGATATCATTCATTTTAATATAGTTTTTTCTTTATAATTTAATTAAGCTTAAATCAATTAATGAGCATCGAAGCGACTGTTTATTGAAATTAATACAATATTTTATGTTACAAATAGTTTAATTAATGTCAGCTATACCTTGATTGAAATTATGCACACTATATAATATATGTTTCATTTGGTATGTATATACTTAGGAAGTGTCGTTAAAACAATCGATATTAAATATAAATGAATAAATCCTCAATAAAACGGTGAATGCAATAAAACTTCATTAATGTTGGAAAACGTCTGGTATTAATATTTGCCTGCGTGCATAACAGATGTACACACAATCAATCATTTAATTGATTAATGCAGTTAATGACAGGATATGCATATTAATAAACCGTCGTAATAGGCTGATTTCGCTCGACTATGAGGTGGTCCAAAAAAAAAAAAGAAAAAAAAAAAAAAAACAACTAAAACAGAAAACGGGCAACAAAAATAACTCGACTAGCTAAACAGGATGTATGGTCATCATATTGAGGTGCGACAGTGGTCAGGAAGACCGTCCGAAAAAATATTGGGATGTACGTCAACTAGATCCTCCGGTTCAAATCATATACTCTTTCAAAGTGAAAGATCTACAAAAGGTGAACGATTTCCTCGCTTCACCGTTGGCCCATGTAGGCGCAAGCCATAGGATTATCCCCTAGGAAGGTTTTAAAGCTTAAGGTATCTGTACACAATAGATTTATCCCATTAGGTTGCCAAGACATACACTAGAAAAAGTATTATTTTCTCTATAAAAAGTTGCTTCTTTTCTCTAAGAGTTCTCTGCTTTGAAGGCCGTAGAGAAGTACGTGCAAAGTAGGGCGTGTTGGGGGAAAATGTGGGTCAATGTATTTTCTATCCGTGCACATATATATGGGGAATGAGAGTTAGCCTACTTTTTGGGAATTGTGTCGAAGACCCAAACGGAAGTATGGTTGCCTAACATAAACCTAAAGTCGCATATTCTTAAAAAAATTTCCTGCAATTTCACTGCTTGAGGAATTCCAACACAACAACCATGCGGAAACCTGACTGCTGGGTACGACCTTTTGGGGAATATCATACTGGCTAGGGCATGCTCAGAAACGTGGGGATCAAAAACAATGAAGTGTCAGATAGGCGCCGAACACTTCCCAGAGTGGGTTGAACGGCCACACATTTTAGATCACCCTTTGGCGATTTGGGTTACTATGGGTGTGATGAGGCGCTGCTAGCCAAAGTGTGTGCTATCATGTATGTTTTCGAATCAGAATGTTCTCAGCATTCTTATAGCCCTGAACTGAGCAATAGCAAAAGGCCCTCACAAGCCCTAAGGCAAAGGCAATTATATCTTTTTTTTTTTTTTTGCTATTTTTCATTACTTAATAACTGCTTTTATAGCAAAATTAATATTGGAGCTTTTCATTGCAACGATTGCTTCGAGATATGAAATGATGAGGAGAAAGCACATTGTTTTATTCTCTAACCAGTGACCGATCCCAATGCCAGAATCCAACTGTTAGTCTCCACTTTCAAGGTTTCTGTGCTTGCTAAACAATAATTATTTGTTTAGTTTTGCATTTATAATGAAAAAATAAATTTTCGATTTTATTTTTTTTTTTTTTTTTTTTTTGTTATTAAAAGTTCCATAGTTACGAAAAAAATCAAAGAAAAAGTATTATAATTAAATAAAGTTAAAACCACAAAGAAGTCCTATAACTGTATGCGAAAAAACACTTTAAGGGCTTTAAATATATTCAAAATTGTAGAAATAAATGAAAAGGTTAAAAAATCCGTATATGTGTGCGTAGAAATCCAAGTAGACATGTCCAAGTGTTAATTAAATTACAAGCAAAGCAATAACCATTTACCGCTTGAAAAAGTAAACAAAGGAAACAAAATATATTATAAACAACACGTACACAATATTTAAGCTTATACGAAATGTATGAAATAACACAATAACTCATCCATGTAAAGAACGTTTCTTTTTATTTCTTCTGTTTCAAATTGCTTTAACAAATAACCATTAAAAAGCCATCAGTTAAGTCAGGTTCTCATTCTATCTCCCTCCGCCGCCGTCCCCCCTTCATTCAGGCATATTCGTAGCCAGTCTTATATATGTGTATATGTATGTGCAATAGAAAAGTTAATAAAGCAGTCCCAAGGGTACAAAATCGATCACTCAATGCAAAGGGTTGTATATTTTCAATTTTATACCTACTAAAGCTGAGTGTTATTTTAACAACCATATACAGGACTTCATACAAATATAACAAACATAGGTATATATATGTATACATATATATGATGTGTGTGACGGGAGGATGTGTGCTTAAAAAGTTTTACCTAAAAACAGTAAAAACGTGCTATGCAACAAGGGTAGACAATGAATAGAATGTATTACTAACAAGCACACATACATGCACTTTAACAAAACTCTCATTACTGAAATGGTGTACTTTTCACAAATTACAACACCATCTCACTCTTAACCGTAAAATTTTTCGATTTTGTTTTTTTAAAGATTTATTCGCACACACATCGTTCACATTCATTTTGTTCACTCATTCAGTTACCAAAGTTCATTCATTCCCTTTTCACCAACAGCATACAACAGAGCGTTCACTTGATTCTTCCTCTCTCGTAACTATTTGATTCAAGCACATTTCAAGGCTTGACAGCCATTTCATCTGTTTATTAATTCAATAGAATTCGGTATGAGAATAAAGTATTATGAGTGCGCTTTATCAAACACTCAGTCAGTGTTTCAGTCAAACGTGTATAGCGATACCATTTAACGAAGTGACTGCGTATATTAATCTTTAAATGGGATGTGTGGCTCTTTACAAATACAAATACAAAATCATTTTCATTTTTTATTTATTTTTATTTTCATTTTCATTTTCATTTTCATTTTTTTTTTTTTTTTCTTTTCATCTTTATCTGCTCTATATGTTTCGCATTAGAGTGATGAATGAGTAACATTTACTAAGTTTCTTTGGTGTTCGAATGCAAAAGTTATGTGCGTCGCGCACATAAGCATATATTATAGCGAAGTAGTGATGCACCGCTTTATGTATTTGCTAAGCTTTACAATAACTACATATCAATAAATGTGAAATGTACTTCAATCGCATACGTGTGTGTGGTGTTTAGCTCAGGTTGTTATAACTCAGACCCATATAATTCCACCATGTAATGTAATCTCTGTTCGAGGAAAGAAATACCGATTATTTAAAATCCATTTTAATTTTTCGCTCCTTTTAACAATTGATAAATTGATGAAAGGTAATTGAATTTCAATATTTTTATTTTATTAATGAAAACAAGTGAGCCTACCATTGCAATGTAATTAATATCGTAGCAAAAAATGGTGAATCGTCTCATAATTCACACAAACTCACAATAACATCATATGAAGTTATGTATGGATATAGGCAATGCCTAGCAATACGAAAGAAAGTTTCGATCGTTTGTCTGTCTTCATAAGAGTCCTTGCGCGTGTATTTCTTGAGTGTAATCGACTGCGGTGCGTTTGTTAAATAAAAAGTGAAACGACCTCCTCTTTTTAACTTACTCGGCTACAAATTTCATATGAACAGATGATTGTCTAGTAAGGAGATATAATTTTTATTACCAAGTAATTCAATATCTCGTGCAATATTAAACTATACCTGCCATGAGCGGGTAATGCGATAAACTTCATCAGATTTTACAATACAAAGAAAAACAAAATAAATAATGGAATAAATAGGTAGGGAGAAGAAAATTATATGCAATAATTCTAAAAAACAAAGAATGCAAAGCACAGGCAAACGATAACGTAAAAATCTAATGTAAAACGAATATAACGTAACGTTAAGTGACTTTCTTAGAACCCTGTTAAAATGCTGTTTGCTGTTAAGATGAGGTAGGGCAAATGACTTAACAAACGATGGCGAATTAATTTTGATTGGATTAGCAAATCAAGCAAAGGAAAAAAAATGTAAGCACATTAAGCACGTTAATGGAGCTGAGACAAAGAGTTAGACAAGCAAAATATGTGGTGTGTATCGTTAAAATCGCTACAAGTAACATTCAAAGGGCTTGCAAGCTATTAATTATATCTAAAGAAATTAGTTCTAATCAAAGCAAAATATCAGAGTACTCTATGGGGAGGTTAGAGGAACTAGACTAATTTCATAGAACATCGCAAGCGAATCAGTTTCGCCATGCAGCTGCTTAACCGCAAAGACCATGCACAAGATGCGCTTTTCAAGGCTAAATAAATCCATAAGCCAGCCAGTAAAGCATAGGTCACGCTTAAGATGCTCCTAAGCTTCTAAGTAATCTAGTCTGTGCTTATACGGTGGTCAATTTCGTCTTGCCACACAATAGCTCGCAAAGACAAATAACACAAACTGCTTTTGGGCGGATTCGGTGGTGTCAATATAATGCTGGTAGGACGGGCACCAAAGATTCGAATATCCTAGGATTGGTATGATGAGGTTCGTAAATAGTTTCTCTAATGCAAGGGCCAACAAATTCTCTCGAACACCTTCTCATATCTGTTCAAAGTGCAGACTAAGCACCAACTGACCAACAAGGATAACACCAACATCGGGAATGCAGAGGTGTACGCATAAAAAAATTTATTTCATTCATGTTTCCCACTTTTAATATGCGGCGATAAAAGCTATTTATGTGATATGGAATAATTTTGGAACTCACATATGTATAAACAGTTTTGTAAAAGTAGGTCACACAAGTAGGATTTTTGACATTTTATGACGAGAATTTCTTCAAATAAATTCACAGTTAGGCGTCTCTTTGTTTATACTCAGCACCGAAGTAAGTGGATTTATCCATTTTGCCAAATGCTTGCAGCGCCCAGAAAACAACTTTGGAGACCCCATTATCATACTCTCAACTCTTTCTCCGCTTGTTCAACTGGCCATGCACCTATCTTTGTGACACATATAATAACGATTCTCCTCGGTCGTAAAAGTCAAAATATCGTCTTCAAATTAGGCAAACGTACTCGAACTCTCGCAAGCAGGTAGATCTTGAAAACGAGCCAAATCAGTGATCGAACGCGTGCGTAGTGCAACATGAACTGAGGTCGCTTCTTTGCTGGCTTTTTTGTTCGTTACGTTTGTTCACATCAGCCACATCCATCAAACATTATAAAAATATCGCCGTAGCTGACTATACTCTCTCTTCTTCCTACTTTTTTCTTCTGATATCAAAAAAGCAAGCCCTCACGACGAAAATAGGTGGACTATAATAAATTCTATAATAAATGAATTAACTAACTGTAATAAGTCTGAGCTATTTCGATACACGTTTTGATTCTCTCGTATAAAGGGTGCCATAACAAGCAAATTTTTACGCGGAAACAAGACTTTTTACTGCATATAATTTTTACGAAGAAAATAGGTGAAGAGCTGTTATTAAGCGAGCTGGCGTAATGTAGTAGGTCGAACTTGTCCAGTTGTACCGCCTTTTAACCGCCTTGTTTCTTTAGGTATCATTTTAACTACTTTTCTCGTTAGCGATTGTTTAAGCAGATGAAACTAAGCGTCTACGAAAGTTTGTCCAGAATAGAGGCAAGAAGGACTCGACTTTCTTCGTCGTTTTAGGCCTTCCTCACACAAAGTTAACTAAATTTTTGTGGATGGCAAATACTAGGCAACATCCCGGATTGTGTTTTTTGTCCAATGTGTAGTTTTCTCTATCAGCCTCTTCATTTGTTTATATTCTATATACGTGAGGTGGTAGAAGCATTTTCTCATCGTTGTAGTACTCGAACGGTGGGTAGGTAGGCTGCTGCAAACTGCTGCTTTCCGGTAGCTCGGCTTGTAAAAATCTAGGAATATATCCAACTGAGGCTATAAAATCGAACACAGGTAAAAAACCGCAGGCCAATGGACTATGGAACATATGTACCTCGTATAGTGTTTCAGTGTTATTTCTGTATATTAAAAATGCAATGACATAAGGAATAAATTATAGACGTTGCCTAGAAACTGAAACCGACTTTTTGCTATTATCGACTTTTTGCTATCATCCGTATATATATATATATATATATATATACAGCTTAAAACTGCTTCTGGTTTATTTAAAGAACTACTTCTAGTTAATACAATGTAGAAGCAACGTGAGACCCTAAGGAAAATGCTCTGAAACACAAGAATTCATGAAATATTTCTCACATGCAAAATACACATTAACAATCAGTTCATACGTATGTATGTATGTATTTAGATGGCAATAACAGCAATAAAACCCATATGATTTTATGATTTTTTACTTGAAAATGCCGTCACATTCGCACCATAAAAAATTATATGTAAACCAACACATAAGCACGTGTGCATACAAAACAATCAAAATCACAACCAGACATATACGGCAATAACTTGAATATTACGGCCGTTTGCTTGGTACGAGATTGCGAAATGTATTTATTATACGTGCATATATATATATATGTATATATATAAATATTTATATGTTTTATATAAATTGTTAGCAAAAGAATATAAACAAAAAAAAAAAAAGAAGTGAATTATTATGTGCACTTTAACATAACTGTAATGTTGTTTTGTCGAATACTAAATCGTACATATAAATATGAAAATGGGCGCGTGTACACATATATATATGCACAATATATTCGGAATAGTCATGTGTATGCACTCTAATATCTAAATAAATAATATACAGTTATCGGCATAGATTTGATATGTTTACGCACGTACATATAGATTTGTTTATATGCACTTAGGTGAAGAAAGGTAAAGAGTTTTAGTATAATAATAATAGTAATAATATGCAAAAGAACATCTTAGTCGGATTCTTGTTATCATCATTCCTATAGGACAGTTATCTATACATTCGAGAAACAATAGGAAATTAATGAACGAGATTTAGTTGAGCATTGATCCCAATGAATTATTTCAGGCGTTTTCCTTCAAAGTGCTGTAAGTCCATTTTATATTCAATGTGGATATTTAAAGGTGTACGTTTGAAGAATGCTTTTGTATCACACACCCCTTTTGAGACAAGTGTACATTAAGTAGATGTGTATATAAGACTTAGAGTCACTTTGTGAATCCATCTAAGCGAGTCTGTCCGTCCGGACCGTCTTTTACTCAACCTTAAGATAGCAAAATTTAAGCTGTTTAAGTGCTTTGATTAAATGACGAACGCTATTGAATATGTTTTGGATCGGACAACCTTTCCACCACTTCTCATATGTAACCCCTCGTGCGAAAGTTCGTCATATGAATAACTCGTAGCGAACTGTGCTAAGCGCATTGATTAGGATATTTGAATTTGTCCCATGTTCCGCTACAATGCTTTCCTTTGTTTAAGTATTAAATGGATACTAAGTTTATAATATGGTTCTAAGCTTCTAAAGTATTAATTATGAGAAAGCTTTTGTTTGGATGATCTCAGATGTACTTACATATCAATATTATTATATATATTTATTATTAATACCAGGTCTTTGCGGAAGCTAGACCTATACCACCCTAAACCTAATTATATCTGTAATTCCATTAGCTGCATAAGTTGACAAACTGATCACAATTTTGAAGGATTTTTTTCGCGAATTTTCCCTTGACAAAAAGCTGATAATAGATTACTTTACCTTCATTATTATTACAAAAATTGTCGTCAATAAGGGCTTACATTACTTTGAAACAAAACAGCTCAAATCAGCTAGAAAACCAGAGACCTGTTAATGCAAATCCACCCTTTCACGTCTTATGGTAACGTTTTCGGCCCTTATTCACTCGGTCTTTGCCATTCACTTTATATCCCTGGTTTTATGCGTTGAGTACAACAACAAAATTACATGAGTGTAAAATATAAAGGAAAGAAGTGCAGCTCAAGAGAAAGTATGCGAGCCACAAAATATTAGCTGCTAATGCATATGTTGTGCTCTTATATTTGAATTGTTTTTCATTTCTTTGCGTAACTTTTTCTTCTTGTTTTCATTACAAAACTTATTCATCTAAGCGCTTGATGACCATTGTGTGTGACTGTTTTTATGCTTTACTCCCTTTTTGATAAATTGTTAAACTCCACTGGCTGACAGTTGTGCTTGTCCCCGATTGACTTTGTTTACTTTTTGATGTTTCACTTGAAAAGCTTACATGTGCTTTAGTCAGCTAATTTAATTGCCGAGGAGTTGATGGGCAGCAAGTTAGTAAAAACAAAATTAAAATTTTCATTTATTTTTCATTTAACTTTGAATTACATTGAAAATGGAAAGACGTCGCGTTAACTCTTGACTTTGTTTTCTTCTGCTAAGGGTTGCTTACATTTCGCATCGGATTAAAACTTTTCCCTCTTTGACTGACGTCTTCTTTTTCTTCGTATTCATGCATGAAAAGAAATTATTTGGACATGTGGATTGGATGAATTTTTTCTTTCATTGTTTCATTGGATCAAAAATTTCTTCAAACACGGTTGGCTCAGTTCCGTATACTAACGATGTTTTCTTATTTGCTTCGTGAAAATTTTCTGTTTTCGGAAAGAATTATCAATATCTCAATAAGGCCCCCGTTAGCATTTTAATCATTTAATTATTATTTAGATGATAATTGTTAACTATAACAAGAACTGCGAAGTCAACTATAGAAAGCATCTCAACAGTGAACGTTAGAAGCATTAATTACGTAAAATCGATCGCTGAAAAAATTTAACTGCTGACGAGGCGTTCAGTAATCTCCAATTACTCCAGCGTGCTGTATGTGTATTCTTCGTTTGGATGCACTATTACTAAGCTGTCGGCAACTCTTAATGCGACTTGGACAAAAACTTTTTTCCCGCTATTATCAGTGCAGGTCGTGTAAACAGGGATTTGAATAGATAACTTATTGCTTGTTGGAATAGTGCTTCCATTCTTATGACCAAAATATAGAATCTCTTCCTTATCTCTTGCATCTAATTCATATTCTGCGTAAGGGGAGTAAGGGTTATCGCTGGACCAAGTTTTGGTCAAAGTAATTTCCAACATTTTTTTATAATATTTTCTCAAGTTTACTACAAAGTCGGCGGACACTTCAGCAGACGTGTCAACTTATATGATACCTCCAATACTGGATCCCGTTGGGTGATTTCTCCCTGTGAAAGATGAGTTGTTCCTATGGAATATCCACATCATAATTCTTGACAGGGACGAGCCGTGAAAGTTGAGTAAGTCGTTAAGATGCTACTGACTGTCGGAAAACGAACTGTTCCTGGTTAACTATTAGGTTACATTAAGTCTAATCCGATCACTTGTTCTTATACGAAATCATACCACAAGAAGCCTTACAGGTTCTCTCTCAGTCAAAATAGAATCCTGTATCTTGGACAGAAAGTTGGTTACAATTTATATATAATTATATGCCCGGAAAAACTATACATAAATATGAAACGTTGTACAAAGACCATATAACCTTTGATTTCGACTTAAAACTACAAAAAATCTTCACAAATGAAACAGGTGAGGAAGTTGTAGTCAACCGTGATCCAACCTTCTATATTCTCAAGCGTTGTGCAAGAAAAGGGTAAAAATACCACGACAAAACTAAATTGTCGATTTCTATAATATTGAATGGGCGTGGCTGATTATTTCCATTATTGTGGAACACACTTTCCACATTTTATGGGGCATATATGGCAGGGTAGGGACGATGACCAAAAATACAAAAAACAGAGGTGCTTGCAGAGGTCTCTTTTGCGCTGTAAGAAATTTCGTCGATTGGCTTAACCCAGTTTCAATACTGGCCTGCTTGTAAACATCTCTAATGTTTCTGCGAAACTTGAATAAATTGTTTACGACAGACTTTACACAATTATTTCACTTTTGCATAAACTTTGGCTCAGTTTATGGTTCGTTAAAAAATTATTAAACATGTTAAGGCGATGATGAGATTGTGTGCACAGTTCCTTAACGCATCTCGGGTAAATGCGACTAAATGGGGCACTTCTTGCCCAAGATAGCGAACTTCTTTCTGCCTGGAAGCTATTGAGCCTCATCGTACTAAGGGAAAGTTTTGATTTTGATAATAGAGCTAACTGTAAATTTATATACATTTTTCTTTTTTTGTGAACGGTTTATTTAAAAATATTTTGGAAATGCAATGCAAAATATTCAAAATATTTCAATTTAAAGCTCAAATGAGCTTCAAAAGGCCACAATGATCCGATTAGTGTTAACATTGACGATAATGTCGAACACCTGTCGTGTTGAAGGATAGAGAAGCCGAGCGCAGTGTATTATGTGTAACTTCAACCAACTGAAACTATCACTAGGAAAGACTACCAAAAACAAGCGATGCCGTCATTAAAGAAAAAGGACTGCATTATGCAAAAAGGCCACGTAAACTGCCTTCCGTTCGTTCTTGCATTAGCCGCCCGGAGAAAGTTAGCTGCGCTCCATGCTATATACGTTAGATATTACCTTATCGCTGATTGCCAACCGATTGATCGATGAGTTACTGCAGGTGCGAGCTTGACTTCTTATGAAGACATGAAAGGCCCTTTTACAGAAAGTTTCAACCGCCAAACTGTCATTTCGCCACTTCATGAATATTCTGCCCATCAAATAAGAAAATAGTGTAATAGTAAACAAAATATCTTGGCGAAGTTTATACTAAGCGAATAAAAATGTTCGATATGAAGAGGGGGCCTAGCAGAGTCTTAATCTAGTTCTTGAATTTAATTGCTTTGCTGCAGATTAAATGCGATGATAATTTTGATTCCTTGCCAATGTGAATAATTTAAGAGAAAATATTTTGAAAACCGATAAAAAAGCGTCTAAATCGAAGCTTATCTACTAGGCTTTGTTGAGAAAAAATTGCATTATATCATAGAGTAAGTGATGCAGAGCCTCGTATTAATTCGAGATAACCGTAGTAATTAGGGACAGATTAATTATTGGAGCAATTAATAATCAATTGATATTTTTCAACTTTAAGTAGCTTAAATTTGCCTCACATGCTTGTGCTTTGCATATGCATTTAATTCCTCTTATATGGATTTCCTGTTTTTGTTGTTTTCTTTTAAATGAAACATATGTCATGGGTATATTCTTCGATTACCTGACGGTAGTTGCGTTGCATATGCTACGTTTATGTTAAATTACCCCCAAAGACTACCGTAGCAAATTGTACGAAGTAAAATTCAATAAAATTTATGAACAATGCAAATGTTAGTTATATAAAAATATTGATTTTATTTTCCTCTTCCTCGCATACAACTTCAACGCACGTACACATATATACAGTATATAAATAAACAGAAACTGAAAAATTCATATGCATACATATCTACATATGTATATGCGAATACTACTATGGTAATATATCAAAGTAGGGCATTTAGTCCGTTTTTCTCTACAATACAAAAACAAAAAAAAAAAACAAGGAAAAATACAACATATTTTTTAATAAATTTTAAATTAATGTAAAATTCTGTTATGCCGTACATAACCAAAAAACTTAAATTAATTTTACGAATGCATAGGCTACCTTAATACCCTAAGGAGACGAATTTATTATATATTTAAATAAAAACACAAAATTTATAAAATTTTGACTTTAAATAATCCTTTCGCGATAGACAAGAAAAAATAAAATGCAATGCAATGATCTCTACAAAGGTTTACATTTCCATATGCTGTTCAGTGTGCACCTGCACACCGGGTCGATTAGCGCACTTGTCTAAAATTTTAAATAAGTTAAGTAAAATTTTTTCAAATTAAAAAAATCTTTCTGGAAATTTTCCTTTGAAAAGTCAGTCGTGTCGTGGTTAGACCAAACTCACTTATCGTATTATTTTCCAAAAATCGAATCAAACATTATTATTAGGTAAGCAAAGGCAATCGATGCAAGAGTGGCTTAATGAATATTGTATAGCTGCTAGGCTTTTGCGTTACCACAACAACACGATAATTCGCGAAGGACTTCAGCATTACATTAAGCAAGCGTAACCACTCCAGCCCTTGGATTGCTCGTGCGGTCCCGAAAAAGTCAATCCAAACTATCCGTTTGAAAATGAATGCATGAATGCAGTTGACATGGCCTACTCTTTGTTCTCGTCTACCCCTACTTCTCGGTACTTTACAACGGGTACTATTCAGCTGGTTTTTATTTCCTCCGCCGCCTTGTCAAAAGAACAAAACCTGTTTCAGTGCATCTCTCAAGCAGTCTATGGCAAAAACTTATTGCTAGGCCAAGATAACCCAGCCTTAAACTTTGCTTAGACATTATCGGACACACATAGAAGTTTGTGGTCCCCATTAGTTGGAAAAATTTCTTGAAACTAGTAAATCGGTATTTCTGCTACGCATTTCAAGCGAAAAGAATTTTTCCCTTTCTAATACGATCAGGAGAAGTTCGTATTTGCCATTATTCGACTCGATCGCGGACGTATTTCAAACATAACAAATACTTATAAGCTTGATCAAAAATGATTATTAT
This sequence comes from Glossina fuscipes, assembly GCF_014805625.2. Lineage (NCBI taxonomy): Eukaryota > Metazoa > Arthropoda > Insecta > Diptera > Glossinidae > Glossina > Glossina fuscipes. Next base: position 22,323,196 of record NW_023998416.1, read on the forward strand.
CAAAACCGTTGTTAGCTTGGAAGTAATCCCCTCCAAAGAACCAAATTTTCGATTCAAATGTCGTTGGTCAACAACTGATAATCTAAATGACGCAATTGAAACTATGGAAGCATGACAGTTTAGTTGAAGAGTGAGTCATCCTTTTTCTCCGAAAAAACTCGGTCTAGCGGTATGCAGTTATTGTATTATTATATTATTATATTGTATATACGAATAAGTTTCCAGCGATTTATAAAAAGTGGCATAGCTAGCATTAAATCTGGTAAACTATGTTCATGTTAAAATGTCATCTGTGCTCTAACCGTATTAACTGTTGTGCCAACAAAAACCCAATTCGCGAGAAGCAAGATTTTTTTTTTTTTTTGCTTCAAGAAAAGTGTAGCCCAAAGATGTCGATTGCTGTATGAAGCATGTGGGAACATGCTCCATCAATACAAATACGTGAATATTGAATCCGGCGTTTAAAAGGGATTTCGACAACAGCGAGAAAAAACGCGGAGGGAGGCCAATAAAATTCGAAGACACTGAATTAGAGCCGTTACTGATTCACGTCAAAAACAATGGGAGTTCAACAAGTCGTTTTAGACTGTCTTAAGGCCGTAGTTATGGTGCAAGAACAAAGAATTTGCTCTCCGAACGAGCTCAAGACAGAGGAATGCCATTTTTTTCAAGTGCAAACAGTTGCTGTAAGTTCGGCCGTGCATCAATTGCAGCGGCCGAACTGAATATTCGAAGCAACAAGCTAGTGCTATGATGCTACGCATCTGATGGGATAACTTCGGAGTGATCAACTATGAGCTACTCCAGCCTAACGAAACCATCACTGGGGGAAACGTTACCAAGAGCAATTGTAAATTATACTCAAGATTTTTTAAAAGAAAAAACTTTCACTAAAACTCATATTCGATCTATAAAATATATGGTAACATGTAATGCATATATTGTATGATATATTCGGTAAGGGAAAGCTTAAGTGCCAAGACATATCTTTAGACTCGCATGACTTTGCCATTACCAACTCTACGCCTTTAACGGGTGACACTCCATTGCCGGTTTAAAAGATAATGATCTCCCATTTATTTAGGTGAAAGTCCTTGCGTTTTGAGCATTAAGGAAAATTTTAAAAAAATCGCTTAGTTTATAAGTTTGGTTAAAAATATAAGAAAAGTCGATTGAATTTTCAGGTTAAAAACGCTACGAAATTTTTTCCTTATATTGTACACTATATGAAACACAACACATATTACATCACGTATCGTGCCTAGTAAATGCATAATCAATTTAAGATGTCTACATCAATTTTTTGATATCCACGTCCCGGGATTCGTAAAAACTTATATCTAAACAACTTAGACGATGAGGAATACTTTCAAGGATAAAGCGTAGTTTATCCCCTTGTCCACCTTAAATTTAAACCCGAGCAAGCATACCACACTCTTATTACTCTTACACTGACATCTGGCTGAAGGCAGTCTAGGAAGGAACTGTCGTATATGAATCTGTGGTTAATTTCGAAGAACAGTTTATCAAACGCAATGAAAATTACATTGTGAGTGTATTTTAATGTCGCATCGACACGCTACTCGACGACATGTAAGCTAAATTGATATACCAAAATCAAATTCTCGGTCCCATCAAGACACTATAATTTTCCAAGAGAATTGTAGAAAAAAAAAAAAGAAAGAAGATTTAATCAATTCCAAAAAAATATCTTAGAAATCTTACTGGAATTGACTTTGTCATACAAATGCATTAAAGCTTCAAGAGCTCTTACCTTTTTGGCTTACGTTTGTCATATTTTCTCAAGTGCAATGGCTGGCATATCTTCTACATGTCAGCAGATACATCGGCCAAGCAACATGCATTAAATTTTTATATTGAACTTTGTCCTGTACTCTGTTGTCTGTGCATATGTCAGGCAACATAATCTTAACAACTTATATGTCATGCTAATGTCCTTTTTCAACTTTACAAATCATTGACATTTTGCCCAAAAAATGAAAAAAAGCACAAACACAAGTACAAGCACAAGCACATGCTCATAACTACATAGCCTAATGTCTATGTATATATAAAGCAACATTTATATACGTATACATGTGCAATGAAAAAGAATGTAAACGGGTTAGAGTTCGTGTTAAAATATTTTCCAACGCCAAAAGGGAGAAAATGCGAAAAAAACGATAAAGAAAAAAATCATACTTAACACGTCAAATAATTTTATTATTTTTATTACTTTAAGCTAAAAAGAAAGAGTAAAAAATGAAAAACGAAATGAGAAAAACCGGAGAGAAATGCAAATAAAAGCAATTCATCATAAAACATAATGCGGATATTTATAATGGAACAGTTACACAAACAGCTCCAAAGGAATAAGTGAAAAAGCGATGGTCGTTTCAAGTCAAGACGACTCCTAAGCACTTAACATATATATGCTGGACATTTCTAGCTCAAGTTGCCCTGATCTGTTGCGTAATATAACTTTTGTACTTCAAGTTTAGAACTTTGCTTATTTATAGGTAAAGTCAAGGCAATGTATTTTTCAATTACATAAAGTACATTGTCCCTCTCATTAGTTGTTCCTTATGTACAACTACTCTCCTCCTACAAACATGTCCTAAACATTCTCCAGTCCATGTCATTCCCTCACAAATATCCTCTCAACTCAGGAACTGAACAAGTCGATGCAATTTTTTTTTTCTCTTCAAATAAAAATTTAATACTATAGCAAATCTATTTTACATAAATAAGTTTAATAATTGCTCAAACTGTAGCCTACAAGAAGAACTTAAATAGTACTTTTACAACGGAGATACAATGTTTTAATATATAAAAGCTTATAAATTATTTTAAATGATTAATAGAAAGCAAGAAGCGTTTCGTACGAAAAAATTTTCAATTTATACAGACAGTCTAAATATTATGGGAGTTGCTCTAGAAACACTTGAGGCTCTGCAAAATATGCAAACATTTCATGTTAAAAGACAAAAAAAATTCCCAGTTTGCGTGTCGACAATGAATACTCTGCTTAATACAAATTTATAGTTCCATAATTAATCCAAATATTTGTGAGAGTCATGCATAATGTGTACATGCACTTCTGGATGTCCTGGATGTCCCCCCAAATAAATTGATAACTTTAGTATGAGGAAGAGTAGAAGTGTAACGTAATATGCCTTCTTATCATGCACTGTTTCAATAGCAAACCGTTATGTTTCGAAAAATATTCCAAAAAAGCCCTTAAATCAATTATCGCCTAAACATTATCCCGTACTTTGAGTATATAGTTTCCAGCTGACGCCCTATTCTTTCTTTTAAATCCTTCCCAAATGGCTTTCACTTATGTGTGTGTTTTTCACTACTCTTCTAACGTACATAGACGACTTTTCAGCTCCACTATCGGAGATAATATTATGGTACAATTGATTTATCATTCCTGCATTAAAATCCACACAGCCTTTAATCAGACTTTAATACGTCTATCGTAACACGTTTTCAACTTTAATCATGAAAGTTTAGTTGGAAGCCTAAAGTTTGACGCACAGGTCGTTCTCCTACAATTGCCACAAAAAAAAAAAATGGAAAAAAAGATTTAAGGGCAACTGTCGACCACTCCGAAATGTAGATCTAAAAGTCACTATAACCTATTACTGTAGCCGACAGAAGCTGAATGAACTAAATCTTGAACGCCTTTTTATTTGAGCAGAGTGCTTCTTATGAAATAATCTAGAACATATTGGGTGTGATAGTAAATCGTAAATAAAGCTACACAAAGGCATCCCTCACCTAATAGGGTACACTCATACCCAGTCCAGATTGAATTAATAGTCAATTTAATAGTTATTCCCATATTTCAATTTAGCTACGAAAGCATTCAATTTGTGGAATAAATAAATAGGAATTTTAATGTTTTCAAGTCTCAATGTTTATGCCCTACGTCACTGGTGATAAAGGATATATTAAGTTTGTGCGGACGCATGCAAAAGGACTTGAGGTAAATACCGAACGATTCAGCACCACCGTTTAAAACTATTTAAGCGCGTCTGTCCATCCGTCTATTTGTCAGTCTGTCCGTATGTCCATCTGATTTCGCTATTTTGATGAAATTTTGTACACTAATGTGTTTAGCCCAAGCACAAACACTGTTGAAAATGGTTCGATTAGGATCACTTTATCGACCACTCGGCCTATAATGTGTCATTTTGATAGGCCCTTATGTGAAAAAATATTTTAATTTTCAGTATTTCGCGAAAAAAATCCCCGGGGTAATAGTATTTAGGTGTTCTCGATTAGTGTAAAAAATTGGGATCCGATAAGGCTATTTTTTGAATTCCACTCCTTATAAGCGTTCCAACGCAAAGCAAATCTTTATATGATAAGAAGGCCCAATTTTCAATATTCAAAAATCGCGCCTAACAATAACTTGACATAAACAATAATCTTAGCGAACTTGAGCCACATAGGCCTATTTTCTAGATCCCACCGCACAAAAATGTTTAAGTCTTGGTATTTTATGATGAAAATTGATTCGTAAGAAAAATTTTATATAAAATTTGTAATAACTAGGTCTTTCCTTTGCTTCGACTGAACCATCTAAACGGGCTCTCAGGAATAGCAAACACTTCTGTGGCGATAAGTTATCGAGTTAGCTAAATTTGGACCGCGTTAGCTGACGTTTTGAACTTTCTCCTATAAAAGGGGTTTTCATAAAAATGTCCTTTTAGATAAAAATAATGTAGTATCACAAAAGTGAATAAATGTGTCTATATTAAGCGAAGTGGTTTAGGATCGGTCGTGCCCGGTATAGAGTTCTTACATGTTTTTAGACTAATTTGGCTTGGTTCGGCCAATATCAAGACAAAATAAGGTATTCAATTCTTATACTTAAACTAAGTCAAGCTTGCCGTCTTCGTTGTAAACCTTAAAAAATGCTTGAAAAATACTTGAACCCATAAAGCATATGGCACAGTTCACGTTAAAGTTAATGAAAAAGTTCACATTAAATGTTGTTTTTCTTTCAATTTTGCAAATAACTAGTTTTTTAGATTGTGAACACGCAGTCACGAGGAAACACGTGATATGAGCGAAACCAAGAACTATTATCAAACACAAGTAGCGTATTATAAAAATTTTTTTTATTGTCCCACTTACTGAGTAAATTCTTGGAAATGATTCTAATCAAAGGGTAATTGAAACATTAAATTAAAATTTTTTGCCGTTTTTTTTTTTTGTTCTAATAGTTTATCTGACTTAATCACATTTACGCCCTTCTAATAGTTTATGTACTTTTTCTAATTAATTTAAATTTAATTATCTTCACCAAGTTTTCCCAGCCTACTCTTCTGCTTCTTTTATTACCTTCAACTAAAATTGCAATTTACGTCTTTCTCTACCCGCTAAAAGTGTTTTTTTTTTTATAAAACATCGTCAGGAGGTAATTACACAAATAATCCGATAATTCATTAGCTTAATGAGAAAAAAAAAAAAAAAAAAAAAAAAAAAAAAAGCAAATTTAATAAAACAATCTTGAACATTACAAAAGCAAAAATATTTTTTTACTTATTTGTTTTTTTATAATAAACCGGAAAACTTCATATATCCTTTAAAAAAAAAAAGAGAAGAAATTTTTACTGCAGTTCCTAAAAGCTTTTTTCTTATACATATTCCTTTTAATTTCTTATCTTAGCGACCTTTAATAATAAATTAAAAATATTGAATAACTCCTGCTTTGGGGATAGGAAGAGTGAAATATTAAAATTTTACATTATATATATATATATTTAATCACCTTATGTTTATAACCGTCGCCAGGCATTTTTTCAATCCGTAGAAAGATCTTATGTTAAGAAAAAAAATTTTCGATAAAAGAACGTTTCAATCGATATAAACCGGACCGATTTATACCTCGGTGCACTCGCTGGCTAACTGGTGCAACTTTTGAAACGGGCACAAACAATAGAGAAAATGGAAATTTCGTAAATGTCTTCCAAATAAGGATAGGAAGAAAAGGTAAGGAGTAAGGAGGCGTTTCGCTATAATCAAAACGCAGACAAAATGTCTTACCAATTGCATCCACTGCACAGAGTATAACATTCATGACGTCGTAGGATGACATATAAATATCGCTAGTAATGACAAATCCCTGCAGGTTTTCTTCATCTTCGAAATGTCTTAAAATTCATGATATTCCGATCATTAGTGAATCTGTTACAGCTGGCCTAGTGATTTCCGTGTATTGATAGTTGATAATGGCAGATGGTATGGTGGGAAAAAATACCGTTCAAGCAAGTCAGCGGTTTGTCAAGCGTTACCGTACAGAGATATATGACAGTGAAGTGAAAATCAACTGTTGAAGACTAATGTTTATGGTCAGGTTGTCTCAAGCCTTTTCTAGTCGATGCCACAATCAAAGGTTTCAATCTAAACACGACTACGAAGTGTTTGGTAATAGATCGAGAAAAATCAATTGAGATAAATCAAACTCAAATTAAAACCCTTGATAATGTAAGGGTGAAGAAAGTGATATAATCGGTATTGGGAACGGCCCTATCATATTTACAAGATTATTGCCGAATCAATATTATTCCCGCCGCTGGTTGTATATAGGGTTTTAGCATTCGCTGCAACAACTTTTGTTCTCTTCTTTCCTTCAGATTAGTCTTGGCGATATAAAAGCTCCAACTTGATCTTTAAGTAGACAACCAATTAACTCTAACTTTTATATTTTCAGTTTCTTTCTTATGCTTTCAAATTTTTTATCAAGCAACATAAGTAATTAGGAGATTAGAAATTGCGATCTTAAATGTTTTAATTGAAGAGTTCATTTACAAATGCATAGTAATCATAAATAAATTGCTACTCACACCCACACGCAAGCGAAAAAAAAAAAAGGGGGGAGGGGGGAAGACGTCCGAACTGAACGAACAAGCAATTACATGCTAGAGCTGGGAGGTAGGCGTAGTCTAAAGCAATTCTTTTAATTTTCTGCTGTCGATTGAATCGAATTGATTTGAATTCATTTGGTTTCAACGTATAATTCAACAAAAGCAAGATAATTACACAAAATCTTTAATTAAAACTTAACCTACCGTTAACTGTAGGCGACTTTCAATAAGGAAGCGTCTGTATATATGAACAATATGGAAGCGCACTTTTCTAAAGAATGAAAGTAAGAAAGAACTTTGATTAATTTTACACACAATGCATTTAATTATATATATGGCATTGTTCAAAGAATTATAGTAAATTTACACTTCGATTACACGAGGATAGATTAATGAGTGCCCCATGTTTGGAAGTGAAATGAATAGAAGAAGAAGAAGCATCCTGCTTGCTTCATTTTATTAATCTAATTGACAATGAAAATTCCATCTGAGTAGGGAATGTTACTAAGTTTAAATTATGGGAAATGCTTGCAGGCAACCTATGGACCCTAGGCAATCATATCTTTCATTCGACGCCCCAATCCCTTTTGGTTTTTGCTAGCATTTCTCAGAAGAAAGTCCGTTTCACTAAACTTTTCGCGCTTAATTCCTAAATATTTTTTGTGCTTAGCGTAACAATAGCAACAATTTGTTGAAATATTTCAATGAGTTTTTCCGCGATAGACCGAGCGAAGCTCTGCTGCGCGCCTTCACCCGCGGAAGATTTAGAGAGATAAAGGCCGAGTCATGTGTGCATTGTTGATTTTGATGAGGCATCTTTACCATAAGCCAAAAGCTTACAAAGCAATTGCTTTCGACAGAGTGAAAAAATATTAATGCACTCTATGAGGAGATCGCAGCAAATATTTGCATGTTTTACGAAAGTGACCTCGTGTAAATTCCACATCGTTTCTGTCGATTTCTTCTTCCGAATTCTGTACATAATGCGACAATAGGAAGAATCATTATTGCAAAAATATTTTTTAAATCTTTGGATGTTGGTCCTCTAAGATAGCAGCGCAATACAATTTGCTAATAAACTAATTGTTAATTTCCTGAGCGAAGCTATTTAGCCGAGTCTTAGATTTGAGGAAAATGGAAAGGGTAAACTTTATTTTCCATCCTCTTTATCATCGTCGCACTATTGCACCTTAAGGAAGAACATACACAGCCTTTGTTACATATTTCCAATGAAATATAATGAAAATCTCCCGTTTTTGCAAGCTCGACGTAATGTGCCTTTTCATAAGTTACGCATCCATTCAGTAATCTAATTGAGCATTGTCTATTATCTGTGCAGTTGTGAATGTGTATAGTATGTATAAATGGAGGCATATAGATAGTTATTTAATAAGATACACTCGAATTTATTGAAGTGTGAAATTTATGTAATTATTCTCCTGTTAACATATCATATAAATGTGTGTCTTTATTATTTACAATGTATCACTAACTCCAATATCAGATATCTTAAGGTATCCTTTTTTGTTTTAATGCATACAAGTCAAAGAAAACTGAAGTGAACTTCATTCGACAGCTGGTATAGGTAGATAGTAATTAAGTTGAAGTTTTTACATTTGCATTAAGGCCAAGGGAGAGCATCTCTGGTCGAAGCTGCATTATTTTAAGTTAAGAGCCGGTTTTCGGTGAACGACGGAATTTGCGAATCATGTTTCAGCGAAAGCTTGAAACAAATATGCCAGGGATTGTATGTTAAGCAGTTTTCTGCAGAGGTCTGCAGGAAAGAGGAAAACGCTGGATATCACTTATAAAATTTTAATGTTTCAATCTATAAATCTGTGCGAAAACATGAGACCTTCAAACTATTTTTGAATCTCTATCGAAGAAATCTGGACAAGAACGACTGATTCAAAACTTGAAATCAAAAGGGGAAAGTTTCGTCTTTAACGCTGATCGCGATAGGCTTCCACACGGTTGACCATGCCCTCGAAATTCGGTCGTACACTGATAGCAATTAAAGTGGCTGTACAAAGCAATTCAATATTCGTATGGGAGAGAGGTCGTGACATCATCTCATCCTCTCCACGATTTTCACATATTTTCGCAGCCAAAATACTACTTTGTACGGATTTCTATAGGAAGCTATTAAAATTGCAGTTTTTTTTTTACATTAATGATACATTTTATGGGAAGTAGTTCCAAAAATTACCTGATGAAAGTCATTATGCCTTACACCGCTTGCTGGACAAGTTTGTGCCGATGTCATTGAAATTCGAGGAGACTTTGAGCTATACCTATCTTTTATTCTACTGATCGATCCAAAGTCACTTGTCTGCCCGTCACTCTGTGTGTCTGTCTGTCTCTCTTGTTTATTTTGTGCTCAACTTCTGAAAACCACTTTTTCGCCCACTCTTCATATAAAACTTTTGCTTTTGTAGATTCATCATATAAATAACTGTATGAAAGAAGTGGTGCAACATATTTACGGTATAGTGTTTTAACTTGTTTTCCACTGCGTTCGTCGTTGGGCCAAAACACATGAGTGTGGGAAGCTACTTCAATATATCTCAAAATGCGATCTGCATGGATTTCGGCCAAGAACAAATGAATCACAGACTGACAGGCGGACTGACAAAATTAAATGAGAAACTGATTCTGATAAAGTACAAGATGGACTTTTTCCAAGTCCATTGTCGCGTGACATATACATCTATGCAAGCTTAATACACTCGCAACCATAAAGAGCATAGAATGTCGCTTAAATTGCTTCATAAAATTCTTTTTCTATAGCAATAAACCTATAACATTAGTTTGAAGATTTGACTTCCATAAGCTTGATACCCCGCACTGAGAATTCAACAGTTGTTTTTACGAAATGCTGAACTTTTAATAGCTTGTTGTCACATAATTTTAGAGGAAAACTTGGTTTGTCTACGTTTGTAATAAAGTCATTATTTCTGTTTGATGTATGTAAATAACTTCAATTTCTACCTTTCTTTCTAGTTATATCTGCCTAAAGAAATTTCGAGGCTTTTTTTACCATTCTTTGCCACAGTTGCTATATAAAATCTTTTGGAATGTAGAACAAAAGCATAGATTTTTTTTTTTTTTTTGTTCTTTACTTTTTTTAATGATTAGGATGAATTTACGTAGTCAACGACTAAGCAAACAAAGCCATCTTTGCCGTCTTTGTTTGCTACATAACTCAAGTTTCTATTTGTTAATTTTCGCTAATGTAGTCATCAGTTTTAATGAGTTCGTCAATCTTTGCTCATTGACTGGCTAGTTTATTGTCCGTTTAAAATAAAGAGAGTTTTTAATTACAAATTTGCTAAAAATTTAAAAGTATTTAAGAAATTTGCTGGATGCACGACAGTATATAAAAATTGTTCTAAAAATTCACTTACTTTAATTGAAGCTAAACAGAGGTAAACAAGAATCGTAAGAAAATAATCTCAGATTTCTTTCTTAGCCGGATTTGTGAGAACTTGTAATAGTGCAAGCAAAGAGTTACTAAAGGAATTTATCACCGATTTTCGCCCGACCAATCCTAATACAAAGAAACAATATAAATAAATCGTAAAATTTTTTGTTTTCCTATTTAGATGAGGAAAACTTTTATATTCACTTTGTGTCGAATTTTGAGTAAAGCATTAATTTCTTATCAGCTTTTCGAGAAGAAAAGCGAGCAAAATATTTTATTTAGAATATCATCTTTGGCCAGCTCCTACTTGTTCCACTGCTGCTAAATGAGTTAAAGGTATGACCTGGAAATAAGCATTAAAAAATCCGTAATGCGTAAGTCTGCATGTGTTGATCTGCATGAGTAACGGATCAGCATCTTTTCGCATAAACATTAGCTGCAATTACACCTAGAAGACACAATTTCGGCTTCGCGGATATTTTTAGTTTAAACTTAAAATAGTGTAGGACGGGGTATGACTTTTATTTTTCGAAAGCACCTAAAACGTGCTGCCATATCGTTTCAAAAATTACGTAAAGACATTGTATCATAATGTATCATGTGGGGTATGTAGCAATTCTTATATCCGTTTGGTACAAGACTATATTAAGTTTGTGCGTAAGCATGCAACACGTAGCAGCACTAGACATAGATCCCCCTCGTCTATCCGTCTGTCTATCTTGGTTTCTTGTGTTCACTCAACATATCGTAGCTCTTGAGCTACGTTGATGAACTTTCGTACACCGACATTTTTTGGCCCAAGGACGAACGGTATTTAAAATGGTTGAACTGTCTTTGTCCGGCGACTTCTTATACACCAGCCTATCTTAAGCAGTCTCTGTATGAATAAGTGTATTAAGGGAAGTATTGTAGGATATTTGATGGTGGGTCGTGTCCCACTATAGTGTTTTTAGTTGTTTTCCTCGACCACATGCTGTAATTGAATTCCGTCCCTGTATTTTGCTCATCCCTTCGCCTTAAAGTAGATGATATGACAATTATAAACGGCTTTTCACATACCAACGCATTTTGTTAAAGTGTAAGGAGTGGTTCGGTGCAGGCGTCTACTTCTTATTTCAGTTTTTTTTTTTTTTTTTTTCCTTGTAAGCCCTTTTGCAAACTTTTATTTTAAATTTTATTTTTTTTCTATTTTTATGTTTATTTAAATAAGATTACGGATGTATAAAATCCTTGTTTACATAAAAGGAAATTTCTTACTTACTTAGGCTACACTTCCTAAATAATTTATATGAAATCGTGTTACATACAAGCCAAGTGTGAATGGATACAAATTTGATTACAATGGAATAACTTGGGAGAAATATCTAAACTTTAAGAGTTGGACATGTTACTAACACTATATTTTTTTTTTTCTTCATATAAATTTCATTTCATTTAAAATAATAAAAACTCGAACATTTTATATATTTTCTTAATTTAACGGAAACTGTTGCCCTTAGCTGTTTTTTTTTGGATTACTCTCAAAAGAATAAAAAGTTATGTTTTTTGTGTTTCCCTTCCGTCCTGGCGTAACTTTACTAATGAAACTAAAAATTACTTGAAGAAATTTTTATTTTCTGACAATATTCTCTATAAAGGATAACTTAAGTCATTTTTCTTTTTTTTAAAAATTTTATGAAAATATATTCCATTTGCAAGGAGAAGCCTCGTTTAAGCATTCAGTCATTGCTGCTTCCGCTTCTTTCTTCGCTGCTTAAGCATCAAATGTAGAGATATATTTTCCATATATAAAATATTTTTTCTAATTTCGTCTAGACAAAGTAATAAAATGTTGATATCATTTTAACTGTAAATGCACTGCGTATGAGTCATGTTTCGTAAAAGCATTTTGCAAAATAAAACATTGCAATTGGATGAGTTGTAATGCTCGCGTGCGAAAAGATATGCTAATCAAGTGAAAAATTTTATTCTCTTTGAGGAAAAGTTGAACGACACACCGAAGAAACTTTCTAGTCTGTCAATAGAATGATCCGCATCGCTGACTAAACTTTTAGATCGATATTGGCTATCGGTTGTAAGTTACCTATGAAAACTTTATTAAAGCTTAGAACTTAATATCGACTCAATGAATTGACTGTGAAATCATACAAAGACTTTATTCCTGAAAGGCGCTCGAAAGTGCCAAGCTTAAAGAAAGTATAACTTTTTACAGATCTTACCATTTGGCGGTTGCAATGTCCAAGCAATATAGGCTTTCAGAACAATCTTAACAATGCCAATAATCCAATGTGATTTCCAGCCCTTTCTAACGTGGCAGAAGCATCATACAAGCAGACAATTCTTTAAAGGATTTAATAAGTTCTATACGATGCCGAATACCTTGCCTTCTTTTTTATCACACTATAACGTGGGGTCAACAGAGCCTAGACGTGTCTTGTTTATCTTATTTGATTTAATCCACTCAAACCATCATCCACTTGTGCTTGGTCAACAAAAGCCCATTTATTTGCTTTGAGGAGTCTGGCAATAATGCAAAGATTCAAGTTATTGTTTTATAGTAACTGTGGAACTCCAAAATCCTTTACAGCACAAAGATAATTCCTTTACTGCATTGGTATTTATATCTCCTTACACTGAACCATTTGTGACAAGTGTCTGCAATACCTAGGAGGACTTTTTATTATGCCAATCGATACAGGATTATTTTTCATATTCATGTGTGCCGTACTTAACAAAGCAGATAACAGAATTTGTTTTACATTGAACAATCATTTCGTTATCGTGAATTCATGTATATGGAAATATTATTCGATTTTCTACGAGTAGAGCGAGAGAGATTTTCTCCGGTCCTCCGCGTACATTCGCGCACACTTAATGCGTTCTTGTACTGAAAGTGGAGTACGATGTACAATTCTTCACTTATAATCTTTCTCAAGAAAATCAGGTGACAAATAATGCTTTCTAACAGCATACTAAATAGTCTGGCTATCTAGTCTATCTTTAAAAAAAAAAAAAAGAGATGATTTTACATTCAGTCCTAGGATTTACTTCTTTGGTACTAACAATAACAAATACATGCGAAAAATTAAGATGACATGGGACCATTTCTTGCGGTTTTCCACAAAATTAATCTTTAAGTTTTTGTTTTTTGTCATCTGACCAATTACTCGGGTAAGGTCTCCTGTTCGCGTAATATGCTAACGATCGGAGAGTAGTAAGCAAAACAATAAGAGACAGGGAAGCGGACACAGGCCTGTGGGTGTTTGCCCAATCGGTAGGTGTTACGCCAATTGCGCTCTCACTATAACTGCAAGCAAAATAAATTTTACCGCATTGAGACTTGAACCCAGTGAACACAGTCTTCGTCGCGATTTTTACTTATGCGACTACTCCAGCAGATAAAAATGATAAGAAATGACTAGAAGGGCTACTTCTTAATATGTGCTATTAAGTAATAGTGACTCGACATGTGAATTTACTGGACCATATACGTTTGTTTTTCAGATCCCTTTCGATGAAAGGTAATCTTAGCCTTTAGATGACAACACAATCTAATTCGCGGCGCATCACAACGAAGAAGAGTTAAAGAGCTGCGTTAAGTGAAATAGAGCAGGATATTTAAAGGCCAGCTTTGATCGACTTTACTGTTTTCTTTTTTTTTTTTTTTTTTTTTCTTTAAATTCAATGAACAGATTACGAAAGACATCAACTTTTCTGATATACCAATGGTTTCACGAAAGCTTAAAACTTTTTGTAGATAGGGTATACAGCAACTTTACCATAAGCCCATTTAAAGTTTATCGAAAATCTAATTATTACCTTAATCAATAAAGTAAAACGTTTCCGTCCTTTGAAATTTCCTTTAATTAAATAACAATTATACCTCGCCTGCCTACCAACCTTGCAAAATACTCTACCACTGATATATATATTTTTAATACCATCAGAGAGAAAAGTAACATTTTTTATTCCCTCTTTCCACATGCACTGCATGAGGGAAATTTCTGAAAATTATTATATTTATAAATTAAATAAAAAGCAAAAGAAAAAAGAAAAAAAGGAAAAGGAAAAATGAAAACTAAATATTTGCAGTTTTCATATTTCATATATATATATATATATATATATATATATAATATAAAAAAAAAAAATATAATATTTTCTGTTTTTATTGTTGCCAACAACTTACCCAATATGGAGAGAAAATGCCATAAGATGAAACACCATTTAAGTGCAATGGTGGAAAAGTTTTTGTTGCAGTTTAAAATTGAAGTAGACTTTGTGTTGATGGTTGTGGTGAGGGTGGTGATGGTGGTGTTGGTGTTGGTGTTGATACTACTGGCGGCACTGGCGGCGGTCGTCGAGTGCGACGATAACGGCGACCAGAAAATATGGTTAGTGATGGTATTTGTGATAAATCTAATAAAATTGCTTGTGAAAATAAAACGTAACGGACTTGTGTTACTATTAAAACAACTTCCACTGCTATAGTTGTTGCAATAATTTTGGGCACTGCGAACATTATTGTTGTTGTTATTATTGTTGCTTTGCTGAGTTTTGTTTTGCCGACACTCAAAGCAAATGTTTTTGTAGCTGCCTTTCTCATTACAACTACTGCATATACAATTGCTAATGCTACTGCTACTCCTCCTGCTGTTGCTGTTGTTGCCTCTGCGGCCGCTCCTGTTGGTGATGTATGAAGAGCCTTTAGTAGAGGCCCGCTTAATACTACGCCAAATATATGCCATTTTTTATTTAACCGCTGCTGTTGTTTGCTTTTGTTGTTATCGTTTTTATTATTATTATTATTATTGTTGTTGTTGTTGTTGTTGTTTTTTTAGTTTTTATAAAGTTTTTAGCTATGCTCATTTCTCAACTAAAAAGTTTCCTATAGCAAGTTTTGTTATTAATAACTGGCAACCGCTAGAGTTTTATGCTTTTCGCCACTTCTTTTTTATTTGCTTCTAATTTCAAACAAACCGGTGCGCTAAATACGTTATGGCTTTTGTGAGATCTACAAATATAGCGAAAATAAAATTTATATTTTCTTTCTTATCCCGGCGGCTTATCTAAGTCAAGATCATCTTTTCTTTCTGACAGGGCTTCAAGTCGCTTATATAAGATCTAGCGGCAGCAGATCATAAGAACAATAAATACAACGAAACTCTTATTAATAACAACATCGAATGTATTTTCTAGATTCTCGCTGTCACTTTTAGCCCTAAAATCAATGAAAGTTGAGTCTAGTAAAACTTTGCTAATAATAATACCAAGTGTATCTTAGTGATTTTTTTTCCTTTTTTTAACTGCAAGTGATGTTAACTTGTAAGACTAGACTAAGTACAGACTTATAAGAAAGCACCTCAATGGATAAGCATTTTCTTGATAAGAATATCGGGCGTGTCTTCTTGATATCGAAAGCTGCTGCAGAGAAATAAATTCGAAGACTAAACGCGTAGAGCACTAAGCTTCTAAGGTTATTGGCAGATGTTGAATGAGTTGTTAGAGATCCTTTGCCTACCCGGTTAAACTAGGAACTGTCTACTACCTGGAAAGTAATGCCCCGAAATTGTTCAGTAAAATGCCCTCAATGACTTAGCAAACGCATATGCTACGTTATGTCATAGTGCAACGTAACTGCAAAGCTAACAAGAAGTTTTGTTTGCCGAGAGTAAATCAGATCAGCCTACAGGCTAATATACCTTTTTGTACTAATGTCTTTTTTTTATTTTATTTATTTTTTTTGTATTTTATGAGAATTTACTTTCTCGTACAGCTTGCTGTCCGCCTCTGATGATGTTGTCGTTATTGCTGCTGTAACTCTATTTTCATGCAGTTGTTAACTGTTTACTATGCACCCTCTATTTTTGTGGATTTCTTTCTTCTTCTTCTTCTGCTTCTGCTTCGAGTGCTGTTGCTATTTTTTAGTTTTTCCTTTATAAATATTCCTTTACAGTTGCAATTTAACGCTTAGGTTTCTTTCGGTCCCACTGTTGTTTTGGTTTTCTTTTTTTAATTTCAATTTCATTTTTGTTGTTGTTATTGTCATGATATTTATATATATATTTTTTTTTTCCGTTGGATTTGTCTTTCAATTTGTTCGCATTACTTTTTCTGATGTCTAACTTTTATTTTATGTTTCTTTTTTTCTTTTTTATCTGTTTCTGTTTCTGCAACCACTGACAGTTTATGAGGTTTTTTCTTCAATTCAGTCTCTGTGTGTTTTTGTTGACTACTACCACTGGTCACTTGAGCATAAAGTTGATATTTACCACAAAGCGGTTACTGTCAAGTCATTTTTGTATGTTTTCACTTTGTTGTCTTAGCTGTTGGTGTAGTTAAGAATCTTTTTAAAATATTTGCTTGTTTAGCTCGGTTGCTTAAGCAAACTTACGTACGCACTTTTAGCTTTCAAAGTTAACTTCGCCTCGTATTACGATTTTGGCCTATCTTTTTGTTTTTCCTTTCTCCTTTCTCCTTTCTCCTTTTTTTTTTTTTACTTTTCTTTTCTCTCTACATTTTAATCCATTTGCCACATGGAGAAAGAACAAAGAGACAAAGTATATTAAAGCCAGACCAGAAGACCGAA
Source organism: Glossina fuscipes (assembly GCF_014805625.2). Taxonomy (NCBI): domain Eukaryota; kingdom Metazoa; phylum Arthropoda; class Insecta; order Diptera; family Glossinidae; genus Glossina; species Glossina fuscipes. The sequence goes on from NW_023998416.1 coordinate 22,340,093, forward strand.
GGCGTTTCCGTTAATTATGTTTAACTAAGTTTCCGCACTTTTTTTTTTTTTGTATTGTTTTTCTATCTCTCGCTCCCGCCCCTCGCTTTCATTTCTATGAACCTAGCATACAATTAATATTAAATAAACGCAACAAAATAGCCGCCAAGATTTTTTGTTTTTATTTCTATTTCTGTTTCTTTTTTTTTTGTTTTTTTTTTTGGTTTGTTTTAGTTCGCTCCGTATTTATTTTTCTCGGAACTTTTTAATGTCCTTTCTGCTCGTTGACATTACTTATTTGTGGTTCCGGCTTTCGTATAAGTTGTTTATTTCTTATACCGTTTTATTCATTTATTTTTGTTTCTTAATTTTTTTTTATTTTTTTTTCTTTTTCTTCTTCTGTTTCCTGTTATTTCCTTTTAACGTTTTCGCATAGCGTTATTTGACTTTCATAACTGAATAGCAGTTGTTGGTGTTCTTGCTGTTATTGTTGTTCAAGTTGTTTATTAAATTTATTTATCGCATTGATTGTCAAAGCTTTTCCTTATTTTCATTGATTACATTTTTCTAGTCCTCTACAGTGCAACGAATTTATTTATTATTATTTTCATTTTCATTTTCATTTTTTTTTTTGTTATTGGTATTTTCATTTCATAGTATTTTTCTCGTTATTAAGATATAATAACATTGCAGTACGATAACTCAATACCTAACAGCAGTAATGCTTATATCCCCTCGTTTTCTTGGCCATTTTCAACCCCAAAAAAAAAATAAATTCCTTTTGAAATTTTATGCAATTTGTGGTTTTTTTCTTTGCTGGTTTTCAAAGATTTATTTATTTATTTTATTTTATTAATTCTTCTTCTTCAGGTGCGAGTTGTGAAGGAAAACATCCTTGTGTGCTGCAAAGAAACAAAATTATAAAAAATATTAAAATTACTTTTAAATCGCAAGACAAACACGTAATAATGAGGTTACCAGAATATGACAAGAAAGTTCAAAACTTTATAGTTCGACTTGCGCTTATTTACTACGGATATGATGTTTGACTTGGTAAGTAAAATTCTGAAAGCTTCCGATATAACGATCAGAAAATATACTAACTTTTATAAATCTTAAGCTGGCGATTAAGCCAGGTTAAGAAAAAACTTGTAGTAACTTTTCTCCTGAAATTCAATTTCTGACCATAAGAGGCAGAATATCCCTTTGTCCGCAAACATAAAAAGTTCGTGAATTTTTTCTCAATAGCAGCGACTAAAATACGCTGTCAAACTCAACAAACGATTTGCTCGTTCCCGCTTTGTTAATTTCAATATTAAATTTATGTTGCTGCTAAGCGTTGACCAAAAGGCATTTTTAAATAAATTTGTTGCTGATCCTTAACCATGTGAAGTAATGCTTCGTGCTTGATGGAGGATTAAAAAGCAATCGTGCATGATGAGCCCCTTCAACCTGAGCAAGCAATTGAATTCACTCTCTGCTATCAATAACTAATGCGATTAAAACGAGCGATCTAAGGTACAGCGATCAAAATTGCTGAATAGCTAGCACGGCGGAACTAGGCCGTACACATCTTCAGACAGATGGTTCGGCAAGTTTTTATCTAGCATGGAGCTTAGCCCGCCCGATCACCTTTTGTTTTGCCTCCTTCAGCATTCTCGTAAAGGCTGACTTGAAAAGAAAAAATCACATGATTCAATTTATCACTCAATGATCCCGGAACTTTTGTAGGGTCGATGATCGTACGTATTTATCGGTCATTGTCTTCCACAAATATCTTGCTTTTGTGTCCTTTCACAGACAAGTCACTTAAACTAAATTTCATTGTAACATTTCTGTGCTAATTGCGTGTCTCTGCAAAATGTTCTCTGAATTATTGTTAACCTTTCCGCAAGCTACCAGCTGCAGCGTCATTTACGATGTTTAGAATTTGCTTCCTTAGGAATCCGGCCAGTTTTCATACAGACTAAAAGTGAAATGTTCGTAACATTATAAAATCTTTTTTAGAAGCAATGGCCGACATTTTGGTTACTCTAGGTTCATTTAAAACGCAAGAGTAAATTTTGCAATGAAAAGATTTTACGAATTTTGCACCTGTCTATTCACCATGGATGAGCTTTATGTATAATAAAAAATTGCATTTTTTTGGTAAAATTAGAAAAATAAATGATAAAAATAATTTCGTATAGGTTTACAACACAGATTCTATAAACACAAAATTATGCAAATTCCATACTTATCACCGAGAAGACGAGCTTGACGCGTAATAAGTTGCGTTTGTATATGCTTTTCTCATCCCATCATATCTGTCTGCTTACTTCTCCGCCGGTTTGTAGATCTATCATCCACTTGCCCATTAATCAATGAAACTGCTTGTCATGTTCCCCCCATGTGTGCAAAACCCACCCAGTCCACTCAATGCGGTTTTTTTTTTTTTTTTTTTTTGAGCACAGAACTACAGCTATTCAAACCTTCAAGGCAATGTTGTGTGTGACAACTTGTACAGTTTCTTAAAGATAGTTTCATATATAGCACCCTGAAGTGTTGCTTACTTCTGCACTTGCCATGCTCAACCTACAAGTCTGAATTTGTATATATTGGTATAGTGGCTCACTTTGTCTCAGTAATGTACGACCTTCACAATGTGTTGGATTTGAGCATTCTTACGATCGCTCCCTTGTTACATGAGAACAAGTTATGATATTATAATAAAAATTAATTGACAAAAATCGGTATACAAATTGAAGTGAATAGTTTGGCCTCGATGAGCTGATTTTTTCTGTACAATCATTTCTTCGAAAAGTAAGCGTTTATTTGGCAGAATCGATTATTCAGTGAACCAATATTTCAGTGAATTTTTCAAAAATTGTTATTCGGCATAATTATCTACTGTAACAAGTTTGAATAACGTAGGTCTAGTGATTATACATCAGGCCAAATAAACATTCTCATGAAAAGTAAGCATTTATGCGACGGAAATAGTCCACAATAGCAACTTCACATAGAAATTCACTCCACCTAATTTAGACCACGATTGTCTATCTTGCGTGCACCGCCTAGTATAAATATGCCCATGAAAAGTAAGTCTTCTTACAGTGAGGAACTCTTATTTTTAGCAATAAGTGAATATTAATAAAATCTACGACAAGAAGATTAATTTCCCTAAATACGTTCCATGATTAAGTAGCCTAGCAGGAAAGAATCGCAACTTGCACGTCACTGTGCACAAGTTCAAATCTCAAGTGGGTTAGAGTTTACTTGTGCTGTAGGTATAGCGAGTGGGCACACACCCACAAGGTGGCGGACACCAATTCCTATTTATCACTTTCTCTTTCCTCACTTCTTTCTGGCCATCGCCATCGTATTACGCGAATACAAGGCATCCCCTGACTGATTGCTGTGTACTAAAAAAAAAAAGAAATTGTCAGTCCACGTTAAGGGACATCTTTCATATAATGGCTCTCATAAAAAACCTGCCCTTATTAGGAAACCAAGTAATTCTTTGCAATTTTATCACGAAAACAAATGAAAAATTATATTAAGCGAAGTGGTGTACGATGTTCGATAATCGTGCTTGGCGGACGGCATTGTTTTTAATGGACTGCATTGGTTTGATTTTCTTTTAAAAACGGTTAAATGCCTTTTTTGTAATTTTCTCTATGTTAAATTGCTTAGAATCGCTGTCTTGAACTATAGATTTAAGATTAAGGTATGGGAGATGTAGTTAAGGACCGTCTCCTCATTTCTCGGACTGCTAGGGTATACGATTTGACTGAGAGGTAAAGTAAAGAATATATATTTCACGTCACTTAATAACACATGTATGACAACTCTGTTGACACGCTCGTACGATTTCTGTCGTGTCAAAATTTTATGACATTTGATCTAAAGACCGATGGTTTATATTTAGTGATGGTAATGTTTTGTATATTTGGGAAACAATGGAAACATCTGAATTTCATGTGTTGATTAAACGCGGTTGCTTTGCAGATAGCGTATGAATCTGTCCACAGTGTTGTCATATATGACAGGAGTGTTGTGTTGTTTAGTTCTTACGTACAAATTTACGCCAATCAATTACCTATAATATGGAAGCCACTGTGAAGAAATTTATTTCATACTCTACAATGTGGGGCGGACGCAGCCAACTTTGTCTATTTTCAAAATAAAAGTGTTTGTCGCATAGGTAAGCGAATGTTGTAGGCGTGACCTTTAAAAAGTTTCAAAAAATTTCAAATTCTTTCGCAAATTTGTAGACGACAGCTTTATTTTCGCTAACGAGGGAATTTTTACCACAAATATTACAAAGTTCCGTAAAAAGACGAACAGGCGGAAATGTTTAGTTCCATTCAAGATTTGAAACTGGCCAAGAATTTGTATGAAGAATTAAATTTCGATACACTGTAACATTGGGCAGGCGTAGTCAATGTTTCGAATTTTTGTGCACAACTGCTACAGCGTCGCCCATAAATTATGCGTTCAAAGTTTTGTACATTTATTTGCTACAGTTTATGAGTAATGAGCACAAAACTAATTTTTCATTTTCTTTTTTTTTTTTTTTTTGAAAAACTGAGGTGTTCTCAGTTTTCGTGGTGCTACGGGCGTGTCCTTCAACCGATTTGGCTTATTTTCAACATCAACCTGCGTGCAAGAATTTGCAATGCCTCTGCATTGGTTTTGTGGCCAGGAGAATGTTTACAACAGACATTAGACAGACGGACAGACGGACAGACGGACATACTTATGGCGATTTAGAATTTGATGCCGATCAAAAGTATATATACGTTGTGGGATCTCTGATGCTTTCTTTGGGGCGTTGCAAATGTTTCGCATATACCCCTCATCCTTCGGTAATGGGTATAATGAATCCTACTATAACTTATCCTACTAAGCATTGGATTTGATCCCATTGGAACATTAATGTAAAATTCATAGCGCACGGAATCTGAATTTTTTATCAGTTTTGCTTTGCTGCTTTGATTTCTCTTCTACTTTCTTTCTTGTTCTTACTTCAAATAACGATAAGAAATATTTCTCATTTTTGGCCGGTTGACATATTGGCCATGAAGCCGAATTATAATCACCTTAATTTGTGCAGAAAAGTAAGTTAATTAGCAGAAAACAAAAACGACTTCAAACGTATAAAAAACTATTATCACAATTTATGATTTAATTTCTGTTGCCAAAACTATACAAAATAGCATTAATATGATATCAGATGTAATAAATTTCATTGAAATCCTTATAATACATTAAATGAGAGTAACACTTTTTACGGTCAAAATGCTTGAAAAACTGAAGATTAAAAGTGCGCATAAAAAAAAAGGAAAAGCAAATCTTTAAGAACAATAAAGTTGATTAGCAATATAAGAGCCAATAATATTTTATACCCTACAACAATATGAGGATATATTAAGTTTCTTCAAATGAATGCAACACGCAGAAGGACTTGAGATAGACCAGCCACATGTAATTATATCGATCCGTTCAGAAACACTCTCTGATTCGCTTTATGTGTTTGCCTCTCTGTCTGCCGGCCATTCCTTGTTTTATATTCAAATTATAGATCGCAATTTTTGAGATATAGATAGATAGAGGGGCAGAGTTGTAATTTCTAGTCTAAAAGCGAGCCACAACAAACTTGGTGGGCTGATAATTCTCTCTTCAATCGTTTTTTTTTACCTTGCAGCACTTGTAACACAGGGTGTATTAAGTTTGCGCGGATGTATGCAACACCCAGAAGGACCTACAAAAGACTGTTCTTCTATGTCACCAATCGATTCAAAATCATATTTGCAAAGATAATTTCGTATATCACTTGTACTTTTTCGCCAGTAATGATTTGCTTAAGAACAGGATCGATATTTTATCGACAAACACTGAGCTTCTTCGGGTAGCCCTTCCTCACAATTATGGTTTAACACTGTTTTGTGATTGTACCTGTTAGAGTACAAGAGTATATTAAGTTTGTCCGGATGTATGCAGACGTCATCAGATAGTTTCACCTCGTATTATACCGCTTGTCTGTCCGTCTGTCCGCGTATCTGCACAGCTCGTAATTTCTGAGATATTTTGACGAAATTTGGTGCACCAACGTAGTTTGGCCTAATAATAAAGTGGCGTACTCAAGACGCCACGTTCTTGACTACTTTCCATGTAACGCCTTATTTTAAAATGTCTTTATAATAGCAACTGTAGGTTCGTGTAGGGTATTTAATAATAGCCCGTGGTCGACTTTAGTGTTTTTAATTGTTTTTAATATATTAAAAAACTCACTTGACTTTATCATTCAATAACGAGAGCTGAATATATGTTTACTTTCTTTATCATTTGATTATTTTGAATACAAAATTGAATTTTAATATAGAATAAAAATTTCAATCACAATATTTATTAAGTTAAGATAAACATAAAGCAATGAGAGAGCGTTTGCTTGAATTGTTTTCATTTATGCAAATAAAAATGTTTGCAAAGCAAGTAAGAAAACTCCGACCTCCAGTGACCTCCAGTAATTGGAATGCAAGTCATCTTTAGTTCAAATTTACGCATAAACTATTTACGATAACTCTTTGTATTGATTTATATGCTATCAATGCTTTTTATATATAATTGCGAGCTAAATTCCCGCTTTCGATATCGAATGTCTTCAAATATTGGAACATAATAGCGATGACGATGCCATTCGCATCATAATTATTTCCTATCCACTTTCAACGAATCGTTTGACACATAAACAAAACGCGAAGAAAGAGAAACGATGTAAAAAAACAACAACGCAAGCAAAGTCAAACAACAACAGACAACAAACCGACCTAATACTTTTTATTTCTCGTATCAATTTCGTTTCTTTGATTTGTATGCATCACCTCTTGACGCTAACTCCCTTTCTCGTTGTATCGACTATAGCCTATTGTTCTTTTGATTTTTCAGAATGATATCTTCTGGAAAATCTTGTGTGCTTCTGCATAAACTTTCGCACAACAAAACACTTGCTTTAATGAACGTGCAGGAAGACTTGAAATACCCTAATATATGCTTTTTTTGATATGCTTAAAAGTTCCATATCAGTCTGTTCGATTACTTCTTTCAACGTAAAGCTCGTAATGTTTAAGATGAATTGAATGAAATTTCGTAGACTGGCATGTTTTAGCGCAAGGTCGAATGCTATAGAGAAAGGTACTGATCGAATCGCTTTTTCATTCACTTTCCCTATAAAGACATATTTGAAAAAGATATATATATATATATATATATATATATATATATAATTTGTACTAAGCAAAATAGTGTAGGGCCGTATACTACTGCAGTATTTTTACATGTATGCCTCAGGGACAAGTAACTAAAGACAAAATTGGACACTTAAGCGCGTTTAGACCCTTTATTGCCATAAGACGTATGACCAAAACCCTAGTATCTGTATTAGTATCTATATCTGTTTGTTTCGTATTAGAAATCCGATATGTTTTTACATTTTTAATTATTTAAAATTACTATGTTTTTGTTATTATAAAATCAAAAAGGTTTAGCAGTACAAACAATAATAGAAACAGTTTCAACATAACTGGACCTAAAGTAATACTAAAACTTCTTTAGAATGCGGCTACTCTCAGATCAGCACAATTACTATTTCATCATCGCAATAGAATTCTTTAAGTCTTTTACCTTTGGAAAGATCGATGCAGTAAAAGCTGGGTCTATACCAAGTCCTCTTGAGTGTTGCATACATCCACGCAAACTGAACGTACCCTTGCACCGCAGGTTGCGTGCGATACAAAAACAGCATATATATTTTCCAACTTAGGACAGAAGGAATACATTTCTATTCACGTATTCGCCTTTGAATAAAAAAAAAAAAAAAAAAATCACTTTCCATTTATAAAAGGATCTGATAAGTTTTTCTTAGATTTTTATGTTTTAAAATGATATTCTTTAGGTGAAATCAGAAAGTTTTCATGAATTAATTACGGCAAAGTAACGTTATGCTAACTATTTGCGAAAAGATAGAAAACTTTTGCAAGAAGAAGAAAAGGAAAGAAAATAAAAATGGGAAAACATTTATCCTAATTGACTAAATACATTGCATTTAAAGGGCTGCATAACGTGAAGGTCCACCAAGACTAACTTAGGATTGCATGAGTAGCGCGTACTATTCCGTATTCAACGGGCTTCATCTTGATATAAACTCTTATTAAATAAATGATACCTGATTATCAAATGCCTGCGAAGAAGTTAAAATACATTTTTTTAATTTGTATGAGTAAATTAGAGAGTGAAAGAGAGAAAAATGTTAGTTAAAAAAACATTAACATTAAATGAAAAGTTTTAATATTTTTATTACAAAAAAAATAATGTTAATTTAAAATTTTGGGCAGAGGCCAAATCATTATTTTTTTGCTCCTCTTCTTCCTTTTTTCAGTATTTAGAAAATAAGGATTTTTTTTTTTTGCTTTTATTACCGCGAACAGTTGTAAAGTGACAACTTAATGTGGTCGCTTATTGTGGTTTTTTTACTATAGTCAAGTCTCTAGTATTGTGGTTACAACGATTACATATATATGTATATATATATACAGTATGTTAATATTATCACCTGCTTGGTACAAAATGCTTCTATTTGGCTAAGTATTGCCGCAAAACATCTCTCAATTGAACGCAAGCTCTCTAAATGTCAAATGCCTACATTTAACTTTAGTTGTTTAACACTTTAGTGCATTGCCAAGTAAAGAAAACTATTCGCTTTTTTCGTTTTTCTCATTTTTTGCTTTTTCTCCATTAGTTAAATGTGGTCAAGTTCCGCTTTTGCACCCTCATCGCTTGTACAAGTACGAATGCCAACAAACGTCAACACTCTTCAGTGTTGCTGTTAGGGCAAACAATATGTATAATGTTTACTTTGTACTTGACGGTCTCTTGTTTACCTTTTTTCTTGTTTAGTTTTCTTTTCCGTTACGTTGTTGTTGTTGTTGTTGTTGCTGCTGCTGCCGCTGCTGCTACTGCTGCTGGTGTTGTTTTTTCCTCTTCCTTACGCATAAGCAAACAGAAACTCACACCACTAAAGCAAAATAAAAAAATATATATATATATATATATATATATATATATATATATATATATATATATATTTATATATGCAAATGTATGTAGGTATGGATGTGTGCGTTAGTCTGACTATTGAGTATAAAAGCGTAACAGCAAAAAATAACCTTAATAGCTACTTTCAATTTGTTGTATAACCTTATCCTTGTGTTTCTTTATTTCTTCTTAAAATCTTTGCGGCTGTTTGTGTATATTATGGTATTGTTGTTATTCCGTTATTTTATGATTTTTTTTCTTTCTTGTTTATTTATTTCTTTTCTACTGGCTGTAATTTTTTTATTCACTTTATCTTGTGGCTTTAATGCTTTTTTTCCTCTGCTTCTTTTTTTTTTTTTTCTTCTCCTAAAATAATGTTATAATAAATTCATTCCTTAATAACTGTAATTATGTTTTTCTTTTATTTATTTGTTTTTTTTATTTTTTCTTCTTCTTATTTTTCATCTTCTTCCCTCCCTCTCGTTTTTTGCTCATTTCTTTTCTTTTTTTTTTTTGCATTTCATTCCATTATTTCCTGCAAATTTTCTTTATGCCTCGTAAAACTTGCTAAACATAAATTTATATAAAATTTCTCAACTCCCAGTATCTCTAATTGGTTTTCTTCGTTTATGGTCAGCAAAACTTCGGCTTTTTTGGTCTTTCGTTTTCTCTTCTTTTTTTTTTTTTTTTGTTGCTTTCCCCCTAAAAAACCTCAAGTATACTCAATTTCTTACAACAATTTGTAAGACCTTAAGAAGAAAGTATAAGGGAAGCAGAGGGAGATAATGCGAACAACTGCTTTAATATATTAAATATTATTAGTCAGCATTAGTTAGTTAATCATTTCATCATTTAGTTCCAGTTACTTGCAAACTTTCTCATCTTTTTCTCATACTTCTCATGCACACTTTTCTATGGATTCTTTTAATAAAATCCCGTAATTTTTTGTGGAGCAAATTTGAGTTTATGTCATACGACCTTAAGACGTATCAAAATCCGCCGTTTGGAACAGATAAGATTTGAAATAGCCTTGAAGTCGATTACGGCAAAAATTACATAAACTGACATCAGTCCGCAATCTTTGAATTTGTCCTGATGAACAATCAAATGAATATGCTTGAAAGAGGCCGTAACGGCATATACAATTCCTGGCTTTCTTCAGCGAATAAAATCCAGAAAGGCAAGGAATAGTGAGAGTATGATGCCCATGAACGGCTTCTTCTTTGCATTTGTGAGCTTTTTATGACTTATTGTCCAGCAGAGGCTTGAACTTGTTTACTTATATGCTGTCGGCTACAAAAAATACTGCCAGGCGCTTCGTATAACGTCAATGGATGCATCGAAAAAACTGGCGATGGCGAATTTGCTTAGGCCAGCAACGCAAATCAATACGTGAAATGGAAATCTAAAAATATAATCAACGGGAATATTTTAGTCTTCGATTCCCTTATTCACTAAGCCAGCAACGCAAAGCTATACATGAGATGGGAACAGAATAAAAAAAAAACAACGCAAATACTTATTCCTTCAGCGGAAGTACTTGAACTGCAGTAGCCGTTGACAATGGCCGCCATGGCTTCTTGCTATAGAGTTATTCCTGAAATAAATAAAAAGTTTGACAACTCGCCCGGATTCCACAGGAAGCAGAAACTTTTCACAGAGCCAATGATTCAAATTGATTTTCATTGGGGCATCGATATGTAAAAATCAGCAAGAAATCGTCAGATGAGGGCGATTCGAGTTATTGGAAAACCAACTTAGATTTTCGTATCTACTTCTAATCGGACGAGAGTACTTTTAGGGCTCTAATCCCTGATCGTAACATCATAGCAAGCTTTACCTTTGCTTTTTCTACTACTTTCGTGCTGACTGAAAATACCTGCATCATCTACAACAATGAACACAGTTATGCTGCTTGTTTTGTTTGCTCGAACAATAATATTTTATTATTTATTTAAAAACCCTGAAAAAATCTGCTATAAATTTAGTTGATTGGTGTTTTTGTTTCTTGCTATAGACCAAAAAGTTTTCCTATTACTTTTTCTTTCATTCTTAACAGTTTTTATTATTTTTGGCTTTTTCTTTTAATCTCTCACTTGTGTTTCGTAGATAAGCAAGGTCTTAGTGTAATTGCAAAAAATTAAAACAAGAAAATTTCTACAACTTAACCAAAACCTACAACATTTTAGAAAGATACATTTCTTTCCCGGAGAGTTGGCGTATTGTGCTTAAAAAAGAATATATAAGAAAAAAAGGAAAAATATAGCTATGCAGTGCTATAAATAAATTTGTATTTCCTGTAACTATATTCGCACATGAATTTTGTCTTTTGAGGTTAAAATTGCCATAAAGTGTATTTGATATAATTTAAGCATTCCTGATTGACGTAACTTATGAGCGAAGTGAGTTAGTTACTTATATGCGTTCTATCGGCCGCACTTTTCACGCTGCAAAACTTTTTAGTTAAAATATGTGTGCCTATGATTTGTGAATGAAGCCCGCGCTAATCGGTAAACAAGTTTTTGAAATGTTTTTGCACCCAACCATGCTTCTTCTGACTTCAAGTGTTTGCAATGGCCATCTAAGAGACCACAACAATGCCACCAGCATGCCCACAATTGCTTAAAAAGCTTCGAAGGAATAATCACATCGAGATATTTTTAGTCTCTTCTTTTTATATTGGTTTAAACGCTTCCGTAATTACGCAAAAATGATCAGAAAAATGATGTTCAGCTCTCTCGTTCCGAAAGCAAACGAAAATCTTGATCTTACGAATAGACTGCAGAGCCGTATAACAGATATCTTGTTAACTTGACAAATACAAAAATCAATTGGAGATTAAAGAACTAAAAACACTATAGTGGGGCAGGGTTAACCGTCAAATACCCTACACCACTTCGCTTAATACAGTTACTCATAAAATCTTTCCAAACAGGGTGCTATATAGAAAGCGGTTGGAAGAGTAGTGCGGTCTCAGCCATTTTCTGTAACGCTCGTCCTTGGTCCAAAACATGTCAGTGTACCAAAGTTTCGTCAAAATATCTCAATAATTTGCAGCCTGTTGCTTGAACACAAGAAAACGAGAGGGGCAGTCGGATAGACGAACAAACGGACAAATGGACGAAAGGATGAACAAGCTGAGATTGATTAAGAGAGTGATCGATATAGTAAAAGGTGGATATATCTTAAGTGCTTCTACATAAAGCCGACATAAAGATAGGTCGGTAAATCCGCATGAAAATACCACTTCTTCCGAGATTCCTTCTCTTTCTTGTCTATTGCGTGTTTGTGAAAAGAATAAATTGGCAACTTACCCTCTATAGTTCTATCTACTGTGGCTACCTCACAAAAATATGACATGAATTGTTTTACTTTGATAAAAGAAGGCGTAAATAAGATGTCGGTTGATCCAGCTTGAAATGGTTTTTTCCCGAAACCGTATTTTTCCAGCTCCAGCTCTAGCTCCCGATGGCATTTTGAACATCTATCTGCATCTTTAAAACTATATTCTCCGGTAAGCATTGGGAAACTCTTGCTAACAAAACTGCCGTAAAACTTCTCTTTTTTTTGAAAAAATATTATAATAAAAAATTGTAATCGGACAGTCGCTAATTACGGTAAAGCATTTCACCTACGATAAATCTTCATTTATTTTTTTGTGATGATAAGTCAAAACCTTGTTTCCCTACTTTTCATGTGAACCCATAGCATATTAACAATTAGGCTTATGTACCATCTAAAGGCATACTATTCCTCGGTTATAAAATTGATCCAACCAATCCATTTTCACCTCAACAAAGAATGTCGAATTACGATACGAAATTTTTTCATATTACGACTTTCTTGAAGTAAGGCATTGAATCCTCCGTTCCAATCTGCCTTCATTCTTGGGCCAAACCAGGCCACTCTACCGAATTTCATCAAAATATCCTACCTACCAGTTGAACACGGAGAGCCTGGCAAAGACGCTCAGAAGAAAATGATTCTGAATCAAACTTGCATAAGCAAGAGCGAAATAACTTCTTTAAAATGTGTCGGGTAACAAAGCGATAGATCATCCGTTTGATCCCAGCATTATGACCGAGACAAAGTGGGGGGAAAATGGGGTAACATAAATAAAAAAGTGAACTGCTTTCCTTAGCTAATGTTATGGGGTCACATGGTTGCAGAATTTGAACTCTTTCGTTTCAATCACAAAACATTTAAGGCATTAAAGATTCCCTAACAAAAATTATCAACCATCCCTTCAAGAAGATAGAACAGAAAGAATTTCTTATTCCCCAGATATTTTCATATCATAACATAACATGAGAATATGATTAATTATCGAGTGGAAAACATAAAAATATTAAAGTTTCGTTCCATCTTTCGATGGATTTTTTCTCCTCACAAAGTTTTCAATGTCGTAAAACGTACTATACATTATATGTTCTGAGTGATGGGTAATGTGTTTACACATTATTTACCGCGTGTGTACGTATTTTTGCTTTTTAAATTTGTATGCATAACGATAATCGTTAAATTTCGTTTTGTCTCAAATAAATAAGGTCTGCCAGCCCCACTCAAAACTTGTCCTTAGCTCAGGCAATGATTCCATGGTGTGGTCGGCTAAAATCCTGCGTATGTAATGCCCTACAACTAGATAAACTAAATAGAATAGTGGTATGTGAATATATACACACATATATATAATACTTGAAATTATATTCAGAAAAGCAATGTAACTGAAGTAAGTATTGCCACCATATCTTAATAGGTCATATAATATTTATGCTGACAACATTTTTATAATAGTATAGATCTAGCGAAAAGTCTACATTATGTGAAGACTAGAACCTGTGGTACCTGGATCCTGGTGTCAGGATAAACCGCGGGTGGACTACCCGCTATACCAAATGTAAATGAATATACATACTGCTGCAAATGGAGAAGTTAACTATGTCGAATTTTATCCAGTATCAGGGGAACCTGGTTTGTCGACATTAGCTATAAGTAACATTTTTCATTAAAACAGCTTTCTCCCTTACCTTTGTACGTTCTGTGAATGAAGACAAATAATCGAAATATTTTTTAGCCATAAAGCTATAGTCGATATCTTCATTTTTGCGACCGCGGAGAGTGGTCAACAACACACGCCCTACACCCACATACAAACGGACAGATATGGCTTAATCGATTCATTATTTTACGCTAATCAAGATTGTATATAACTAATGGGGTCTCTTAAACTTTCTTTTGGGCGCTGCAAACATTATGAGCAGACCACTCTTCCTCGGTAGTGGATATAAAAATATTGATTAACAAAATTATTTAATTTCAATCAAATCAATAACTCACCTTTCTCTTATATGATCAGAATAATTCATTTCATCGTGGTTGATAAATTCTTAAACTGTATCTAGTGTAATCCATTTAGCATATAATTTTGAAAGATCCATTTTGTGTAATTACGAGTTAATCGCACTTTAGATTCCATGCTAAACTTGCTTCTAAGTTTCTCTTTTAGACACAAAACCGTAGCAGCAGCAGCAGCAGCAGTTATTCACTCATAAAATAATAACCCTATCGGCACATAAAATATAACCAAAGCATATTCATTGCATTTCCAACACTCGTGCACTTAATCTTTACTAAAAATTTATATGCGTAGAACCGAAGCACTGCAGCAGGTCTATTCACGCATAAACAACAATCGTTTGAAAATAAAACATCGTCTAAGCAAAACCACAAAAGCACTTTATTACAAGGATGACACAGACGTAAACAAAAAGTAGCGTAACTAACAATGAACGTTGCAAGGAGGAATTACATTCGCTCGGGAACGCAATACGGAAATAGAGTTTTCACTAATGTGTAGCCACAAAACCACGTGTTACATATATATATATATATATATATATGTGTGTGTGCGAATGGTCTTAACGACTCGGCATATACACCGAAACGTGATGACAAATTAGCAATTATCACGCACTTTATGACTGGTTGTTTCATTTCCTGATACCGTAATCATTGTGCTAATGAATGAAACAAAGGCGATTGGGAAGAGTTAGTTATCGGTTAATGTGGACGCAAGTATTACTAGCTTTCGAATGTCGTTTTGTTTTTATTATTTATTTATTTATTTTTTTGTTTTACTGCTATGGTGTTTGTGTTTTTGAAATCTGTTAATATCAATTTTTTTTTTTTTTTATGTTTTTTCGTTTATCTACATATATATACATATATATATATATATATAGTATAGTATTTGCCGAAGTATGGATAAAACTATACAAAATTTATATAGAACTTTTTGGTAGAAACGTAAACGAGCGTTACTGATTAACGAGCACAACCACGCACCAACGTTATCGTTAAACGACTAAAAAGCTTTACTCTCAATTTTACCTGGTTTTCCAGCGAAACCCTACGATGACTCCTTAGCACCGTACAATTCACGAGTCCTTTACGTTTCAAAAAGAAAAGTTCAAAAATTTTCACTCTCTCTCTTTCTTTTTTCTCTCTCTTTATATTTTCGTCAAAATATTACTCTTAATTTTTTCTTCTTCTTCTTCTTCTTATTTGCAAAACTGTTAGTTCCTCTTATCTATCGCTCTTGAATTTGTCGGAAGTAATTTTCATTTGATTTTCTCATTCATAATTTCTAATGCGACTTTTCTAGTATAGGTCATCATTATTGTCATATGTTCAACGTATCACTGCTATTACTGTGCATTTGTCTCTCTAAGGATGTTAAAGCTTTTCATTCTCTTTACAGACTTTCTATCTTCAAAATTTGTTTGTTTTTTTTTTTTGTTTGCTATTAACTGCATTTAGCAAAAGGCATTAACTTTCTCTTCTAAAAGATGTTTGCAACATATTTCTCAGTTTATCTTTAAAAATTTTTTAGCATTTTGTTAAACGATATCAACTGCAAAATATGACATGTTTTCCAGGTAATTATGAGTCTAATTAAATGCCTTTAGAAAAACGTTTAGCAACCAATGAGTTCAACTATAACTTAAGCGCTAAAATACAATGAATGCATTTGCATCATGCATCATGCACTCAAATATCGAAATACGATTTTATTATACGTATCATAAGTAAAAACCTTGTAACAACAAATAAAGACACTATAGTGGGACACACCCATCCATGAAATACTCTACACAGACTCACTTAATCTAGTTACGCATATAGCGACCTTTCCAAGTTAATTGTCGTATGGAAAATAATCGAAAAAGTGTTCCGATTCGAACCATGTTCCATAGCTTCTTTCCATGAACTGAAACATGTCTATGTACTAAATTTGACCAAATTATCTCAAAGAACACAAGAAAACAAGACGAAGAGAAAGTAATATTGAATCGGTTAGTGTAATAAAAGCTGAACCTCTCTCAAGTCCAACTTTGTACCACACATTGGTTTTTCATGACCCAATGTGCAAATGTATTAAATGTTCTCAGCATTTTATTCCTATGAAACATGATAATTACTGCAAAATAGCTTTACAAGGATTCTCCATTGGTTAGCGACCTAACTATTACTCTTTGTTAAAGTTGTGCAGTGCAAGATGCAGGTTACTTTTTATGCCCTAAACTACTTGCGTTGCAAGGGTATAAGGATAAACTTAGTATGGAAGGAAGAAAAACTTGGGACAATCCCACGTCTTATTACGCTGGCGTACTCAAAACCATTTCCGGAATCGCCCTCACCTTGTCTGTCCGTTCGTTCGTCTGCCTTGTGTTCAACCTATAGTACAACCTACACTTTTTCAGATACTTTGATGGAATTTGTTACACCGAACGCTAGTGTGGACAAACACCATTGAAAATAGTTTACATCGAACTACTTTTTCGACCTCTCTCAAAATAACCTTTAATGAATAATTGCGTTAGGCGAAGCCGTTTAGCGTATTTCATGTGTGCATTCGGTTCTCTCGTTATAGCGTCTTTACTTGTTCGTATTAAAGAGAACTAGCAAAAGCCGAAGTGGCAAACTTTACGATCCTTACACGCTATCAGCTCTTATCATCTTTATTATCATCGCCGTGAGTTGTTGTACGCTTACGTGGATAAGTGAATTGGGAAATTTTAGTAGTTGTCGGAATAAATGCTCACAGACTTCATGATTATCTAAGCGAGAAATTATTGTTCATCTTCCATGCACCTGTAAAACTCAATCCAATCAAAGTAATTTTCTGTTTCTTTTGTGGACGTATGCGTTATGCGTTCCATAACGAAGGAAGGTAATGTGTATAGTCTCAGTAGGCTGCATTGGCAAAGTGATTGAGAGAAACAATTTGCTTAAAACGCCTTTATCGCAAACACTTGTCAATAAATCGAAGCATCGCAAAAGGCTTTATATTCATCGAATCTAAGGATAATCTCAAGCTTAAGATCCCTCTCTTAAGCTAATATCGTAAATATGTCTAAAAATATTCATTGTTTCGAGCCTTTACTGCAAATTTCGGCATTTTATTACATTTTTCCCCTGGCTAATGTTATTGAAAATATTTCTCTTTACTTTATTAAAGAAAAGAAAAGGGATACTCGACTCTTCAAACGCACTTATGACTGAGTGTATTTGCTTCCCCTAAATATAATGGGAATTTTAGGGTAATTACTTTAACCGTTCGTGTAATAAGAGAAATTATTTTCATTTTTTAAATTTCATTTAGATTTCTCTTTCAGTAAAGCTTTTAATTGCCTCATTGTTTCCAATGAGAATTTCAAGTCTACATTTTTCTCATAAAAAACAGATTTTGACGAATTTTTTTCAAATTCTCAGAATTTTTGTATGCTCCGAATTATTACAAATAAAATAAAGCATTTCGGCGCATATTCTCGGAATTTCTTTAAAAAAAAAAAAGAAACGAAAAGAAAAGAAAATTTTGCTTTAGCTCAAATTGAATTAATTCGAAGCTGGAAGACCCTCTCTTCGTTTGCTCCTTTTCGGTTTGGTTTGTAAATTTTCTTAAGAGTCTATCCGTTGTCGTTTTCAATTGCTTCCCATTAATCTGTGCGTGACTAAGGATCACACAACAAGACAAGTATCACATGGAGTTTGGCTTTTGAGGCATAGTATTTCCAAAATCTGATGCTCTAGGGAACAGCTAGTGTACGATAACATCTTCTTTACATTTGTCATAATTCTTCTACGTATATCAACATCTAATAAAAAAAAAAAAAATGTAGTTAAGTCTTTACTATCAAGTTAAAAATATTCCTATTAACAAAGGCATTAGCGTCACCAGGCAGCATTCCCCGCTTCCCTTGAATATCAAAAAACTCCTACCAGAAAATTAATTATTAGAAGCATTTTTTTTACTTTCATATCATTTATGTGTATAGAATGCAGCTACAACACAAGTTCGGTCGAATTAAACAAACCTCGGCATTAAGGATTTAAATAAATTCTTACCGTTATGGTATTTGAAGTGCTAACAAGCGATTTAATTCTAAGTAACTGCATATGTGGTTGTTTATTTACTTATTACTGCTTAATTATCATATATCTGGCAATTAATTAATATTTCTTAGAAGTGATGCGATAAAAAATTAAGATTTCATTGTTTAGCTGATAACAGCAGCCGCTTACTAATTGAGCCGATAAGAGTTTTAAGAAAAAGGTCAGTACGCACCGTGCCGATGACATATACGATCAATGTATTGGAACACAGGAGAGCGAGGAACGCTCTCTGTAATTTTTCTAGCCGCGTCGAATCGACATAAATAACTAATAATGACTTCTGTAGGGGCACAAGAATATTCCCTTATAATTGCATGTTACACGTGGCGGAACACTTGGAATATTGGTTTCGTTTAAAAAAGTTGATGAACCTTCCGTAGCTTTCAAAGGTTTATGTACGAATGAAATATCTGGCTAGGTAGATCAACGTAGAGCCGGAGGGATAGCAGAGAATCCCAACCATGTCTCCGTGGCGTGGGGGGATTGGCCTTTGTAGAGATTCTATATCCAGATTCTATAACCCTACAGGGATCCCATTTTCCCATTAAGACGCGTATGAATATAAGGATCATATCACAATTTTGAATGTTGCAAAACGCCCAAGTCAAGAAACGATGCAACTTTTTCAAGTTTAAGTTTACCAATGCAATAATTGTGACTTGTCAGAGTCCATCTTAAGAGACTTGGCAGTTTGTATTTCCTCCGTGTTAAAAAAAACCCTGACTTTAGGTTTTACTCGATTTTAATGAAAAGTTAACCGAATCAGACGACTTAGGCTGTTTGGAATCTGCATTCAGGAAATGTTATGCTAATCAATCTCTGATAGGAACTTATATCTACTTTATGCTTCTTTCTTTCTAAAGAGGGTCTCGTCTCTTCAAAGCACTGGTAATTCTTTCTCTCTGATTTTATAAAAAAATTTTGAATAAATTTTTTAAAAACATAAAGAGATACGAGATTTTAAACATACGATCGCAGTTGGATCGCCCTGCGTTTAAGGATTAGATTAACATTTAGTATTAAAGAATCAAATGTGATAGCTGCGGTTACTTTTCTGAAATGCTATGAAAATCTCCTCAATGGATCTCTGTCTTAAATAGTGGGTCCTTTAGCTCCTTTCGATCCAACATACCGATCACTGGCTGTGAGCCTGTGAACCATGTCGTGGAAGGATTCGTAGCATTTTCATCCTTGTTTGAAAGAGCTCTTGATAATTATTCGATTGCCGTACGTTACCAATGAAGACAGATGATTAAACATGAATTTTTAACAAATAAATTATAAATATAGCAGTAGGTGATCAAAACATAGATCTTAGGAAAGCTGCAGCCAAAATCTGGCAGCTCGTATGTCTGTACGTAATCTTGTACTCATGAAATCTTATGAAAATGTCGTTCAGTTTCAGACACTGACGCTGTACATAATTAATTCATGCATGTATTAAAAATCACTTTAACATAAAATGCAACGAGGCACACGTGCACAAAAGATCGATTTGTTGAAACATTTTTTATACGATGCAGCTCTTGTGACGCAGGGCACGATAAGTAAATGCGGACGTAAGCAATAGCGAGTATGAGCTACAAGAACTTACTCTCTTATGATTAGCTTGTCTTTCTATCAGTCTGTGTGTCTATCAGCCGGTCTGCTTGAGAAATTTCCATGAAATTTGTCACATAAGAATATTTTGACTCAAAGACAAAATAAAAAGTAAATCAGATTGAATCAGCTCACTTCCACTAAAATTCCCCACAAAATGACCTAATATGCAAAAGCCATCAAAATCGGTGAAAAATTATGTAATATATTTGTATATTTAACCAATGCGAAACACTAGGCTTTGACGGATATTTGAAGCTTCTGAAAAGCCTTGAGAAGTCGTTATATGAATAAAGGTCATAGCTGAACGAAACGTTATTATGTATTTTCAATTTGCGAAAAACTAGGATATAACGGACCCATCTTTTTGAAGCTTCTAAATATAAAAACATTCGCTGCAAAAAAAGCCTTGAAAAGTTGTTATATGAGTAAAAGTCATAGCCCATCATAAGGTTATCGTTTATTTTAAATTTGCGAAAAACTAGGATATAACGGACCGATCTTATGGAAGTTTCTAGCATAAAAGCTTTCTTTGCAAACAAAGCCTTGAAAAGACGTTATATGAATAATGGTCATAGCCCATCCTAGCTTTATTGTTTATTTTCAATATCTTTTTTTGCGCCGATAAATTATTGGAAATTTTGAAAAAGTTTTTTTATTAAATTTATTAAATTTATTAAACAAAAGCTGCTAATAATTGTCGCAAGGTAAACACCTGGTCATTTCATAAAACAATTTTCTCGATAATTAACTGTTTCAATTTTATAAATATATTTATCCCCATTCTTTTTTTTTTTTTTTTTTTTTTTTTTGCATCTACTTACTAGTAATTAATTAATAATAAATGAGATTACGGGGAAAAAAAAAAGAATTAATTATCAATTTGAAGGAATTTTAAATGAATTTTACACGATAACCACGTTTGTATGCGCGAGTTAACCTTATGATATTCGCATTATGGCCGATTTTGAAATTTTTACTACAGCCACGGTGTGGCACGGTATGGTAGAATGCATATTACATACGTTAACAAAATATATGTTTAAAGTTCTTAGCGTGCAAGATCTCTTTGAATGCATAAGCGTACGGGACATGTATCTATTCAATATACAATGAAATGTCCATGAACTATTTACTTTACATACATATAAGGACAAATACTTTTTTAACCGCGTACGCTTGAAAAGTGTTTATTCGTGTATAGTTGCAGACAAATGTGTATCTCGCGCATATGAGCTAGTTTTTTTTTTTTTTTGGGAGGAAACGAGTATGTGGGCTTGTGTGCTTTTTTTTTTTTGGTTTTCTCAGTTCTTTCAATACACGTTCTTTTTCGAGCACTTAAATAGGTAGATAGGTTTATATATATATATGAGCACAGATGTGCCGCTCTGTTGCTATATATTATTACATGCGGCGTAAGGGAAGTGAACATTACGCGGAAGTGCACTAATGTGCGCTCATTATTTAATTTGGCTTGTACTCGTTGAATTGAAGTAGAGTGAAGTTCGTTCGTTCATTCGTTTTTTCTCATTTCATTTCATTTCGTTTTTTTTTTCGCATTTCCGTTTCCTTGACTTCACTTGTGTTTAAACAAAATTTAAAACTATACAAGCCAGCATGATATATAGATGTATGTATGAATCGTATGTTGTTTTAAATTCGTAAGTACATTCATGTATGCTTCGTTACGCTTGACTTTTCAAGGATATTCTAATTAATTATGAAATTCTCAACAATAATTCTACAAATTGAAAGATGTTCTTGTATATATAACACATACACATATATTTAAATACTTCAAAAAATGAATGTCTTAAGTTTACATTGCGCAACAGACCTTTCTATGCGAAACTTGATACATGACAGATAGATACAACATATTTAAAATTGAAAGTGAATTTCCCCAGGCAAGTGTTCTAGGTCCAATTGGCTGATGTCACAGCAATCCTGTTGTCATCCACTGATCCCATAAACACCCTCGACTTTCCATCTCCTCAAATTATCTTCATCAGATCAATCACGTAACCACATATATCCCTTGGCAATATCTCCTTTTGGATGAATCGATTGATATAAGAAGAGATTGAAAGGACACCGTATCCTGAAACTTCCATTCAGATATTAATTTAAATTTCTTTTAAACACTTGTAAGCTGTTAAAGGTTAACACGACTTTCTGTTCGCCAAAAATAGTTTTTTCTTTAAATTTTAAATATAAGGTAATTGCATGTATTTTGATCAGCGAAATCCGTTGCTGGATATGATATAGTAACGCGAAGTATCAATGTAAACGGCGGTCAATTTCGGTGATTTGGATCGCCCTCTCTATTAAATAATAGCTTTCCATTTAGTATTATTGAGGTATTCAGTGGAATGCTCAAAATGCAATTCGAGGTTCGTTACTGCTGTTGTTTCAACAACGGGGTTTCATTGCTTGCCAGGTCAAATAAGAGAAGAGCGCGTTGTGAGTAGCGATGCAAAGCCGGTTCACTATAACGATCCCAAACACAAAAAATCATTGGTTCGTCCAGGAGGACCATCCACATTGACATCGAAGGGGAATATTCATGGCTAAAACGGCTTTGCCGTGCCTATGGTGGTGCATTGTCAATACACCCGCTACGTCCCGAGTTTCGCGAAGCTTTAATTTGCGGGTCGCACGAATAGATATATTGAAAAAAGCAAATGCACCACTACATAAATACGCTTCAACTCCTTAAACCACTAACAAAAAAAAGAACAAATTCCAGAGGGTAAAACGGATCCACATGTGATTAGTAGCGCACCTGAAAGCAAAGCTTTCGTTTCGCAGTTCTCTCAAAACAATTTTTGAAATCTCAAAGCCGACATAGTTTTTAAACTGACATGGTCTTCTGTGTCCTCATAAGGGAAAATTTATATTACCAGAGCTTTGAGAACCCCATGCGATAAACCAAAAACCAAAACCAAAAATGAAGTTAAACAGAACTGAAAAATATATTTATAAATACAAATAATTCAAATATATATATATATATAACGAACGAGACGATACGCTTTTAAACTTGATTTCTGTCTCTGGTCATGACCGAATCTTTTACACCCATCATCTCCTATCAAAAAACAGCTAATAGAAAGCGGAGAAGAACTAAATTTTCATACTGAGTGGGCGTGGCTGATTTTCTTTTACTCTCATAATAAAAATAATTGAAATATACGGTACACATGTTGCAAAAAACATGGAGTTCAAAGGTACTCACAGTTTTTGTTGCATACCGGCTAGAAGCGTTTTTAGACTCTTTTGCAAATTTGTAAGCGATATCATAATTTTCGAGAGAATGTTTACCGCAGTTGAGCACACGAGCAAATGGGTAGACGTGGAGACGGACATGCTTGGGCACGTTGTATAAATTTGAAAATTTATATTGAGGTTTTGAAGCTTTTGAAGCCTTTGAAGCGCGTTATAAACGTATTGAAAAAAAAATTAAATATTCATACACAAGAATATTTAGTAGGCGCGGTCAATTCTTTTCATTTTTATGTAAGGACCACAGCAACGCCTATAGAATATATTTTATTCCTTTCAAAATTCGGGATGTTCGTATTTCACCTAGTACTGTAGGGTGTCCTTTCTTGGCCCACTGTCAACATCAACCATTGGTGTCGATTTCTTGATTTTTGCAGCCACTAGAATATTTACTACAGACATTACGCACACGGGCAGACGGACAAGCGGACAGACGAACGTGTGGACAAACGGATATGCGGACAGACGGACATGCGGACAGACGGATATGCGGCCAGACGAACGTGTGGACAAACGGACAGACGGATATGCGGACAGACGAACGTGTGGACAAACGGATATGCGGACAGACGGACATGCCTAAATTGATTTCGAATTTGAGGCCGATCAAGAGTATGCATACTCTGTGGAACTTCAAGGCGTTGCAAACGTTTTGACCAAATGAATGTAGCCCTCATCCGTCTGTGCTGGGTATAAAAAGGAAAGAGAAGTTTTCCTGCACAAAGCCTTTAAAAGTGTAAAACGAAAATTAATGAATAATTCTTTACAATACAATAAGCATAATACGTTTAGAAAGCAACCTCTTATTGTTAAATGCCAACAATATTAATTATGAATTAATTGAATTTCTTAAATGCTTTCTTTAAAATGACTTTAACGCTGTCATCATACGATACATGTGTTTATTTATAAATTAAATAGCTTTACTTTTTTTTTTTGCTTTTGTTTATAAAACAACTGAAATTATTTAAAGCGTAAATATTTGCTAATTGCAATTTGCTGTAGTAATGCACTTATGGCTTAAGACAAATATACACGAACTCACCCATACACACACACACACATATATATATATATATATATATATATATATATATATCTATATATATTGATATTCATATATATGCATGTATGATACACATTTACATATGTGGTATATATGTATAGATATATATATATTTATTTAAATATACATATCTATGCAGTTTATTATTAAAGACATTTGATGTGATTAAACAAACACGAACGTTACGATAGCAATAGAGAGGCAATAATATAAAGTCTCACCCACAGTTTAACAGTGTGAAACTGTTATGTACGTGTATGTGTCTTTGTTAATGATTGCGGTTATGAAGTGCAACAACGAACGTATGCATATATGTATAGGCGTATATAGGCACATCTAGAAGCGCGCATTTGTGCCTACGTGTTTGTATATGCGTGTACACATCTATGCACTTAAGAGACACACTATGTCTCTGTGGGATGTTAAATGTGAATGCAGAGCTAAATAAAGTAAGTATTTTACATTTAGTATTCTATTGCTTCAACTACTGTCACTATATATATATATATATATGTATATACATATATAACACAATCTATATATAAACTTAAAACTCAAAGCTAAACAACACTTACAAACTGCGCAATACTCATGCACGCGCATATACAGTAACGAACCTATGGGTAAGAGGCGGCAAAAACACCAAATACTCAAACCAAATACACAAAATACATCAACTACCATCAGTTATACAAGTCGTATGTTCTATATTTATAAAGACAGACGGACATGTGCACGTATGTTTTGTTATGTCATGGAGATGAGATGTCTGCATTAAAGCTGTCTAACGTATAAACAAAGTGTTTCGAGTGCAAAATATGTTGCATCTGTTTGCCGTTACGTTATCCAAACATATTATTTTGGGAAACTACAGATATTTATAAATAGTCTTGCTTGCATGCGGTGTCTACGAATTTTTCATATAAAATTATTATCTTGTCTAGGCAGGTGTGTGTTTATTTTTTTTTTTTTTTTTTTTTTTTTTTTATATAAAAACATAAATAAATTTTATATTACCAATGAGACCGAAATATAAACAGAAATAGAAAAACACATACACACACATACAAAATGTAAATAAAGCGGTTTTACCCATTTCAACTATTACGCTTGGCACAAATACACATTTGTTCGTGGCATATGTGTAAGTAGTCCTACTTAACACGTTAAAGCTTTTAACTTTTACTTGATTTTATTAAAAAAAGAAAAACAAAAAAAAAAAAAAGCATAATGTAAACATAACCTTGTTTAGCACACAATTTAATTAGCAAATATCAGTTTATGTGTACTCGTATTTTCGCCTATGGTCAGCCATACAAACGCAAATTGGAAAGCCTTAGCGCAGTAAGAAAGGAAGAAAGCTGAGGAAAATAGAAATTCATTAGATTAAAAGCAACAATTAAACGGAAGAGTTGACACATTAATAATGTTAACAAACTCGGCACGTTCGTCTTGGTGTGTGTGTGTATGTGTGTATGTGTATTTTTTGTGTGCATACCCTAATGTTCCTAATGTTCCCTAAGACTACTTTGTTATGCTTTCAGGACTTCAGAACGTCAGCATCTCACATGATATTCTACTCATTTGAATTTCGCACTAACACAACTTTGTTTTATTCCCCGAATAGAGTTTTAGTTTGAAATTTCATTCTATTTTCTAATTTTTTCGTTTTGCTCTTTCTTTTTTTTGTTGCACAATTTTTCAAGTTGAAAACTTTGGTTTTTCTATCTTTTTTTTTTCAGTTCAGTTTAAACATTTTTTATGCTTTCGATTCTATAGAGTTTCCTACTGTGCATACGTGTCCATCGCCATAGTCGTTGTCGTTGTCG
>NW_023998416.1:22366481-22520395 GCF_014805625.2 Glossina fuscipes
TATCATCATCGTCGTCAGCATCCAGATGGCAGTCGAGCAATAACTGTTTTATCCTTTCACAACATAAACGCATGTATACATACATACATATAAACACACACAGTCACAGGCCCAAGTCAACATTCATTTAAATGAGTTGCCACTTAACTTTTAATTATAAAATCTGTTGCCAGTAAACTTATTCATTTGTTGTTGTTGTCATTCTTGTCGTTGTTATTGCCATTATTGTTGCTGCACGAACAAAACGCGCCCTTTGATGCTTTAACTTCTGCTCATGAAACAAAGTCGAATTGCATTTTTCGCCACGATAGTATAAGCGGGAAGCGTCATATATTTTAGAAAGTTGTGAAAAAATATTCCCTTTCGTCATTTCATAGTTTCTTCACTTCCTCTTTATATCTTTTTCTTCTAGCCTTTTTAGAGAATTTTTATTTTAACAAACAACTGACCGACCAACTGGTTACCAAATATCCATTTCAAGGGCTACGATAAAATCAATTAAATCTTCATTTTCATCCTTCTTTCAGGAAATTTCGATTCAGTTCAAAGCAAAACTTTAACCTGAAAGCGAAATCTATGACTATTGTGTGAACCTAAATTAACTCTCCCGTATATCATTATAAAAACATGTTCGGTTATATATATTAATGCTGTTATTATTTACTAATGCATTATTAATATTTGTATAAATTGTGAGCAGCATACACGAATCCACACATTATACGGCGCAGTAAGGTCTCGTTTTATATTGCGCTAAGAGATGCTCAGCTGCAATCGTATGGAAAAGTATTGCATGGCATTATGGTTGCATTTGAAGCAAAGCGTTTTCTATTTTACTGAATCCTCACAAAGTTTTGATTTTGCAAAATTTACTTATTACTGTTCATGAATTGCTAAGTGAATTGTAAGGAAATTGAAGAAATAGAAGAAGCATTTAATCAATAACGTAATTTACTTTATAATACAAGCGGTTTGTGTACAATTCATGAACTGGTTCGGTATTACATTTATTATCACACGTATTCGGATGAGCAGGCGAATAGGTAAGAATGCACCAAGTCAATGATCGCGTCGTTAATAGTCGAGAGCGATAGAGTTCATTTAAGACGCAGCTATAGTGAGTGGTCAGTCGTTAAAAGCGTAACACTTAACGATTGGGTACACATTCACCTCTCTATTTCTTTCTCTTTTCTCACTTCTTTCGGGCCATCACCATGTGACCTTCAGGATAGGAAACATCTCTTGAGTGATTGGCCATATTAAAAAAAGAAAAGAAACGAAGTAACGTCCAAAAGCTTTTCAAATAGTCAGCACCTTTTTAATTACTTAGCCTATGGACTTGGAATTAAATTCGTACCCAACACAATCCTTATGCTCTTCTCAAACTTTTTATTTTTTAAATTTTCGCTTGCATACACATTATAAGTTACCAACAAGTAAGTGGTTTAGTCGAAAACGATTAAAACCTTGTGAAGATCGTATTCGGAGAAGTAATCATTTCTGCTGCCAGGATATGCCTCAGTGGCTGTTTCGAGCGTCCTTACCTTCAATTTTTATATTTCCCCGCGTGAACACGCGATCCTAGTTTCCCATTAAACGTTTTAATTTACATTGGGAAGATTAAAGATGAGACCTATCTGCTACGAATTGAATTTGCTTCACCCCACACAGCTGCTAGCTGCCACAGTATATATATCCGAGCGAAAAACCAATGGTTATGCACGCGGCTTATAATGTCT
Source organism: Glossina fuscipes (assembly GCF_014805625.2). NCBI lineage: Eukaryota > Metazoa > Arthropoda > Insecta > Diptera > Glossinidae > Glossina > Glossina fuscipes. The sequence continues at coordinate 22,368,221 of NW_023998416.1, forward strand.
TATCCAGTCTTCGCAACTATGGCACCCATATAAGCTTACAGCTCGCAATTAATAATCAAAGGAATAACTTCAAATAAATAGCATATTAGCTGCGATCATCGGACAGAACGGATGGCAGAATTTCTTATAGTCGGCGGTGTGTTACTTTGTCGGCGGTTCGGTTCAAAAGGAAGAGACCGTCTACTCTTCCTCTTCTCCACACGTCAGCTCGAATTCGGATGGGCCTTGCCAGTCGGTTTAATGATCATGTTCGAAGCATGTCAACCGATTTCCGTTGATTGTGATACCCTCGTTCCATTCCGCACTTACTAATAGCATATAGCATCCCTGTGATACTCACCAGCTGCTTACTATAAAAGAAACTTCTCCTACGTTAAATACATAAGAATAAATTATAACTAAGTGTAGGGTCAAAACAAGTCGGTTTCTCTTTACTGAGAAAATGGCTACTTATACAGTCGTCTAAAAAAGGGAATTTTTACCGAACTTACAACCATGCATGACATTGTGTTTGGAGATTCATCCTTTGCTCATGTGCACTTACGTTCTCTTTCCTTATTTCACGCACCCCATTACACGCGTAGGGACCACTTAGAGAAGTAGAATTATGTTTGGGCGTAAGCTATTGAAGTCTATTAAAAACGAAAAACTGCGTATTTTGAACTCGTGGTACATAGAGAAAAATATGAATTCGAAAACCGTCTCAAAGCGTGTAAATGATTGGTAATAAAAAAAGAAGAAGAAATTTCTTGTAATCTCGTCACCGTATAGAAGCCGACATTTCATGTGTACCCTTATATCAGCAAGGCTTAGAAAGGTAGATCTATGGGACCCAAGTGTATCGCAGAAATTTCATATGTCACTATTTTGGACCAAATTTTAGCGCATAGCGTTAAAAATTAGTTCTATAAAAGCTTATTTTTTAGCAGATGAGAGGGATCGTATCTGATCCATATTTTCTATGTTGGCTTACCAATACAAAAACACTAACAATTAAATTCTCGTTTAAGCCCATTATCTAAGGATGAGATCAGAGATCTGAACCGATTAAAACATGTCCGTCTGTCCAAAGATGAACCATTTGGGAGATTTTGAAAACAAGGAAATGTGGAGGGGGGACTGCAGCAAAATTAAACTTTTAAACTTCTCATATGCTTTATTGCGTGCTCTACAATTTTTTTATAAACCCACTTGTACAAGGGACTCGTTCAATAACTAAACTCGCACGCTGCGTGATAGTTAGTAACCATAACTTGGTTGTTTGGTTTTCTGAAAATAAAATAAGATATGATTTTTTGATGTAGATGTTTTTTAAATTTTTATAGTTGTTTTGCCGGTTTTTTCTCGCTAAAGCGACAAAGTTGAGATTTCTATCATAAAAGCTACACTCAACAAATTTGGTGCGCTATTCTCTCTTTAGACTTTTTTTCCCCACATTACTTGTACTACACAGTATATTAAGTTGATAACGGGCAGTACGTAAGACCCAGAAGAATCTACAATAGACTGACATTTTATCCTAGCAATCGATTCAGATTCATATATTGAATCATAGTTTAAGTTGTATTCTGAACTCATTCATCGATCTCGTTGCACACCAGTAGCTATTCCATAGTAGAAATTTTTTCAATCAAATTTTTCATCAAAGGAGCAACGACCCAACTATTTTGTATCCATGTCTAGGCATTAAGCTTACACTAAAGACCCTTGACCAGAATAGATAGCTTGCAAATATAAAAAAAAGTTCAACAAACAATCTAAAATCTCTCGTCTAATACGAAATAATATATGATATAATAAATAATAATAATACAATCTTTTATAGAAAATATATACATAGTAGCAATGTAATGAATAAATAAAAAAAAAAAAAATGTTCACATCTAGTGCCGCAATAAAGAAGTAGACGATGTAGACCCCGTCTGAAGGTGTACCGTTAAACCTATGCAAACATTTACGAATGTCATTCGATAGTAACAAACACACTAAGCGAGTGTTAGCAACTTAACCGAATCACTGAAGTCGGCGTGAAGCCACTTGAGCTTTCTGCTGCTCTTCTAAAACAAAGCGAAAAACTTATTTTCGTAGAAAAATTTCAAAATATAGAGCGAATATTTTTCGGAAATTTCACTTATTCCACGATTAACGCAACACGAAACCATCCACATGAAAATTGTAAACTCAAGGTCACCTTTCAAAAGGGCGCATCAGTACGTCGCAATATGATATGCGACACTAAACATCGTCTAGCAATAAAAATCTCTCAATATTTTTTCCGAAACTAAACAAAACTTTCCAACTTTCGTTGTCATTGTTAATCGACCATACTGTCAAAACTGTTTTTGTGCATCGAACATTTGCATCGCTGTAAAAACTATTTTGGATAAATTTTGGTTTGGCCACCATGTTAAAGACGTTACTATTTACAGGAGTTGGTGGTGTTTTAAGCTTTTTGCAGATATAAGTAAGCGGATGCATCAACGAGATCACGACTAGCCGAGTAAGTGGGAATCGCCACTACTAACTCTGTGTTCGGGAATTTAAACCTCAATGCGGTAGAATTCACTTTTGTTGTTGTTGTAGTGAGAGCTTAGTAGTAAGTAAAGGCAGAGCTCGTAACGAGTGTGCCCAAAACCACTTGTCTGCGGCCGCTTCCGTATCTCTTCTTTTCAAATGCCACCGTATTTTACGAATCCGCTGACTGATTGCTCATACAGATATACAAGTGTTAGAAAGTTTCACATGCGTATCTGACAAAAATAGTATAACTTTTGCTTTTGTGTTTCGTGATCAATCTATATATATATATATTTTTATATTCTAATCCATAATAAACAATTCATAAAATACTCATATATTAAAATAAAAAAAGAGTAATACAAACAACAATAAACAAGAATTTTTATGATCTTGTATATTGTTGCAAACATATGCTTTTCAAATTATTTATTTATTTCTTTTCTTTCCGACCGTTTTTCAATACGGCCGCAATAGCGACATATTAGCGATTTTAGCCCTTGCATGTTGAGTGAACTGAATAGAAATTCATTTGAAAAACGCAAAATAAAAGCAAAAAAAAAGTACTTGAAAAAACAATAATCGTTTTATTTACGAATGAGTTTAAAAACCACGTTTAACAACAGCCAACGTTTATAAAAATAATGAAAAATAAAAAATAAAAAATAAAGAAAAAAAAACATGCATAACAAAATCACCGACATCAGCGGCCCCCCAAAAACCAACAACAGCCACTCGGGCAATGTAAACTGAAAAACTGAATCAGTTTCAAGCCCCTGAAGTATTTAAAAAAAATATTGCTCCGTCATTGAATGGCTGTGATTTCAAAGCAAGCAAGCAAGCAAGCAAGACTAGTGGCTGTGTAGCAGTGGCAGCGAACAAATTTCATTTGTTATCTGTTCTGGTTTGTAGATGTTGTTTGAATGTTTTTTTTTTTTTTTTTTTTTTTTGTGTAATTTTTTGCAGATTTTTCTTTTTTTTTCGTTTCTTTTTTGATGTTTTTTTGTTTTGGTATTTACTTTTTTTCATCATTATTACATGTATTCGTGTGTTTGTAGTGTTCGGTAACAAATTTTATTGCTTTTGTAACGTTTTTGAAGTTTTATTGAATTTTTTTTTTTTTCAGTTTTTACATGCTCTTGTTTTTTTTTTTTTTGTTTTTGTTTTTTAACTATACATAAAAGTTATAACGTTACCTTTAGTTAGTTTTTACATAAAACAATAAATATTGCGAATGCTTTTTTTTTTTTTTGTTTTTATTTTTGTTCTTTTATCATATATTTTCACTACATTTAATGGAAACACCGAAATCTTTTTATATTGAACTAAATCTAGTTACGCCATAAGCTATATAAGGTGTATTGTTGTTTAAGGGCACACTTTGCTCCCCAACAAATTAAGAGATGTTTTATTAGTTGCGGCCACATCAAAAAACCTTCCATATGCAATCTTTTTTGTCATCTCCTGATCTAAGATATCACTGGTAGATTATCAATTCACTCATCATAATCCACATATATGTATATAGTAATTGCAATTCATTATACAATTCATTTGCTCTTAAGGTACAGTATAATGAAGTGTAAGATATTTTGTTAATTGCAATCGTTTTAAATAATTAATGAATGAATGAATGAAACCTTTCTTCCTTAAGCTTATGTTTCGACATTTATTGCATACTTAGTGCGTCTTGTGTACCCATTCATACAGAAGCACACGTGCAGAGGAGAACCTCTCTTGTATTTCTTGCCGTATGCCTATGCGGACACGATAGCTTTGCGAGTGCCTAAAATAAATATGAGCGACATATGAGTTCTGACCACTGGTAGTGCTGTGATAAACCGAAACCCAGGAGCTGAGGTGCAAATAGACACCGAACACTTCTCAGAATCGGTTTGTTGGTAACGTACTCTCAATCGCTCTTATATTTCAAGAGCATTTCAAGAGTGAGGCCCCTCGTTTATGGAGATTATCTTAGTTAGGGGGGGAACGCTAGTTCATGCTTAAATAATCCGCCCTACCAGCTGACGTTGCAAAGTTAAGCAAGCTGTGGAAGGATTAGAAGATTTTACAAAATTGTCCACAAACTATTATATTAAACGCAACAAGTGTCCCATCATTCATCCTAAACTATCTTATATTTTTGACGTACGTATGGATATGAGGACTTTCCCAAGTGGGGACAAATTTACAATAGCGTTCGGTCAAAATATTATCCGTGTAGCAATTTTCACCAAAATATCTCAAAAGTTGTGAGCTGGAGGTTGTACACAAGCAAACATGACAGACAGACGAACAGACAGATAGGCTTAGTTCAATGAAAAAAGTGATTCTGAATCGAGCGGTACAATAAAAAATGGGTTCATCTCAATTCCTTCTGGATGTTGCATACATCCACACAAACTTAACATATCCTCGCACTTTGGACGTGAAACGTAATAATTTGAAACCATTGCTTTTGGTAGATATGTATGAAATCGTAATGAATTTTTGTTATCCCAATTTCTATAAAGTTTATTATTATATTTGTTTAATAAGTTGTGATAGCACTGTTGAAATATAATGCAAAAGTGGAATCTTTTAATACTCTATGAAATATTTATACAAATGCGCATCGCATTCATACATACATAAGTATATTTATATATATATATATATATATATATATATTCGAAATTATAATTTTAGTTTTATTAACATAATTAAAATTTAATAATTATCGTAAAGTGTATGCAAATTGTCAACCGCATAAAATGGCAAATAACAAAATTTTGTAACATTTTGTGCCATAACATCGGTGGTATTAAAAAGCAGAGATATGTCCTTAGGCGGGCTGTTGCGGCATGCGCTTGTACTTTGCAAAAGCAGATCAAATTAAGTGAGCTTTATTGAAATTCAAAATTAGTTTAAAAAAAAAAAAAAAAAAAAATTCAAGTATTTGTAAATATAATTTTCAACTGTTTCAGCTGTGTTTTAAAGGTTTGCATAAAAATTTTTAACGATTTCTGAAACCGCACAATGCCATAGGAATCACTGTTAGAGTATAAAAGTTATTTATGCGAAATTGTGTAATACATAAAAACTGCTTCCCTATGCTCATAAAACAAATCGAAATTTATTACTTATGTTGTGGATTAGCCCTCCTCCCTCTGTCCGAAAGTTTGGTTTACATTTACAATTTCAAATAATTCAAATTATTTCATGGGGTTTATCCAAAAGTCGATAAAAAAAAAATATAAAAAATTGGTCTTTAATAAGAAGATAAGTGATCGGGTTCGATTCTTCAGACGAGGAAACTGCTGGAAGCACATTAAGATGCCCAGTTTTTGTTTTTTTTTAAATAATCCTTATAGTGAAAACCATATTAAGAGGCGGATGCTTTGCATTTCTTTTTTGCATTTCAAGACAATCTTAGAAAAAATCTTTTTGCTTTTTAAAAATAATAGATGGTAAATAGATTCGTTATAGTACGAGACTCTTTTAAGTATTTTTCGCATGCGTGCAGTTATTTTGATCTAACATATTATGCCAGCTTCTTAGCAAAAGACCCTCATAAATCCGATTTGACCAAAATTTTTTCTACCTGATCGCCCAAAGAGGAGGGCGCACCTAGCGTTCCTATTTTATTCGACCTGATATATCACTATAAGCTTGCTTTCGTACTAACATGGGAACCGCTAATCGATATCTCTGGCATTTCCAAATATCCGATGTTACGGCAATTCTGAACAGACTTGGCCCTTTTAGCTTTTTGCGACTTTTATTTCAAAACACATTGTCACGTGGTGCAACCAAGTTTTTTTGAATATTTAATATATAATTGACTTGGATTAGCTTTGCTTGCAAAAGCTTTTGATACAGGTATAAGATAAGAAGACTGCTAGACCCAAATGGGGTAAGCTGAGCATGTCAATTCTTCATTGCATCTAACGGACGCATCGACGTAACGAATGACATCTTCCTTCATGCGAGTATTAAATAAAAGTGCCCGGTGAAAGTAGAGCGCGCTCTACTATAGGATAAATATAAATTTGATCGAAAAAATTTGTGTTATTGTAGTATGTAATGAATTGTTTATACGAATTAAATTTTGGTTTTCTTGAAACAACCTTTTATTTTAATAAGCCAAAATGGGGAAAGTAAAATTCGAGGAGCGCAATCAAATCTTAACCGTCGCAAGTCTTTATGTATAGCCACATAAGAGTGATTAGACGACATTTCAACTTTTAGTTTATTTTAATTTATTATCCTTTTATTATTCTTTCATTCTCCTAAGAGTGATATTTTTTTTAAATTTGGAGCAACAAAAAATCCACTCAACATATCAAAGTAAATTGTACTTTATTTTGATGTAATAACCACTGCAATCATGCTCTGAAGAAAAACTTTGCGTGTCATTTGCAAAAACTTTAACAAGTCGCATCATCCTTGGCAGAGAGCGACGAAGTTGTTCTCGGGAAGTAACCTGATGGAATAGTCGCCTGACAATATATAATGACTGACTAATATAGGATAGTATATATATCTCTCAGTTTCACGGAGGTAACTTTAGAAGTTTTATGTTTTTGCTGCGATGATGCCGTTTTTCTAGAAGCTTTTCCTTTTACTGCTAGGACAATGTTTATATGATAGTGTATTAATTTTATTCTCTTTAATGCCTAAATTAAAAGTCTCAACACCTCGACCAGCCGTAAAATATAGTAAGCATATATAAGCAAATATATATATATGTATAACACATTGACACACACGATGGCGCCAGAGGTTAATCACTCTGCCTAAGATAAGTCGCGTTATGTCTACGACAGCCTGATGATTGTTTATCACCAAGCTACTACCAAAGTAGTAGCAGTAATATTAGTAGGAGTAACTTCTCAGCATAGATGTGGCCTTTGATATAATCCTAAAGAAAAAAGTATCTGAATGTTAATTCCAACGACCACGGCGTCCTGGAAGAGGAAACACTGATGATGACCTAACGCTCTTGTCCTCCTACAAGTTAGGTGCTACATTCATAACAATTTTTTAATGATTACTAAACGTCCACGAACCCTGACTCTCTGCATGGTGAAACTGCGCATGCTGATGAATATTTTCGCAAATGAAAACACACCAAAAATTATATTAAACTCAAAATTGGAATTAAAATTTGAAAAAGTCTCGCTCTTACTGAAGGTCTCTTTAATTTATATTCATCTCAGTTTATTTTCACTTTATTTCTATTTAAATATTGAGTAAATCGGTCCGAGTGACCGAGTAGGCAAAGAGTTCTCAATGAAGCCGATAGCTTTATATTCAGTTACTCTAACACTTTACTCTTAGAATTTACTTCTCCCGCTAAAGTAATCATAAGAATAAATAAAATAAATGATCGTCACGGGGTAACGAACCTACTAACTCTGCATGATGTACGGCTCAAACACTTACGGAAATATTTAGGTCGCAAACAGGATGCCCTATCACAGAAATTTTGATGAAAATAGATAAAAATTACACGCCACTAAATTTGAGTAGCAGTAGCCGTGAGACATCAAGCACATCAAGCGTGTTCAGGCACGAACAGATATTATACAATTGAAACCGAAAAGGTGTACATGGAAGCCAGGCGAGTGAGGTGGGGATAAACGTGCAGAGTACACATCAATCAGAATGACACTGTTTCTAGAGACACAAAGATTCATTGCTGCACGATAATGTAATATCGACGCGGCATTATCAAAAGCATGCAATGAGCCAAGAAATTGAAACAGACATATGCTCAAAATGCTGAAGCGGTATAGAAACATATTGTTGCGGGACGCACAATACTCGCTAACATGGAATGCAGTATACAAATATCCCCATAAGTCCCGTATTACATGTCCCGGCCAGGGCCGGTAACAGAGAACAAGAAAGCTACGATTTACGGAGACAAACAGATCATAACTGACTGGCCAATTAACTTGGCAGAACAAGACGATCGATACTGTAGATGCTATACCGACGCTCACACAAAACCTACAACCAGCATACTTTAAAAGGAATGCCAAACATCCAGAGCCGGCAAAAGAGATGAAAGATATGTACAATGTAGAAGAAGTTACTATGCTTGCCATGGCTATGCCTTGTAGAGGAGTAGCCCCAAAAGCCGCAATGAAAGGCCTAAACTCTTTTAGTATTTGTAATGTGCTGGAGAGTAGCACAGAAAACGGTGCTGCTTTCTGCAACCACCTTGAAACGCATATTCTGTCACACTAATTCTACAATACTATTAAAAGTGAATCACGAGCGTCAGGTATCAAGAGGAAATTACAAAACAGCTGAGCCCAAATCCAGCTCCAATAGCTAAGGAATATAGAGACTCAACAATAATAATAATATTAATAGGAGCAAAACATAGCATCACACTTGAATAACACTGCAAGTTATTGCTTTAAAAATATGCCATCTATCAAACTACATACACTGCCAACATTACAAAAAAAAAAAAACTCTTTATCTGGTAAAAAGAACATTCAACATTCATTGGGCAAAGCAAAAAAAAAAAAAAAAAAAGTAACAAAAATTTGCATACATTTACAAATGCTTTTAATGTTGGTTGAAAATTGCCAAAATAAAAGTAATTCACATATAGATAAATATGACCGCAAAATATATTGACCAATGTTTAGACGAATTGAATTGAATTGAATAGAGTGTTGTTATTTATTCTCTATATATAATGCCTCTAGTCATACAAATTATTATTATTATATAATAAAACTGATGATGGTGAGACTTTTGCTGATGTTGATTTTGCGTTTTGTGTTGTTTGTAAAAAGCCGCAATATTTCGATTTTGTTTATAAATCCCCACAGCATACAACAACTACATATGCATGTATGCACAGAACTAATAATAAAGCGCTGCGGGCAAGTTTTCGACGCATTCTAGACACCTATTAGCTTAGGTAAATAATGATAATTTGCTCCTTAAAAAAGCGCAAAGCGACAAACTCAGTTAAAATGACTTTTAAATATAAAAAGTTATATTTACCAAACCTTCAAATGATATCTGGTGAAAGTATAAACTACTTAGCTTAATGTCAAAGATAATAAGATAATTGATTTCGACCCTGACCTCACAATATTTGACGGCCAGCGAATATATATGTGAAAAAAATGAGTACAATTTTTATATTACGCCTTTTAGTTATGGCAAACCGAAAATGGGGGAAATTTTTACAAATTTCCCAAAGATAATCCAGGGCTATTAAACAAACAATCTGATAATAGCTCACCGCGAGTTTTCCTTTAAGAAAAAATAATATATCAGACACCACCCTCTCAGTGGAATATCTCTTAGAAAAGTTTGCGTCCAAACTTGTTAAGAAGGCTAAAGTCAGAACTCCTTCTGGTCCCATTCTTTGGGTTCAGGTTGTAGTACGTAGGTTTCAGCAACAGAAGAAACATGTTTTTATAGCATAATTATTAGGTGAAAGGGACGGTGGGATAGCGTTCGGAACGCGTGAGTTTGAATGACATGATAGCGTGGTGTAGCAATGCTGATCCGAACAGGGTAGACGACGGATATGAGTCCGAGTTCACGTTTGCGTTTTATGTTGGTCTCTTCTTATTGCGAGCGCACGTTGCTCTAATTTATCGGGGCTTAACAACCTCTTGAGAAGGTATAAATTTTGTTGTGTTAAAAGATAATCAGATTTAGATGGACATTAAATAAGTCCTTTTACTCCTCTAACTGCGGTCGTTGTTGTCAGTAGATGTGTGCTCTAAGTAGTCGAGGTTGAAAAGCCTCATTCGCTAGTTGAAGAATTCTTATTCGATTCTCTACTTTATAGTACCGGTTATAAATAAAAGATTAATGTTCAAATTAGCACTAATCAAAGGAAAAGAGAGAAGGGGAGGGGAGGGGAGGGTGAAGAAAAAACTGAATACATGTACGATTGAAACCTACAACGAGAGTGAAAAGATCAAGTAGTTGGTTTTTTAATTGAATTAAGACCGATCAAAAGTAGATATCTATTGTTGCGGCAGTAACATGAATAAAATGATTTCTATGCAACCGCCACGGCAACGATACGAAACGTAACAACATTAACATCGGCATATAAATGATAAAAATGATAAAGGCTGGAGCGATTTCATTATCTAGAAATAAAATTTAATTAATTAATTAATACAAAGGACAATTAAAACACTTACTCTTCACTTACTCTCTCATTGCTTGCATAGACATAACTATAAGTAAATACTTATACATAAAATAGAACCGTCAGACTTGTGTTGATCAGCCTGTAAGCTGTGATGCCAAACATTTCATCGACAACAACATCCTACATAGGCTTATCCTAGGGTTTTGCGGTCCAGCAAATATAAATTTCTGCTAAAAAGCAATGGATTAACTCCTCAGGATAATCCCATCCATAAGTTAAGAGGATGCTCGTAATAAGGGTAAAATTATAAACACCATACCCAATACAAAGCGAGCTATTCATGTACGCATGACGTAATTAAACTGCTACGGTTGCTACGAATCGAATGACAAAGTTAGTGTACCTACATCGTCTGGTGGCAAATACGAAAATTGACGGTAATTGCGAATTTTAACTGCTTAGTTTTTAGCTTTTGTATATAATTGCTTGCATATAGCTAACCATAGAATTATAAAAAAAAAAAATTCAAACAAAAATTGTTTGACATTGAATATTTAACCACAAAAATGTAAAAATTATTTCCGCTTTAACGTGTTTCCGCTTTTTGTGAAAATAATTCTAGTGATATAATTTTAATTTTACTTTTATTCTATGCAGCTCTTTAATAAATAAAATTGACCTTAATGAAAGTGTGAATAATGCGAATGACGTCGTTATGTAGAGGGAGAACTGAAAGAAAGCCTTGATAAAATTAAAAGCTTAACTTTAGCTAAACACATTGTCCAATGTTAAAGTGTACGTTTGCGTGTTTGTGTGTTAGCACTCTGCTTTAATTTTTATTACTTTATTCTTGCTTTCTTTTTCCCTCAATTCCTTTTTGTTTTCTTCTTTATACCCATACTGAAGGATGGAGGGTATATTTATTTTGTCAAAATGATTGCAACGCGCAGAAGGAAGCTTCAGAGACCCCCACAAAGCATATATACTCTTGATCAGATTCAAATTCTGAATCGGTTTAACCAAGTTCGTCCGTCTGTCTGTCCGGTTGACTAACTGCGTAATGCCTGTTGTAAACATTCTCCTGGCCGCAGAAATAAACTTATCGACTTCAAATTTGGAAGAAGCCTTGGAAGTTCTTGCACCCATGTCGCCGTTTAAAATGCAAGAAATCAGTCGAAAGATGCGCCTACTTTAGCACGTAAACTGACGTTCTGCTTTTCAAAACAAATAATATACTGGTTCGTTGCTCGTAACCTATAATAGTTAAAGACAAAATAGATGAATTTATGTTCTAAGGGCTATGCTGTATGCGTCTACCTGTTATTACAGTGCACCAAAATTTAATGCTTTTTTCAATATCTTTATGACGCGCAGAAGCAAACTTCAAATTTGCCATAAAGTAAACAAAATCGTAGCCCTTTTTAAATTCGGAACGCAGCTAAGCATATCCGTCTGTTCTATCTATCTGTCCAACAGTGTAGTAGTATAGTTCGGCCTTCCGTCCGTAAACGTTCTCTGTTCGCAAGCACGTAGATATCGCCTACGAGTTTTGAAAATAGCGCAAGAAGCTCAAAGAACACGCCTATAACGCCCGCACGCCTATGCAACAAAAACTGTGAGCAAGTTTTTTGCTTATTACTCCTGAAGAACAACACACACACACCATTTATGAAAGTTTAGTTCCTCTCCTTTTGTTTTAGTCTTTTTCAGGATAAAGGTGATGGGTATAAAAGATTCGGTTTCGAAAGAATGTAATTTTCTCACTTGTTTATTTTTTTTAACTTTTTATTCATTGCCATTGAGCTTAGAAACTACTTTTGTTAATTATTCTCATTTTGTGACATTTTAACTTTATTTTCAAGCTACATTACACTCTAGTCTTCTTTGCTTCATTTTTTTTTGTTGGTTTTTTTTTTTTTCATTATAAAACAAAGCGAACAAAAAGCAAACAATATATATATATAATACCAGCAACACTGCTATCGGTATCAAACAAAGCCCGTTACGTAAAAGTATATATATATATATATATATATCTTTTTAAGGTCCAGTCTTTCATATTAAAAGGTACTAAAGTAAAGGATAGAGAAGAGAAGAGAAGAGAAGAGAAGAAATCGTAGGACTTACGCATACATACACACGGAATAATAAAATGTAATTAAAATGCTACTTTCTGACTTATTTCACCATGTAACACAATTTTTATTATTTATTTTACCCAAAAGAAAAGCTTCGACTCGGCTATAACTAACTACTAGTATACAGGCATTAAGCACAGGCAGGCAGCATATGACATTAAACCAAATAAATGAAGAAAGTAAAAGAAACCTTCAGTCCAATGACCATAAATTTTTGTTTAAACTTAAACTCAATTTATATGCTTAGCTTTTGTTGTTTTCTTTTTTCTTTTTCTGTTCCTCTTCTCCCGGATTTGTTCTCGTTTACAATTTGTCAATTCTCTCTAAAGTATATATGTACCGTTGCAGCCAGATTATTTGAATATAAATAAAACCAAATTTCTTTACCTCATTGCTACGTACATATGTGCGTTAGGAAATCTCTAGCTCGCATCAAATACATACACACAATACATAAAAGTTTTTCATTCGCAATTCATTTCATTATATGTATTGTTGACATGCAATCAATAAAAAATAAAACTTTTAACAAATAAGTTAAGTTACGTGTTACGTGTTTAAGTGCGAAAGCAATAGGTCTTCTCACGCATTGTGTTTAATACAATAACGAAATTACTTAGATATTCGAATAAGAGACAATATAATTTTGATGATATATATATATAATATATATATATACTATATAAATTTGTAGCGATATATATCAAGTTTGTGCATTCGTATGTAGCGTAGGCAAAGAGCAAAGACAGGGTAGGGTCATCTCTCCTGATACAGATCGCCCAAGAATCATTTTCTGAATCGATCTAAGCTAGTTGGTCCGTCTGTCTGATTAATGTGTCCCCATCCATTATTGTGTTCAACACAGAGGTGTCAATCTTTTTAGATATTTTAACGAAAGTCTGTACACAAACGTGTTACAGACCAAGACCGGTTCCAATTGGAGTGGATCGGACGATTTTTACGAACACTCACTGTGTAAAAATTATATGAAAGAAATGAAGTTTTCAAAATTTCTCAAAAAAAATAGCAAGATAAGTGTATTAGGTGGAAAATTTTGATCCCATGGGTCCAATTTTGTCTCCTAAATAAGCACCTTTACGGAAAGTAAGGCTTTATATTTGCAAATAAAACTAAACAATGAAGAGCGACGTCGGACAATACTGCTAACAGCACCCGTCGTCCCTATATTGGGAGAACAGTTGGAATGGACGGATTAATAAATGAACTACTTCTTGTAAGGCAATCTACTGCTTTAATAAATACATCTGCGCAAGATACTTATAACACGGCTTCCCAAATAAAGAGAATTAAAAGCCATCACTCGACTGGCGATCAGCACTCATATCCTCAAAGTTGAAAGTTCCCCGGGTTTCCCATCCGCGACAAAATTGACCGTAAGCGTTTTTCTATGCGCGTTTCGCACGATCTCTTTGAAAGCTGTTCATTCTCTTGGTATTTCCTTTTCCATGTGGCTTATTTTTTAAAGGAATTTCGAAACCAAGTCACAAGTTTGTTTAGGTCCCCACACCTACCTTAAGTTATGTTTACTTATTCTAATTTTCTTAAATTTTCTTTTACTTATTCCGTCTGGCAGTAAGGAACGGTCTGGGAGAAGGCATTTAGTGCCAATCAACGTCTGGAACTAAAACTATGCATTAGTTCGCGAACGTCTTTTTAGGGAAAATAGTTTTTTCTTTACAGAATTATCCACATTACTTAAGCCATCAAGGTATCCAACCATATATTCGATTCGAGCCTTTGACGTTCAAAAATGTTACACTAATCCTCCTCCTCCTCCTAGAGACAAAAATTCCTCTTCATTGCTTGATGAAGGGATTCGCTAACATTTTTTCGAACCTCATGTTCTGTAAGAGACCATCGCGACATACATGATAGGGTAAATACGTCTGTTCACCACAAATGGTGGAGAAAATTACCTGAATTAAACCGCTAATATGCTGGATGTGTGCTCTTGACGGGCAATCATTCTTGACTGACGTCAAACCTAAATAAGATAAATAATTTGGAGTTAAATCTTTAAAAGTTTAAGGAATGCGCACAACTGTCGAAAGCTTAATCAGCGAAAATTCAAAGACCAGTGAATTAAATGCAAGCGATAACTTGCGGCCGCCCGGTTAGCAGGATAATCCTGCAACTTATAGATACCAGACTTGAGTATCAGATATGAAAGTTAGTAAACAGTCCAGACTTCGTCTTCTGGGAATGGTCGGTCGTACCTGCATCTTCACCTATTCAATGATCGTGCATTTAGGGTAAACACAGCCGCCATGATATTTCCCAAAGGGCCGGACGTAACAGTCAGGTTTAGGCACCTTCATCCCCCAAGATCGGCCTATATGCATCCAGTTATCCATTCATCCTAAAATATCAATTTAACTTCTGTTGCATCGATTATAGTGTGCAAGGAGAAGATATTAACCAGGAAATGCTAGGTGTCCAATGACAACTACTACTTCCCGCGCCCCTCGTTCATAACTCAGACCTGTGGTAAATCTTGAGTCTCCAAGCAAGTGGCTTCTGTTACTTTCGATGATTCCTTCACGGGCGGTTCCCGTCGCGAGGAGTTTTTGATGTAACTGTTCGTTCCGCGTTCCCCTCGCCGTATCGTAAAAGATCATCTCACATATTCTCTTAGTATAGTTAATAATTTCTACTTCATAATATTTATTATTTATTATTTATTATTATTCCTTGTAACTTTAATTAGTTTTCATCATACTAGCCCATACATACAGTATGTTTACATACGCATACACACAATTAGCATATTGAAAGTTTGGTATGTGCGGGTATTAGCATTCTAAAGACACATACACACATACATTTTATTTTGATGTAAAAACCGGAAAATATTTGAAGAATTGAACCATTTTGTTAAAAGTATTCTGCACATATTATCGACTTCATTGGGCTTCGCATTCTCCTGGGATGCAATAAAAATTGAAAGTTTCTTTTTTGTTTTTGCATATTATGCATGCATATACATATCTATAGAAAAGATTTTGCACAATACTAGCAAAAACAAAGGTATAGCAAAAAAAAAAAAAAAAAAGAAAAAAAAAAGAAAAAAAAGAAAAGAAAAGAGAAATGGAAATGCATTTACACACGCAACGTGTACCTATACCTATACCAAGAGCAGAACACATGCAGATTATAAACAGAAAAGTCTGAAAAAAGTCGGTCACAACTCAAACACAACATTAATTCAGGTACTGGTTTAGCATAACACATACTGACTAGCCATAACTCTACAAATAACCGAGATTTGAATATATATATACATATGTATATTATATATATATATATTTATATATATATATGGGTGTGTGTAAGAGAAAGAGTTATTCATTCTCTCTTTTTAGCCCTTAACACTTGCCATGCATTTCACACAATTACAACTGGAGCAAAAAGTCATTGCACGTTTACGAATTGTTGTAATTACAATTGTTTGTTACCTCTCCGATACCACACCACACATATACACACACACACAGTACCGGAGCACCATCGTCATCGTCATCACCGAACTCTACTACTATAGCCATCATCAACTTTGCAGCAGCAGCTACATACCAAAGAATGTATCAGACTTACATGTGTTCTACTTGGTCTTATGTGTAATGGAACATGTAACCATAGGTCTTTGCATATAGGTAAGTACGGGTGAGTATAGGTAAAAAGTTTTAAATGTATTTGCTGCTGGCATTAGTTTCATTTCGTTTTGTTTTTCTATTTTCATTATTGTATGTCGAGCTTTTTTTTTCTACCTTTTTTTCATTTTTTTTTTTCTTTTTTTTTTTTTGTTTCTTTACCAATACTTGAGGGTGTTCGTTCCTTTTTTGTTTCTTTTTTTTTATTTATTTTTTTTTTTTATGTAATATATGTAAATGTATGTGCATGTAAAGACGAGAGTGTGAGTGTGTATTATATAAAATGTTTCTATTTTTATAGTGATTTATATTGTTGTCTATGCTGTTGTGTTTCTGTTGTCATTAAGTATTAAGGTGTTGGAAGTTGCATGAAAATTGACAACAAAAGTAGCATTTTCTTTATATGCCCTTTAGCTTTATATATATACGTATATATAGGTTATACATATATAGATATATACATATATCAGGGAAAATAGAACGTACGCTTAGACTGAATCGCACATAGAGTTTTAACTTTTTTTTTTTATAAAGTTTTTACATTAATATAAGTCTGCCTTGCTGTCAGTGCATAACATATTTGATGACATGTCATCCAGTCAAGTTGATGATTCTAATTATTGTTTCTTTTACGATTTTATTTTTATTTTTATTTTTTTTTTTAGTTTTTAACATATACGCAGCCATCTAAATATATCTATGTTTGTAAAGGATACGCAACCTAAATCCAGTTTCAGTTCTTTCTTATACTATACACCTTTCCTTAGGTATATACGGTTTTGTGGTTTACGGTCCTGTCATTTAATGTGAAGTAATTTTCTGTATAATTTTCTTTTTTTTTTATTTTTCTCTTTCTCTCTCAGTCTTTCGAAAGTGGAACAATTATTACACATTAATGGTGTAAGCTGTCGCTTAACCTCATTTTTTGAATACGTTTTTCTTTTTCTCTTGTTTTTTTTTTTTTTTTTTTTTTTTTTTCATTCTTTAATCCTTTTAATCTAGATAAATAAGATATTCTCTAATTCCTTTTAGAAGCTCACTTTTATATTAAAAATAAGCAAACAAATAAAGTAAATTGCTGCACAAATAATAGTTTATGGTAAATATAACTTCGCTCCGCTTTAAAGATAAGCAGCACAAACAGTCACTTCGTTTGTCCAAAAGCAATGTGAAAGAAGAAAATTTTTTATGTTTACTAAAATAAAACAATCGTTGCATTTTCTTTTATAAAACTCTAGCACAATTTGAATTTCTCTCTAGAAATACGTGATATTTTATGTATTCCCACCCATTTAATCGCAGGCAATGCGATAATGTTTGCTCTATGGTAGTTAGAGTCAATTGTGGGTTTCCTCAAAGTTCGGCCTAGGGCGCCCTATATCGTTTAAACTTTTTGTGAATGGCCTAAGTGAAGTAGTTGAGGACATGACGCAAGGACTTTTTATGCGTATAATATTTTCATCTTTTCAAGTTGTGGCCAGCAGTTGCTTAAAAATTCTACCTCCACGAAAAATAGTAAATACAAGACTGTTCTTTTCAACTGCCTTAGACAAAAGGCAGTGAGCGCTAGTATTGAACTGTCTATTACTGCGAATAACAGCCGATAACAAAATAAGCTATAGGCGCCCCAAAGATAATACTAACTCAAAAGTGTGTCTAACTTAGCGAAGTTCCGTTTAAATATTTACCTGCCAGTTAACTTCAAACTCAAACTCGCCCATGTTCTTTTAAATGGCACGTACAAACTGCTATCTCCACTACACCTGCTAACCGGGCGTAAAGGAAAATAACACAGTGAGCGAAAATGTAAGACAAGGAATCTAGTACGCGGTATACGCGTATATTCTCAGCAAGTGTTTGTTCCAAAATTCACTTGAAGTAGGATGTTGTTTATATAACTTTCCGCTACAGAAGTCAACTATTTCATCGAATTGTGCGCTTCATCTACACGAACCGTTTTAGAAATTATGCATGCTTTGATGTCTCGATTTTTTTTTTTTTTGAAGATTATCTTAAATCTTGACCTTGACATTTTTCCATTAAAGTCATATAGTTTCAATCAAACTGCACTCTCTATTGAAGACTTCAATTTAGCAGGTATTCCGTGTTTGCCGTAGTAGGTGAAAGGGAGAGAGGCGAAGGTTTCTGAAGTCTCCAAATTTTTATCATTTCATCTATCGCAATTTATAAGTAACGAGCAATAAATCCAATTTGCTTCTCTTGAAAAGAAGATTTTCTCAGTTCATGTTGTACTGCAGGCACATTTTTGGTCTGATTTCATTCATTCTTACTACCACCCCGTCTACAGGAACTTTCAACGTCAAATTTGATACTGATTCCTTTGCATTTGCTACCAGAAGAATGTTTACCATAGACATTATGTGGACGGACTGACGGACATGCTTTTAGAAATTCATTTCATATACTCGAGTTCATTTCAATACTCGTTTGCTATATTATTACACCCGGAAAAATTTTGTTTTCGCTTCTTCCCCCTATCTGTAAACTGTAACATAAATTGATGCAAGTTCACTTCTTTATTTCGATCTTAACAGAAATTTATGGAGGAAAGTAAATATGCGCTTCAAATAAACGATGTTGTATCATTAGGTAGCGGAAAATAAGAAAATCCTCTTGGGACCACTTAAATAGTAAACATTAAAGTGGCGCAAGTTGTGATTTATAAAAATCGTTAAACTGTTGAACTTACCTTCAATGACACTTTAACCGATAAAACTGCTTCTTAAGAAGCATATCTGTGTTCTCGTTGCTTTGTTTTTATCTCTTCAAAACTGATAAGTGGTTTATATCTTGATAGGTGCGTAAAATGCTTTAAAAAGGGAAAAATGTACATGAAGAAAAAGAAGAAGAAGAAAATAATAATCTATTAAACTGTAATAAAGTATAGGGTTGAATCTTGCCGAATGCAACCAGCGGTCATTTAATTAACTTACACATGTTGCGTTAATTCGCCATTTGAAGGAAAGCAAAGGATTTAAAGATTCGCTAAGCAACTTAAAAATGAGTGAAAAGATGGAAAGCATATTAAAAACAAAATCTGTAGAAACTTCAATCAAGCAAGATTTCCGTTTTTTTCTTTTGTTGTTTTTTTTTTTCGCATAGAACTTTTACCATCTATGAGTTTTAAAGATGTGCCAATAAGAACAAAAAAGAGAAAGAAGAACGTTTTTAGTAGTTTTGCGATTACAGGCGGATTCGTTGTGAGGTGTAAGCACGAATGTACTTCGCACAGTTAATTTCAATCAGTAACTAACGAAATTATCTCATTAGTGTAAGTTTCGCACTGAAAATGCACTTTTTTAGCTAGTTTTCGTTTACACGAGCACGTCAAAAAGAAGACGTCGACATGTGTGCGCTTCTATAGATAATGTGCTATATGTGTGTCGTATGGTAGACAGTAATTGTTGCAACAATTTATTACTAGTAGTTGTGAAGATGTGTGGCTGTAAATACCTGCTGCTGCTGCTAGATGTACAAACCCATATTATTAGCTGTAAGTGGCAAAGAAGCAGACGATTTGTAGATGGATATATATATATATGAAGGGCTGTTCGTGGAGATAGTTCGTTGGCATACACGCCTGCATCATTAACAAACACTTTGGCTGATACAAACAATTTAACTAAATGTATGTGCAGCACTCAAAGAGTAAAGTGTTCTCTGTTTTTCTCTTTCCTCTCGACGGCCTTTTTTTTGTTTTTCTGTTTTTGTCCTTTTGTTTTTCTTTTTATCATTTACTTCTTTTGCAAACTTGTCTTTCTCTACACACTTTGCAACACTAATTTTCTGCAAACCTACTTCTTTTTTTTTTGTTTTTGTTCGCTATATACAATACGTTTATTTATCGCTGAGAATTTTTTTTTTTTTTTGTTTTTTCTTTCATTTTTCGTTTTATTTTTTGTTTATTAAAGCAAAAAAGGTTTTTTTGTTTTTTTTTTTGCTAACTCTGCTTTTCTTTCGGCTTTGATTTCATATGACGAAGTAGTTGTTCCAAGATATACAATTACAAGGATGTAACCCTCAGCATGTGTAAAAAGTTTTTTAAAATTTAAAAAAATTAAAAAAAAAAAAAAAACAAAAAAAAAAGAAAATCAAAATTCTCGATATAGCTTTCTCCAAGTTTTTTATGCGTGTATACGAGTGCGTGTGCGTGTCTATTCATCCATTTTTCATGCATAAGTTTTGTTGAGAGATTGAACAGTAGATTGATAAATGAATGTATGAAAAACAAACAAATAAAGTTAACAAAGGAAATTGAAATGAAATTATTTGCTTTTTTCTTTTCTCCTTCTTCTCTTCTTTTTGTTTCCCTCACACATTAGTAAAGTATTGTTTATCTCTAGCTATAGGACATTTCTTTGGGGCTGGCAAACAAATAATTTCGTTTCTTAAGTAAAAGCAAAATCTTTAATTTTTCCCAAATACTTTATACTTCTAAAATAAATTTTTTATAGATGGGGTTTGTCAGAACACTCTAAGGTCAGAAATTTTTAATCAAGTTGCATAACTTTCATAAAAAATTGACCGTAAATTTTCGGGGCTAAGCAAAAAAGAAAGAACTTTTTTACTACTTCAACTTCAACTTTGTTCATTCACAAGATATCCTTCAAAATTGATGCAATCACTTCAATGCTTTAATAATATCTCGATGTCTTTCTTATAGAAGCCTTAAGGTTCTCAAAATCCGCTTTCGGCAATGATCTATCTTTTTATCCAAAACTGATTCGAACATTTATAAGCCGATCATAGACGTTGGGCCCTACACAAATATTATTATAATTAAGAATTTTCTATTTATTTATGTAAACAATTAATAATAGTAATCAGCTGTAATTTGAAGACATTTTCGTATTAAAATTATATGCTGAAAGTCACATGAGCGTTATTTCATTCTTATATGAGGACAGCTAGACAGAGGGTTTTCAAACTTTCATCAAAACGTTATACGCTTAACACTGCTTGGCTTTGAATCGATCCATATATCTAACTCATATATTGAGTATGGAATTTATGTATAATTTTCATTTACTAAATGTTTATAGTCTTTTAAAGGGCTCGTGGAAATGAATCGGAAAATTTACTCTGAACAGAATAGAAGGGAGAGTACGGAATTTTTCAGCTTAAAGTTTTCTTTCGCTTACGTGCATATATAAGTTTTGTTAATCATTGAAACTGTCAAAACTATACGACCAGAAAAGTATACTGTACGACCAGAAAGAAAGAATTCGTGTAAAACAAGTGTATTGGCAAACCGTGTTATTTACAAATATACACAAATATCTAAACAAATATTTATTCATTTAGTTTATTCATTTTAATCGAAATATTCGATTGGAAATTAAATATAATCAACGATAATCGAATTAATTAAAAGAAACGTTGAAGATCCGACGTCGAAAAGCCAGCATTAGGGTCGTTTTCGTAACTACGATTAAAGCTGGCATTGATACGCTTCCATGCCCACTCCTTTTCATTCCTTTCGCAAGCAGATGTGAATTCGATACTGTCCGTAATTTCTTTTCCTTTTTTTTTATCAACCACTCGGGGACGTCCGCTATTCACGTAAAGCGTTGACTGTGAGAAACAAGTGAGGAAAGCGAAAGAAAAGGAGAAATAGGAAGGTGATGACCGCAACCTACTCGGTGTGTGCTTACTTGGTGTTGGGGTCCGGATTCAGAGAATAGGTCGAATGCGACAGCAGTTCGAACTTCAATTCGTGTAATTTTGCCTTGGCAGGTATCGACTTGTGACGCAATGCACTTTTTCCACGGTGAGTAGATGCCTTAATCATTCGGAAAGCAGTGACAGTTGGCATTTTCTAAAATTAATATGGATTCCACTGCCGATGTGTTATATGAGCATAGTAGGACAAAACTCTTTCGAAACCTTGTAAAAATCTGTGGTTACGATTACAATTTGCTATAATACTGCACATACTCCCTTCTAATCGAGGTGGCATCAAGACGACTTGAATTTGGCATCTAACGATAGCATTTATTCCTTACGTCAAATAGCTAATCAGATATCTTATTAGTGAATATGATGCGTAGCCGCCTTTGGTTTTTATATCCCACACCGTTTGCGATAAAAGGGCACGTTAAGTCTTGCGGATATAGGCAACACCCAGGGAGCCTTGAGATAACCCCATTTTTATTATATTAGTCAATTCATAACCACTGTCTAAATCGATGTAAGCTTGTCTGTCCGTCTGTCCATCTTGTACATCCACACATGTAAGGAAGAATGCTATTGAAAATGGTTTGGATCGGACGACTTTTCCGGCTACTTCCCATATAATGTCTTATTTTGAAAGGTCATATGGATAACTATATTAAGCGAAGTGGTGTAGGATGTATATTGTATATGGCCCACTGTAGTGTTTCCACTTGTTATACATAATTTTATGCCGCCTCTCTCCTTCATCTATACATTATCATGATTCAATTCAATTTTTTTGTCATTGGTCATATTGAGACAAAAATCTCTAGACTGGAAAAATATTATCTTATCTATCATCTAGGCTCTATCGATTTATGCCAGTTAATGGAATCATTCCATTTGAGAAAGCAAAGAATGGAAAAAAACTCTAGCTCGCTAGAAAGCGGTTCGAAAAGGGTCTCTAAGTAAACTTAAGCTTAATGTAATCGACGAGTTGCTTGTAATTTTTCATGTCAGGCCAGAGTCAAAAGACGAATTACCGACAAGGCTTTTTCTTAAAAAAGAAATCGGAACCGAAATTATTGTTTAGGCCAACCCAAATTATTTATCTTTGTCTTTGACAATACATGAAAAAATTTCAGATTAATTATGTTTGGTTACAAAATCAAAAGTACACATAACACATTTCATGATGCATGGTGTGTACGCCTGCACGTAGAGAATGCAAAAATGTCTGCGCTAAGAAAGCAATTATCAAGAACTTCTCATCATCGTTGCCCGACCAAACTTTTCTTTC
Organism: Glossina fuscipes; assembly: GCF_014805625.2. Taxonomy (NCBI): domain Eukaryota; kingdom Metazoa; phylum Arthropoda; class Insecta; order Diptera; family Glossinidae; genus Glossina; species Glossina fuscipes. The sequence continues at coordinate 22,391,654 of NW_023998416.1, forward strand.
TAATGATTGATTAACTTGATCGAGACGACATGATTACAGTCGTAATTTTGACAAGCTTTCTAGGTCTAGATCTACAACGAGTGTCGATCAAATGTACAACTATTTCTTGCTAGATTGTCAAGATCTGATTCGTTTTCATATTCTTAATATGAAGGGCATAAATAGCACGGCTGCAGCGAAGATCAGCATAACACAGCAAAGTTAATAGTTTTTCGGTTTCAATGTAGAAAAATGTTTGCATACAATACTTCTAGGGTTAAAGTGTTAGCAAAGCAAAGTGAACTTAAGTTTAAGTGTTAAAACTATGAAATTATATATCAAGCAATCAATCAGTCAGAATAGTAAGCAAACGGTATACGTTATTATAGGCATTATAGTGTTAAAGGCAAACCTACGTAACGTTGTTATATAGTTACTCAGCCTCCTTATACTCTGCCGCACTGAGACTTGCGCCTGCGATCACCGACTTGGGAGTCGGAAATTTATTCACTGAAGTATGCGGTTGATTGTTGGTATTAATAACATTTAACTTTGGTCCGAGAAGAATTCTGAGTGCAGCTTTTAGAGACATTGATTGCATTGCTCCAAAGCGGTGTTTGCCATTGGTATAAGTTATTCTTCGTTCGACAATTTCCGCTAAAAGACCGCCTCAAGAAATTGTGATATTCGGTGTTCGCAAATTATTGATTGGCGACTCCTCATTGACGTCATGCAATTATCGTTTCGGTTGATATGATTGAACGGTACCCTTTGTCATACTACACTGCTTGAGATTGTTTTAGTTGATGTATAAAATTTTCGATCGAATGAATAACGATCTAAGACATGGTGACAATATTTGCGAAAGTCCGCTAATACGCCTGAGCAAATACTCACGTGTCTACATTTACCAAATCGATGACATTTTTACTTGTTCGCAAAATTCGTTCATGTTCGTGTGGAGACTTATATATATACAGACATGTGCTCATGTGGGGGCAAGAGACTTATATTTCACCTTGAGAATGAAATAATGGAAACAACAGCATACAGCAAAGCTAAAAAAAAAAAGAAAATTACAGTGGTTGTAAACTCACCAGCAATGTTCGTCATTCCTCAACGTTTCTGTAGAAAAATGTCAATTCGCTTTTTACTTTAATAATATTTCATATCATATTTTTCTGATAGCTGTCAGTTCATAATTTTAAAATTATGTGTAAATAAATAAATAAAAAAAGAAAAACATTTTTGACTTATGTACAGTCGTACATTGACTTACGTAATACTTATGCGTATGTTATAATATAAGTAATGATGTCGTCAACATCGTCATTACCATCATTATCGTAATATTTATTTATATATTACATTTAAATTATAATTGAAGAAAGTTCAGATGTCATTTTTACAAAATTCAAAAGCATTATAAATAATTTATATACATAAATAATGTTAAAAGCATTAAATAAGCAGCAAATTTTCCATAGGGATTTTTTTTCCTATATTTTTTATTGCCTGCAGTAAGAGGTTAGTACATAAGAATTTTATATTAACCTAAAAAAATTAAGAAAATATTTTATTCATTCAAAATGAATTTGTGTAACACAAATCAAAGAATTAAATTCATTTCATAGGTGTATGACGTTTTCAATTTTTAAGGGCATTTCTATGCTTTTAGGTCGAATCTGGAAAAAAAATCACGCCGCCTTCTTATAATGAAACTTCAAAATTAAGCCCGCAATACAAACGCGTTTTCAGTGAAAATACCATCGAAAATACGAGGCCACGTCTTTGATTTTTTTTTTCTTTTTTTCTGCAGCCAGCCATCCTGGGAACGTCCACCTAAACGTGCGTGCACGGTTGTGATGTGAGGAGAGGGATGGAGACAGAGAGTAGTATTTGGGAACGAACGATGGGAAAGCCCACTGATGATAAATTGTTCCGAAGGTAGGCAGTACGGTTGAAAAGCGATGAGTCGCGATAGTGTGTTGTGCGGCTTGCCCAGGTCGAGTGGATGGAAGCGCTAAGCAATCAGTGTAGCCCAGTACATATCTGAACATAAGCACAACACAGCCGCCGTTGCGGCGATGTTCAAGGATGCTGAGATTTTGAATACCCACAACGACTCCCCCCTCCTCTTACTAAAGAAACACGATCGATATGAGGAACTGTCGTTTTTTGTGTTTTTGCATTTTTGCCGCATAGAAAACTTTACGCTTTCTCTTCAGTATGGATTTAAATTATTCCATGATACATTGTAACGTGAAATACTCTCTGGCGAACTTACGCATATACCAGAGTTTTTTCGGGTTTAAGGTCGTACCGTCAACCGCCAGTGGCCAGCTGCTGATTTGTTATAAAATCGGTTTAAGTCGACCCAACTTGCCAATATTTTTGTGAACTTTTACTTAATTAAAGTAAAGGTCTCCTTATATTGGCAGAGTACAATGTGTCGAAGTGTTCTATGTGATTGGATTTGGAATTATTGCCATAAATTGTGTACAAGCATCCATCAGATGTTTGTAAGTAAACAAACAGTTATTAAAACCAAGCACTTAATGCCTGAGGCAATGTAAACTTTTGTGTTTTCTAAAAGTATCGTCAATGTAGGTCGCCTTTTACAGCGAAATTTGCATAATTACTTACAAAAGTGTATCTGTACGCACTTGCTGTGTAATCATTCGCTATTTGTTTACATTGTATAGGTTTTTTCCCCTTAAGAAATATCAATAATTCGCTGTTCATATCTTTGCTAAAATATATTTAATGAATAAAGAGGAACGGATTTTATGTATGGAGAGGTCAAAGCAACCGCTTCTAGCACTACTGACACAGTGTGGTTTGGGTTTTCCGTTGAGATTTTATTGAGAAACGCGTAGAACAGAAGTACTCCAGCTTATATACCTGATAATTTTGCCTATCTACAATTAAGTCTAAAGAGAAATAAATAATTATGCATAAAGTTTCAAAATCGCACTCAAAGAGACGACCTGCACTTATAAACTCTTAGTTAATAGTTTGTGGGCGACAAAAACACAGTTTTTGATACCTACGTATGCCTATAGGACTTGATTTGATTTTTGTAAATAGTTCATTGCCTTTGTAGAATCAATTCTGCATTCTATGTGAGGTTTAAGTCGTTGTGCTCATCTAGGTCGTACACTTTGAATTAAGAGTATCATTCATATTATAAGTTGGGCTTAAGAAATAGTTTAGGATGGGCTTCAGAGTACATTAGAGGTTAAGTTTAAATAACAATAGAAAAGAGACCCATACAGTAGCCCTCATAAAGACAACATAGCGGACGAAATTAGCTACCATTGAAATAAAGTGTAAGACAATAAACGAACACGCGAGACTTTGAAATATCCAATCCAATGCATTGACAACGGATGGGTTAGAGAAAAAAAAGTTGCTATAGTTGAGTTTAAAAGAATTAATAAGTAAGAGTCGTAAAAGACGCATTTGCGCGTGAAGTGAACATACAGACGTAGATTATCGCAATAGATGGATTTTACATACGCTAAATGATCATTTGAGAAGATCGAACGAAGTGTAATGCATTTTAAGCTTCTAAACGTCATTGAAGCTAACAGTGGTACACATTAAAGAAGTCGCCTATTACAATCAAACCGAAGTTTAAAAAAAACAACAACAATAATATATAGAAGGCAGCTTTGAGTGACCCTACAGAGCGGTTTGACTTTACTTGGTCGTATCTACAGTGATTGCCCAGCCAATACCGGTTAGGCATAACACATCCACTAGGTTATGGCGACTCCCTGTTACTCTCTCTTTCCGCGCTTCTTTCCGACTATGGCCATGCTACACATGTATGGAATTGGTGATAAGATTGATCGTATTACGAACGATTGATCGGGGAAAAATTATATGTGGTCGAATTTTATACCCATCACCGTCATCATAAACAAGACAAAAAAGTAAAAGAACTACATTTTTATGCTCTGTAATATGAAGTGAGCGCAGCCAAATTTGTCGATTTGTCGAAAAGTTCTGTCGCATAGGTCTGCCAATATTATAGGCGTGTTCTTAGAAAAGTTTAAGTGAATTTTAAATTCGTTTGCAAATTTGTACGCGATATTTTCACTTTCGCTAGTTGGGAATATTTACCACAAATATTACAAAGTTGGGTAGGCGGACAAGGTAGACAAACGTGCAGATGGACATGCTTCGGTGTATTCCGAAAAAAATTAAATTTCGACACACTATAATATTGGGTAGGCGTGGAATATGCGTTCATATTTTTGTGCATTTGCGCTATAGTTCATGCGTAATTTTTATTCTTTTTAGAAAACAGAAGTGTTCTCAGTTTACGTGGTGCTGTGAGATTAGCGGGTTGTTTTTGAGGGAACCCTGAACAGTTTTCGACCAGTTCGAAAAATTGATTTTGTTTTTTGTTTACTTGTTTACTTCTTAAGTATTTCTTCCTTGTCGTTATACCCTACACTATGTGTGGGACAACGACGTATTAAGTTCCTGCGGAAGAACTTGCGATAGACCCACCTTTGGCTATACCGATCGATGCAGAATCACTTTCTGCTTCTCTATCCGCCTTGTATCTTTGCCTTCAAACTAAGGGTCACGATTTTTGCTTTTGTCCAAGGACGAAAACTGTTGAAAATGGTTCAGGTTGATCACTATTCCGACAACTTCCCATATAAAAAGTTATTTAAAAAAGTACCTTACATAAGTATATGTATAAAGCGAAGCATTGTAGGGTTTTTAATGATGGTGCGTAGTGGCCGACTGCAAGCTTTTTACTTATTGAATATTTGCATATTAGTTCTTGGAAGGAGTTTCTGGAGGAGTCTGCGAGAATAACTAACGAAAAACAAGAGATGAATACGCATACGCTTGTGTAGCGCACACAACCGTGTCATTCTGCTCGTAGCCGATATGTTACTAAAGAATTTCAGTTAGCTTTGTTTCATTACAATTTATAAATAAGTAATGACTTCTTTACCCCTTTTGAAGTAAAAAAAAACTATAGCGTGCCAATGGTTTCTTTACATCCATGTTAATTATTTTTACTGCAGATGAAAATGTATAGCACGGTATTGTAAAAAGGATTAGTGTATTCACGGAATAATGTGCCTGGATTAACGCTGATACATATATACGTGACATGAATTATTAATTGCACATGGTTTATCTTAACCTTGGATACAAAGTGAAATATATATACGAGATGCATTACAAAGTAACAAACACTATTTTAAAAAAATGCCTTTCAGTGACGCCACTTTCTGCTGGCTGCCTAAATTGAACAGCTCCATCCTTTATAGACGTCCTATCAAATATGCATAGCGGTCTTGCGTGTATAAGCGGAATGATTCTATTGTTTTAACTCATAACGTGTTATGTCGTCGATGTGTTGCGTTAAACTAGGTTTTTAATTGAATAGCAAAAGTTTAACGCATTGTTCAACAAACTTTTTAAAATTATATTTTGTAAAAATTTGTAAAAAGCATTTAGCAACTTTCAAAAAAAGAAGAAAAATGTTTTTAATGCCTTCTAATTGTAAAGTATTCTCTTTTTATTTTTCGTTATTATTCGTATACAGAAAATTCCATTTAACTTCTAGCCAGGGTTAATGCCAATTTAGGCGTGAATTTTTTGTCAAAGTGAATTCCTTTATAAAATTGTACTCAAATTTCTTTTAAGAATAAAAATTCATATTTTTTCGTACCGAGTTAAACTCAAAAAGCATTTGTGATGAGAGCTAACGTACAAGGCAAACATGAATTTTTCTAAAAAAAGAAAGTATATGTATATGTGTCGCACCACTCAAGAAGTGTCCGGTCTAACTAAGAATAAGAAAATTTTTTTAAAACTTTGACTTTATTCGTCGACATATTCTCCTTCAATTCATGTCAACGCTCGACGAACTCTCCGATGGCTTTCTTTGTAGAAAGATTTCTGGTTGCCGTTAAAATTCGGCAATCACTTCTTCGTTTGATCCAAATTTTTCCCCTGGAGCATTTCATTGATGCCTTCAAACAGGCAGTAATTGCTCTGGGTCGGAGCAAGTGTGGACGCAATTGGAATCGTAATTTATCCAATCTCTTATCCAATGTCTTAGTGAAACAGACACTTGCCGCTTCCCGGTGATTCCGCTCAATCGATTCAGTAACGCCTTTCAACATTCCCTATTGATCCTTTACACTTTTCCAAGACAGTATACGACCGCCTTAAACTGCCCAGTTTTTGTTCACTTTGAGAACGACTTTCAGGGGCCGCGGCTCATTCAGGTAATGATCTTTTTGATTCAGGTGCATAGTAGCGGATCCACGTTCCATGAATTGGAACGTATCGATTCAGAAAACCATTTTATGCCTCCTAAAGAGGTTCGAACAATGCCCTGTACCGTCGAGGGATTGTTGTTTTTGGGCCGGTGTGAGCAAACATGGCAGCAACTTCAAATGGAGCTTTCTCGTGTGCAAATGTTCCTGTAAAATAGTAACCGCAAAGACTTTTGATGTCTTTAAGGTATCAGTTGTTTTATATAGCTTGACTTTTCGGTCTACCAAATCGATGTTGTGCGGTTTATGTTTTTTGGAACAACTACCGATTTAGGGCGACCAGAGCGTTCAGTGCAGAGTATCGTCTCTGTAACAAGTCAAGCCACCTTTTGGCTGCGTCAATGATTTTCCCCAACAAAGACTTTTTAATCAACGGGTGTTAATCCTTTTTTTCTTCATTGTTGTGAAAATTATTGAAAAATATGTGAAAAAATTGGGATCACTCAAATCACTGCAATCTGCCAGAATGTGATAAAATTCGGACACCTGTCATTTGAAGGTTGATACTATCCAGAAATTGTAAGAGCCCGTCGACAATATTGCCATATATGTGTTAGAACGAAGACTTTCTGAGTGATATGTTAAAGTATATATGAATATGCATTATGCACAGACATATGTGTGTAAATACGAGTATATCAACATTAATCTCTGTTATGAATTTTTTTTGTAATCCCAAATGCACAATTGCATGCATACAAATACAATTTGAATTTTTTTACGTTTACTGTGCATAAAAAGTATGCATGCAGTTTTTAATAGTTTTTTTTTTTTATACTTTAAATACGCATTCATTATACGCACACTCTTTGCGAGCTATAAAAAAGCATTTATTTTACTGTTTGATGTATTAACACAATATATGACTATTTAAAAAAGCACAAAAAAGGTACATCCATCTATATGTATGCATGAGTGTACCCACAGCCGTACGCAACAGTGAGCAATAATGGCAATTGGTATATAAAAGTCATTGCGGAGTAACTTAAACCGCTTTTATATTCATCGCCTAGGAAAACGGGTATACTAAATTTGCTAATAATTTGATACGATTTTAAAGCAGAATACAGAAAAATCGGAGAAGAGTTATAAAGCTAGGCGGTTTTCGCAAATAAATTCCAATCGGTTTTCTATAGTAAGTCGTGAAGAAATTTTAATCGATCTTCTCCTTCTTTCACAAATATTTTATTTACTTTACTCAAGTTATTATACCTTACGTTTAGTGTGATGCAAGGAGACATTAAGCTCGTGCGCATATATGCAACATCCAGCAGGAATTGAGATATAGCCACCTTTCATTATAGTGATCGATTCAAAATCACCTTCTAAATCAACGTAGGCTTGTCTGTCCGTCCGTTCGTTTCGTCGTTCGTCTGCGTTGTCGCGACTTTTCTAAAACTTTGACGAAATTTGGTGCATGAATTTCTGTAGGGTGGTGTAGGGTACTTAACGGTGAGCCGTTGCCCACTACAGTGCTTATAATTTTTTTCTAATAGAAAATTTGCAAATACTTTTTGAAGAAATGGCTTTAGTCTGAGTAAGGATCAGGTTATAGTCACGTTTTCTTAGTTAGTTTTAAAAGCTACACCAGTTGTGATACAAGCGTTACTGAGTTCATACGGATGTATGCAAAACCAAGAACAAATTCGAACACATCTGCTTTTTATTACACCACTCGGTTCGGAATCACTTTTAATTTGTCTGTCCGTCTGTCCACCATGTTTTCTTGTATTCAACGTAAAGACCGCAATTTTTGAGTGATTTTCACAAAATTTGGCACACAAACGTGTTTTGGCCCCAGTACGAAATCTATTGAGAATAGTCCAGATCGGACCACTTTTTCGACAACTTCCTGCGTAATCGTGATAAGTGGGTATATAAACACTATACTATGCAGGTGTTGTAAGGTATTTAATGGCGGTCCGCGATCCACTTTTATGGTTTTACTTGTTCGAAAGGCAAAAAGTCGAAATGGTCAGTAATAATATTAAGGGGTTAAGCTCTTCTTCCCTGCTTAAATCGGTTCTAGAGCGTTCTGCCAGTTAATGATCAATCGCTTTGTTTTGAGCGGTTTTTCACAATCACTTACGTGACCAATGCCGTACAATATCCCACTGTCGGTACATTGTCCACTTATGTAAAAATGTTTAAACTAACAATTCTCTTCTTAAGTTTGCTTTTTTTATTAAATGTGAAGCAAACTTTCCAACGGATATTAGCTTAATTTCTTGCACGTCTTTTCAACGTAAAAATTCTCCCACCGGTCGTATATAATTCATGTCATTCGCATACTTTTACGTCCTTATCACCCTTGCAGATAATTGAGTTTGCATATAAGATGCAAAGTTATGCCAGATTCTCTCGTCCCTATTTGTTTGTTACGTATATACTTAAATAGGAATGAAAAGAAAGCTTCCCTTTAGCATATCGGTACACTAGGTTGCCAAAGGAAGATCGGTTGCATAATCACAAGTAATACACGTGCACTTAAGCCCCGTGTATATGGAAATGTATTTTTGCTTTTTTAAACGAAAGCAAAAAGTGAAGGGATATGCTGTTGAATGTTAAAGCAATGCCAATAAAAATACACGTAAGCCTCTCTCGCCAAAAGTAAAGTCATTTTATTTCATTGTAATGTCGAAATGAACGTGGATTTGCTTGCGGGCGTATTCGCGTATTGTTTATTTTAGTTACTGCTTTGCTGGATGTGTAGCTTTTTGATATTTTTTCCTTTCTTTTTTTTTTTTTGGAGACATACAAATGTTAACATTCTGCTTGTATCGTCAAACTATTCAGAGCATAGGTGCCACGTATATCTACATATATAGGATATAGGATATATGTAGTGTGTGTAGATATGACAATTGGTGCGTGAAGCCATTGTTGAGCATTTTAAACCGCATTTATATTCACGGCCCGGTAAGACGGGGATAACGGATGCGACAACAACTTGGCACGATTTTAAACCAATGTTCAGATTACATTCCCCATGGATAGTCGAATAGAATTGCGAGTCAAATCAGTCTTTGCGGGTTCAAATCTGATGTGCGGTAGACGTTACTTTGGTCGTAGCTACAACCGCTCCGCTAATGGGCATAATCTCATAAGACTCACCGCTTGGGTATTTATCCCACTTAACTGCGGTCATCACCACCCCATCCTTTTTCCTGACATCTTCCTGAACGTCATCGTGTTACATAGATAGTGACCATCCATTGAGCGATTGGCCTTGTGAAGAAAAAAAGATATTCATATCCTGTTCTCTGCAAAGCTAAACAATTGTCGAAAATTAATCTTAAAATCTCTTTGTATTCAATTAGAGTTAAGCGCCGAATCGGTCTTTATATACATATACATATATATGTACAATCGATCCTTATATACATCCATTTATACACTATATGTCTATGCAAATATGCTAAATTTAATATTTAAATTCACTGCACAACTGTCCTGCAATTATTTAAAAACCTTAAACGTTCCACCGGAGAGGTGGGATGAACTTCTCAAATCCGATTTGACTAGAAAGTTAGGAAAAGAAAAAATATTGATTTTGAGGCTTTGTGCTCAATTAATGTAGATCGTTATCCTAGTAAAATGCTTAACAAATTATCTAAAAAGTGTTAAACCCACCAATATAAACATCATTAGTTAGTGCTAACTAATTATCGATAAGAACTGAGCGAATGCTATAAATATATGTATGTATTTTAATTGCCTTTCTAACCCCGTAAAAGTTGTTCTTGGAAATAGATTGCCACGCCCCTATATGAAACAGATGATCAGATCGCTAAATATGCAGCCCAAGCCCAAAATTTATATTTTCGTTCGTTTGTACTCATCCTCACATTTTTAGTTCTTCTTTCATTGTTGTTGCCGTTGCTACTTTTACATATATATCTGCGTGCATGCATTTCATGTATATACAAATAAATAAAAATATTCATATACGAATAAAGCCTGTCACCCATACTTAGACTGCTTTTGTGTGCCATTTTCACTTAAGGGCAAATGTTAAAAGAGTTTAAAGACCGCGTATTGCTGGCGTTTGTTTTATAAAAATTTTTACTTTTATTTTTTTAGAGAGAGGAAACAGTACGGTTTCATTTATAGTTGCATGTGTTTTTAAGTAGCTTAGCTTTACCTTGCAGGCTGAACTCGGTGCCAACATGCGAATATGAGGGAAAGTTGTGACAATCACTATATATGTATGCATATATGCACCCACGACAAACAAATTATTTTAACTTTTTGCTGCAGAGCTTAAAACCCGCGGATACGCGGAATTTGGAAATGTTCAATTAGTTTTCTCTTAGTTGTCTTGAATAATATACATTGCATAAATATATTTGACTTACTTATATATATATATATATATATATATTGGTTTTTAATTAAGCTATGCAATGTGTAGAAATATTAATTCCTTCCCTTCCCCATCCCTTAGTGCAAGAAATATCTATGTGTTGCAACCGTTTGGAGAACGTGAATTGAACATTAAAGTACAGGAAAATTGTATTCAGAACTGCCAGACTTCTTATAAATCTGACGCAGATCTAACAGGCGTTGGGCAATTGCTCTCAACTGAGGTGAACTACTACATGTCCAATAGCCCACGACAAACAAGTCACTTACATTGTCAAATGTAAATGTTAACCAAAAGACTAAACGTAATGAAAAAATCTGGGGGAAAATGTATTCATTCATTCAAACAACTTAAGTGTAAACCCAACATCTGGTGTTAAAAATCATTTCTTTGCTACACCAGTGTACGAATTGTTCTGCTGCAGCAAAGTTTCTGCAGCATTTGCCGAGAAGATCATTTAATTCCTGCTGAATGTAAAGAAATATTGTTAACTCAACGTAATGTAGCGAGCATGAGTCTTTCAAGCTCAAACGTGTTTCTTGCTTTGGTTTCTTAGTTGGTTAGATTGAAGTTTGCAGAGGGAGCCAACGGTTAAGTAACCTATGTATTGATTACCTGCATCTAAATATCTAAAATAACCGACAAATGTCAAATGCCAACAATAATAAGTAAACAGATTATGAATTTCTACCCTTCACACGTCTTAGTCGATGTAATCAAACCTTTACAACACAATAATACGAATAGTAAACGAGAGCAAAACAAACTATGGGCCGTTGCTTATCAGAGTGAAAATTTTTCCGACTTTGAATATTAACTTCCAGCATTTGTTATCCATTACATGCTGCTAGTGAAACGAACAATAAGTTCAAAATGCGCCTCACAACCCTTTTTTTAAACAAAACAAAAAATCCAACTTTTAAATGAAAACAGTGTTAATTACCGTTGATACTATAAACTTTATAAAGTTCTCTTCTCATTTTTCAAATGCAAACATGTTTTAATTTTCCTTCCCTCAAATAAAGTTTGAATTGAAATTTCAAGTTTTTTTGTTTTTTTTTAGTTTCTGAGCAATAAGACAAGTGAAAACACTATAGTGAGACACTGCCCGCCTTAAATACTCTACTCTATCCTACGCTTATTCAAATAACGACTTTTCAAAATTAAAACATTGTTATGTGGGCAGCGATCGAAACCATTTCAAGAACGCTCGTCCTTGGGCCACAACATGTCAGTGTATAAAATTTCGTCAAAATGTCAAACATCAAAAATTGTGACCTGTAGTTTGAACGCACAGGCGGACAGAAAAACTTAGATCGACATAGGAACTGAATCTGAATAAATCAGTTCAATAAAAAAAAAAGTGCATATACCTCAAATCCTTCTCCGAGTGTTGCATGCATCCGCACAAACTTAAGTTGTTTAAGTTGTAAAAAGCAAAACTCATAGGAAATCAGAATCAGGAGATTTTCAAAACGGAACACTTGAAACAGGATAATTTAAAAATGTTTTCTCTGGAAATGAATTTCATAACACATTTTTTATACACATCATAGAAAAAATAAATTATCGTTTATTGCATCCGTGCAATTTTGTAACAATAGCAGGCAAGGAAACAAAAGTGTCAGTGACGAGATATTTTATGTAAAATGCTTTACATCTTATAAAAAAGGCAGATATTAATCATTATTATAATACTCATAGTGCCCATAAACACTTGGTTGAAATAAGAGAATGCAGCATTCCGCTAAAGGTTATTATTTGTAACAGGAATCAAATATAACTTAATGACCGTAATATTAGAAAAACAAATAATTGGTATTGAAGGTGAATATTGACATCGTCGAACATCTCTTGATGCTGTGTGTGTGTAAGTAATTTCATTCCCCTCTCTATTCTAACGGATAGCATCAAAATTTATGCGCAATTTCTGTAACATTCCAAGTCCAAGACTTTTCTAGCAGCTAAACCACATTCTAACACGTGGTAGACTACATATGGTTACTTGTAACCTGGCAGTGCGATTTGATTGCAATGCCCTTAGAATCCATCTGTCTACTTACTCTCCACTGCTTATTTTTCACACGCCAGTTTAAGGATTGTTATTAATAAAAATCCTATGACAATCGAGAGTTGAAAAATTTACTTTAATCTGCAAAAACATGCTGCCCGAACTTTAAAAAACGGCCGAGTCGTCGATACTTTTGCTTTCATGCTTCATGCCTTAAAAAAATTTTTATAAAAATACATAATGGGTTTTTGCAAGTTTACGATGACTACTCGTCACATTTATTACAATATAACGTTTAAATGTAAAACTTCTGATGAAGAAATATATATATATTCGTAGGTCGGGTGTTTAGTAAATACAAATATTTTTGAAATTTCCCACATTAGTCTAGGGCTTGCTTTCCTTTAGAAATTTACAACTATCTCTTCCGTTAAGAGCCGGCTTTCTTCAACATTTTCAAGAGGCTCGCATGCGATTCCAATATCTTCAAATGGCTCGCATGCGATTAATATAATTTTTTTAAATGACCAAAAACCGTTTTTTATTTGCTTATTTCCGCAGAAAGAGTTACAAAAACCGTGTCTTATTATTATATCTCGAAATCACAACCGGCAGGGGAACTGAAAAAGATTTTGAAAAACTTAACTCGAAGAAGTTTAATTGTTTGGAAATAAGCAAAAGAGACACTCGCCTTGCTCTTTCCTTCTTCACACCTAATATTGTATGTCTAATACATTGACTAATCAACGAACTAACAATCATTAATAACAGTAAGGTCTACATGATCTTGTTTTATGTCGTTCAAAATAAATTATTTTCCGTTCATAACAATATCTTTTATTATATAAAATCTTTGTTTATCTTCTTGATCTTAAATGTCAAATGGAAAAGCACAAAAAACTAAGTCAAAGCGTTTCATAGGAACGGTCATAAGGGAGTGTGTTTATAAAATGACCCATCTGACCCAATTTTTTTCGCATCAATTTAGAATGTCGAATTACTCGAAAAACTCGTAACGTGGGAAGGCGTTTCAAAAGTATTCCAAATCAATCTATTTCCAATAAATTTTGTCCTTGGGGCGGAATAGGTCATGTACATGAAATTCCATCTAAACATCTTAGCTGCAAGTTTCGTACAAAAATGCATGGACATACATTATACGGACACACGGACAGACGCGAAGACTACCTTAAATCGATTCAGAAAATAATTTCGAATCGAGCGATATAATAAAAGGTGTATCTATTCCAAATTTGTCTGTGTGTTACAGACGTCCGCACAAACCAAGTGTACCACGGGTGATGCAGAATATAGCCACTTTAGTTCATTTATTGTTATATTCAACTTTTAGGCCACAATTTCGAAAATATTTTGACGAAAAGAAACAAAGAATGAATGCTATTGATTTATCCTTCATATTCTTCTCCTTCCTCTTCACAAAGTGTGTTATCTTGAAAGAGGCGTTGTATGAAAAAAGTTACGCCAAATAATAGTACTTCAGTGTACATTAAACGACCCGATATATGTAACGTGCTCTCTTTCTAACCCTTCCCACGAGTAGTAGATCTTTATATGGCGTATACGTCTAATTTTTAGTTCTTTGTCTGTGTAATTTTTGATAAATGAACTCTGGCGGTAAAGGATACTAAATAGCCGGCCGATGATTTTTCTGCTTTCTCAGCCTTTGTTTTGATAAAATTGATTATACATATTGATCTGAATGATCACCAGCGTTCGTAGGAAGTGCACCAAAACGTAAAGTATTATATTGTCCTTCTATTCACTCATAGGTGATGCAAAACAGACTGTGCTTTCATTTACCTCTCATGGGAAATTACACTACGTTATGCTTATATATATGTACAAACATCTATCATATCTGATTTTGCCTTTTTGCACAACTTTCACAGTTCCATAATTCCATACAGAAATCACACTCTTAATATTGTTTATCCTAAGTTGGCATTGGTGAACAAGTTTAGAAATAGACTGACACACTATCCCGCGTTTTCGAAATCCTCAAGCAGCAATTAAAAGCTTAACTTGAACCTTTGAATACTTTTAAGAGTCACTCCACAGTACGGAAGGAAAGTTGATCCATTGCGTATCATTAAATTTTTTTATTCCGCTCTCTTCAGTTCAGCGTAGAAATATCCAGACTTCGAATGCTAATCATCCAATATGAACTCGAAAGTTTGCTCTTCGTTTTTTCGCACTGCTTGACAATCTCGCTAATTAATAAATCACAAGTTGTCAATGGCGACCAGCGTGCAGACAAATACTCGCACACCGCTTTCTCCTTCCCGTCTCCATATCCGCGCCCATTTTCTGATTTTAACCAGACAAATTAACCTCGACAATTGTAGTTGTTGCTGTCACTTTTTGCGGTGTCCTTGTAATTTTTTCTACTGCTACGTTACGTTATCGGTTAACATTAACTGTATGTGACAAATAGGAACATTCCACAAAAACCATAGCGGAAAACCTATGTAAACATACTTGTTCATATTCATCCTTTTATGCAATAAATTTATATATGAATTCATGTATATAAAATTTACATACATTACTTTGTCAGACTATACGGAGCTTGAATTTACTGCCAACAATATTTCTACATTCACTCACATACGCATATGTGTGCACGCATATACCTCTATATATGTGCTCTATCAGATTTTTTTTTTTTTTTTTTTGTTGTCGCAAAAATACACATTTTTTCCTAGAAATTTATAAAAAATGATGTGTCAATTTGCATCTATTGGGAAATAATTTTTTTTATTTTTTTTTATTTTTTTTAAACAAAATTGTTTGCAAAGAATGAATAATAACAACAACACGAGCAAAAAAAAAAAAAAAAACATTAAAATAATAAATTTATAAGTTCCCTATAAATTCTATTCTGTGCTGATATTTTACATAAATGAATACACATTATATGCAGGATATATATTTGTATAGGCCAGGACTTCCCAAGCTTTTTCCCTTTACTCGCCACAGAACTACATTTCTACACTTAGGCGAGGTGAATAAGGGAAACGAAAATGTAAAGGACAATGTTATCTATCTCTGCACAGTATGCGGCTTCAATCGCCTCTTTATTACCTGCCCAAGTTTTAACACATTCAAAACGTTTCTTGTGAAAACAAACTAGGGATTGAATTGTCGGTTTTTATTGCGATTACATTCATTTCGAAAACTGATTGATTCCAGCATTCGTAAGCAGCAAAAATTGGAAAAAATTTGTACTGTAGTGCGATTAGTTTTTTATTGTGCTTTTTATTGCTAAGCGTGTTTGTGCATACGTTTAGTTTGTAGACGTCATCGTGCGCATTTTACATTGCTCAGTGCTTCTTACAGGACGATTGCCAATTAAACTGCTATTGTAAAAAAACTATTGGGAGGGAAAATATATATAAACATATAAACAAGTAAATAAAATAAGAATAGAAAGCATAAGCGGAGAAAATCACTTTCAAAAACTTTAAACGATCGCTACGCAGAGAATTTTATCAAAATAACGCCAGTAACAACAAAACATGAACATAAAGCTTTCCATTATTTTCACAACCTATTCTAGATCTAATGAGAAAGTCTTGTTAACCTCTTACGCCAGTAACGCTTTTAAAAGTTTCTTTAGCGTTAATAGAATATGCGGGATGTGCCGAGCTCGTCGATTATGCATGTATCCCTTTATTCACTGCTGGGCACTACCGTTTTCTACGATACTCCTTCCACTAACCCTAATTCAAATAATTTGCTACAGATTTTGCTAAGGAATGAAAGAAGTTTGAAAACCAGTCAGTGACATTTAGCATTGCGCAGAGCCACTATTGCCAATTATTTCCTCTCAGCCTAGCATGAGTTGTGTAGAAATAAGCTGATATAACCCTAAAACAATCTCTTAATCGTGTGATACGACAAAGCTTCTACTTTAAAATGAACGACTTTTTAACGCCCATATCTGCCAGATCATTAGTTAATAAAATGATTCTATTTCAACCACGCCGGCTAATGTAAACGAGTAATCTTTTTTTTAGCTTAACAGCGTGCTATGGTATTGTTATGTGGGCAATCCGTACCGTGTACGCGAAAGGTTTGTTGTACTTGCCCATCTCCTTGCCTTTGAATCCCGCCACCTTCTTTAACTCGAACCACCAAACTGCATCTAACGTCAGGATGTGTTTGCCAAATTTCTCTTGTGTCATCATATCGTATGTGATGGGACGTTTCACTCATCCCTGGCGAAACTCGACGTTTATCGGTGTCATATGTACTCATGTTTTTCCGGTTATACATGAGGGAACTATGACCCGTGAAGAGAAAGCTTTGACTGCCCATAATTCCAGTAGGCAGCATACTAACTGACGTCGACATTATATTTCATGCTAATGCCTTTAATGGGACACATGCCTTATTTTAACGAACGAACAACTTTCGATTCGAACTCCTCAATATTATAAAAACTAGACATTCGGTGTAGTTGTCTGAGTTTCGAGTGCAGCCAGCAGATCAGGCAAATTGGGCTCTAACCGAACGATATGAGCTCAATTTCTTCTGAAGAAACCTCATTGAGCCAATGCACACAGCCAAGTTCATTTACCGAGAGGCAAAAACCAGGAATTGTTTACCCGTAAATCTGTCGAATAGCTCTACACAATAAAATTTGTAACGCTCAAGCAGCATTTCATGTTAATAGCTCGTTACGATGTAAAGAATTATTTATTATGCATCAAAATGTAGTAACAGAAGAAAATCTACGCATATTTATTGCCTTTTGATGGCAGTAATATGTTAAGCCACGTTTGCCAGACAGAGTGATTACGATTATAAAGCACATAACACTTGCAATGTTGCCGCTTTTACTGACTGAAAAACTTTGTTTATTTCGTTTATTTGTAATAAAATGACATCGGAAGTGGTTCAACGGCGAATTCAATCAAACATCCGCAGTGGACTTATGCCTTATAAATGCACAAAGAACCGATTTGGAGATAGCTTGCCCATGCTTGAACGAAACCGACACCAAAGCCTATGGATGATGAACTAACTGCTTAGCAAGCGTAAACTTCCTTGTTGACACATTCGAAAACATAGCAGCATTCTTGTTAGATCTCATATGCAGGCAAGGTTGGGATAGTCTTTTGTAGACAATGTACTTTTTATTTATTTGTCGAATTATAATAATTAAAATATAGTAAAAATGTATAAGTGAATGTATACTTTACAAGCATAAATACTTGTATTATAAAATATAGAATACACATCAGCTGTGTTGACGGCTGTTATTGCTGTTAAAGGCATAAAATTTGTTACATTTTCCATATGAATTGACAAATAGAGATTGCGGTTTGTGTGGACAATTTTTTTTTTTTTTTTTTGGTGTGTGTGTTTCAGTTCTTTTCTATTTCATTTTAGTTGGCATATGTATTTGTTGTTCATGGCTGTGTAATTTTGTAATATAACATTTACAATCAAATGAACATAAGCATGAACGCATGCATTACTTGATTGTTGTTTTTGCTGTCTGGACATTTGTGACATTTTATTATGGTAAATCACGTTGTGTGCTGGTTAAATTGCTATAAATTTATATGAAAACATATAGACGTGCATATGAATATCTGCAAAAGTTAAACCGATATCTAGAAGTAGAGACGATGTGATGCTGCTGCTATTGCTATTATTATACGCTTTGTTGAGCTTATTTATAACATTCGGTATATGTATGTATGTATGTGAAGTGATAAATTCGATCATTTATCATATGAGATTTTTTTCTTTTCATACATAAACTCCACCAATACAAGATAGATATATTTTGTCATTGCGTTAGTAACGTCCAAAAATATAAAGTGAAGCGTTCTGCAATTATTGTAAGGTATATGTATATACGAATTGTTTGTGTGAAGTTTAGGATCAATTTAATTATCACTGTCCCTTCTATTAGAAGTTCGTAATGTTGGTATTTGCTTATATATCGGTTAAGTCATGTTCTATTGATTCTCTGCTGGCTTCATTTATCTAAAACCTATTACAACCCAGACGAACTGTATCGAACGGTATAGATGAAAATGTAAACAAAGTATCAGTGCTTACTGAGGTTGTTTTAGTTTCTTCTGCATTGTGGGCGTATTTGCAATGGCTCTAACCCATTTTTTTTATCCTCTTATTGTTAATGGATTAAGGAATGTTTTTGCGAACAGTCAGCTTCCTATGTTTGGTTTCGTGATTGTGAAGATTTGCAAATATTATTCGCCAAATTGATGGGTTTTCCGTGAGAATAGTAGTACAACAATAGCTATACAAGTGGGTCCGTTCCAAAAAAAAAAAAAAAAAAAAAAAAACAGTAGTTATAGTAAAGAACCAAACACATCGACTTCCTTATGCAACGGATCGGTGCCGTTAATCTAGTGTTGACGACTCCCTTTTAAGATGATTTTTTGAAGAAATCCTCAACTTTTTCGATGACCACAAAAGCCCGCCCAATGCTTGAGCTCTCACGATCTTACACTCACACACATTCAAGTGTTAGCTTGAAATAAGCCAAAGTTTTGGTCACCGTCAGCATTCTTGCTTACAGTCTCTTTAGGCCTTTTATTATATCCTCATAAGAGTATCGCGCGTGCCATGTTCCATTTGTTAATAAAATCTGGAAAGCATTAGCTGAAAGACGCAAAAGATATAAAATATAATTAATTTGTTCCACTATTGCTATGAATATGCGTTAGGGGAATAACACAATGATGCGTTATTACCAATTTCGGATTTAAAAGTCCCAAGCGGGAAACCTAATGGGAAGCCGCGTCATCTTATTATTTGGTAGGAAAATGTAGAAAAAAACATGTGGTTTGGAGCCAATACAAATGTGAATAAGAAATACTATTATTATTATTATTATTACGACTCTTGCCTGAGAAGTGAATTCCAAGACTAGAGAATTAAAGCATCTCTAGCATCTCAGGCTATCGGCTTTATTGACAGCTTTACCGCAAACAACAATTATATGAGAATGAAAGATTTATAAAATTAATATAAAAGCAAATGAAATTTTCGATTAATTATTGAAAGAGAGATGGAGGAACATGATTTTGAAGGAAGGAGCACAGAGGTAGACTTGGCCGACCCAGTCGAATAAAGTAAGAGAATTGCTTAAATGTTTTGATTTGAAAACCACATTTTCAAATGAGAATAAATTGCATTTTTGCTTGCAAAATAATCTTGAGTATAAACCGAAACATCAAATCGAATAACATAAAGAAAACCTAAATTAATACCCAATAAACATAAATTAGATAAATAACTTTATTTCTTCTTCTACGTCTTTTTTTTTTTGGTTTGGTTTCATTTCTTTGTTTACGTTCAGAACCATATGTTTTGGCAAATTCGCAGAAAGGTTTGTGAAAAGTCGGCAAAGTTGAAAGCCTATTGCGGAAGTACGAATAACGCATTATTACGTTGGGCCGCATTAATTACTGTAGCGTGTGTGTTCAGTCAGTTTTCATTATAATCGTGTAATATTTGCTCTCATACTTTTAATTGTTCAAATAAACTCCATAACTTTTTTTTTTATTTATTTATTTTTTTATTTTTGTTTTTTGTCTGCAAGCTATAATAATAAACAACAATACTTAATAAAAAAATATTGCCCATAAATTAAAATTAAATTGTATTTCAAAGGGTGGCAAGTTGCATAACTTTATCTACCCCCAAGCTTTAAAATGGCACAAATAAAAACTCTCATATTTTTATTATAAATGAACTATAATTTTATCATCATTAAATTTGTGCGACTTTGTCATAAAGACTTAAAAATTAAATAAAAAAAAAAAAAATAAGGCAAAAACTTAATGAAAATTTATAATATATTTGTGTAAATATAAGAAAGAATAACAAAAAGTACAAAAATGTATTATTAATTATTTTTGGAAAAATTTTAAATTCAACTCACGCTCGATTTAGTTTTTTTTTCTTTTTTCCTTTTTCTTAACAAAATATAGTTAAAAGTTGCTCTACACATCAGGCTATTGCCTACAGTTATGTTCTTAATATGCACAGTATAGTTATTTAATTTGATGTTTGTGTATGTATGTATGTATGTATGTGTACATATATATATATATATGGGTGTGTGAATGCGTTCGTGTGTTATAAGAAAAAGTAGGAAAACTTTATTATGCATTCATATTTTCGAAAAGAAATACCTGACTTTGAAAGTAATTGGCATGCATGTAATATAAATGTATGATTTAAGATTGTATGCCGTACAGAGTAAGTAAGCTCATCAGGCTGCAATTGTTCTTTCTTACCGTATAAATGATTTTTGCAACTCTCTAGAGATACGTATAAATTTATGAATGTGCGTGCGTTCTATAATAGTTAAAATTTAAATTTTTCCCATAGACGCGACAATGACCTAAATTCAGTTTTGAATGAACAATACGTAACCATTAGTTTACGGTTATGCAATTTGGTTCTTTCGTACGAATAATTTTTCATAAAAAAAAAAAAAAGACACAAAATCATAACTAATATAAAGTCCTCCATAAGTTAACAGCAACTATTTCAAAGTTCAGCAATTTGAAAGTCTTTCTCAACATCGAAGATAATTCTTAATACTAATTTCTTGGAAAGTCTATCGTACTTTTGAATAAGAACGAAAGCAAAATGTAAATCATATTTTCGGACAAAGAAAATAAATCAGAAAAACGTTTCATAAACCAATACCAGCTTCTTGAAAAGTGTATCGTACTTTTGAATAATGTAAATAATATTTTCGGACAAAGAATATAAATCAGCAAAACGTGTTACAAACCAATACCACTTTCTTAGAAAGTGTATCGTACTTTTGGATAAGAACGAAAGAAAAATGTAAATTATATTTTCGGACAAAGAAAATGTTTCATAAACCAAATTGTTCCTTTGTAAAATCGCCACTTGCGAAAGAATAGTCGCAGTTTTAAAGTTTGAAGACCTAAAATCTTCGAATTAAATAAGTCGTGCATATTGGCTTTTTGAGACCGAATCTTACTATTTCATCAGTTAGAAAGCTTGACATCTGTAAAGTGAGAATGTAGCAGATGTTTATGCGTACACATCGATTTTTTTGATTTAAAGGATACAACAAAGTGCAATTCTTTAGTAGATTGCGGCGATTTTTCATTCCATTTGGCCAGTCTTTAAAGTGATTTTCCTAACAACCTCATGTATGACTATTAAAATACTTTTATTTGACAAAACCATTGCCTCTTTGCTGAGAAGGGTTTCTAAAATATTTTTATACTTTACACCACTCGCGGTACATCGATTTATTAAGTTCTATACACACAACAACTACAAGGACTTAAGATAGACCCAATTTTTATTGTATAGATTTAAGATTTTCTGTCCGTCGGCTGCCTTATATTTTTGTGTTTAACTCTAAAGCGTAATTAATAACAATTTTTTCATGGAATACGTTATAGTAACTGGTTTTGAATCACGAACGAGCACTGTTGCGAATGATTTGAATCTGGCCACTTTTTCGATTATATCCCCACCTGCGACACGGTGTAGAGTTTTTAATGATAGGCTGTGGCCTGCTATAGTGTTTTTACAGGTTCTTACTTGTGGTTGTATTCTGCAAATGGGAAAATCTCACTCAGGCAGATTTAAGATAGTAGCTGAGTAGCTTTTATTATACCATTCGATTTAGAATCATTTCAGAATCGTATTCTGAAGCAATCTATTCTTGTCTGTCCGTCAGTCTATCTGCATATCTTCTTTTCTTGTGTTCACTTGTGCCTTCTTGTATATCAATCTATTCAGAATTACGTTGTGAATTGATCAAAGCGTGTTTGTCCATCTGTCTATCTTATCGTTTTGTATTCAACCTACAGGCCACAGTTTTTAAGGTAATCAAAGTCCAAGCTGTATTAAGGCCTACGTGCTTACCTAAAAATGCTGAAAAAACTGAGAAGAATCATATAAATGAGTAATGAAGAAAAAGAAAAGGAAAAAGAAAAAAAAATGCTAATATATTATATTTTAAAACCAATCATTAATATATTGTGAAAAATAGAAAAAAATAATATGAAGGTAAACATACAATAAATATATCTCTTCAGGATATAATAGCGATTACGAGAGTAATGAAGTCCTTTAACCATATAAAGCATTCTTTTATATCACATATTTGCCACCTGTCAAAGACATCAACCATTTGTTCCAGTTTAAATATCGGAAAAAAGTTTTCAAATTAAAGTTGAACAAAGTTTTTTTCTGTTTTTTGTTTTTTTTTTTTTATTCTCTTCCCCATTTTGGACATTTTAATATGAATGTATTGTATTTTTATTCCACACTCGTTTGACTTAAAATCAATTTGTTTTCGCACTCTTGTTTGGACGCAATGCGAGTTTAAGTTATTTTTTTCGTTCTACGTTCTACTATTGCATTTTAAATCAATAAAAACAAAGTAAGAACTTTTAATACTTATTTGCAATAGAACAGGGAAATGAATAGAGAAGATGAACTGAAGGGACACAAAAATGTTTACATTACCCTACAGCGTAGCTTATGAAGTGATAGAATACACTATATTCTATCATACAATTAACTCGCTTCTCGTTACACACATTTTCAGTTTTTATCAATCAATGAATACAGTTTTCATCTCAAATCAATCGATATGAAGAAAATATTGTGGGCGTGGCGAAATTTTACATACTGAAAAATTAGACGTTCTGAATATAATTGTAGCGCATTTTTCTCGAAACAAGATTTTCGGAAAAGGCGTGAAGGAACATAACTCACACTAACACCTTTCAATCTTTTCATACAAAATATTTTGTGACATCTTTAAACTTTCTCTAGTGGAACATGGACGTTTTCGAAAAGTTAACCTAAACAGTAGAAACAGCCAAACAAAAAGGTGATCAGCAACTGTTCTCTTTAGTTTTACTACTCAATCAAGCGCACACACTTCCGCTGTCCATCGTAACATGGGTTAAGCGATTTTTCTTTTTCAGATTCAAATTTAGGTCAGTCTCTGCAGTAAACATATCTCACGAGAAGATCTTCAATTTCGTCGTTTTTTAATACTTGCCAACATAATTTTTTAAACACTTAAAAATACATGATCCATAACCTCTTTGAACAATATCATTCGTCTGGTACCAAAAAAAAATGTATCAAAGGGAATGTCTTTTTTTGGACTCTTAAAGAGTTTTGCCACCATAGGTAAGATGAAGATGAAATAAAGCCATATAATACGCAGCCAAATCAGACGGCCTATAATAATTCTTACCAAACTTTAAAACTAAATATTTTTTTTAATCAAGTATATAATTACCTAACCTATGGCGGATGCAATAAAGTTGAGCAAATTGTTTCCAAGTTAAAAAATGTTCTCTCTATGAAACTTGTTGTGGGGACCCAAGTTCTAGGCATGTTTTGGTTCCACCTGGTAGCACAGATGTATAAACATATTTCACGTTAGGCTTATGTATTGAGAGAGAAGTACTCGCATAAAGACGAGGTAGTACAGCATACGACATCGCGAGAACAGTAAACATCGGGGAGAAAAATTTGACGACGGGCAAGACAAGGACACAAAACGAGTATTAACAAAATGAAATAAAATTACTGGAATTACTTAGTGACCTAGTTGTAGGCAAAGGATATCGACTGATAATTCAATTGTCCAGGATTTAAATCTCGTATGCGGTAGAATTTTCAATAAAACTTTAGTCTTAGAATTTATTTCTCTGGCCAAATTAATAAAAATAGTTTCACCAAAAGTGAATTACTATGAAATGCCTATGAAATTTTTTATGATCAATAACTGAATTACAGAACAGTAAATTCATGGAAGTCATGCCGTCAGGTGAGTCCGTTACTCTAGTGAAAGTATATATACGTGCTTGTATAGGAAGGACTTCTGGACTGCCCTCCTACCCCAACCCAAGTATTTTTCATTCCTTACGAAGTGCAAAGGTCAATGCTGTCATCTGAATTGTGTTTGCGTAAAGCAGGTATTTTAGTTTCACTCATTTCCATCGAAGAATGGCTGAATGGATTCTTGCGGTCAATAGATAATCGATTCCTACATAATGACATATCGTCTTCTTTTTATTCCCATCGTGAAGAAATGATGGACATATTCAAAACCCACCCTATCAAGATAAGGTTATGACTGAGCTTATAAAAAAAATTAAATCAGCAATCAGTATGAAATCAGGAAGAACTCTTGACTTGCACTTCCATTGATAGGATATAGTAAAAGTGAATGTTTCTGCCTTAACTCTTAATAAATAAATCGATAAACTTGTTATAATTAACAAGTAATAATTAACAAGTAGAGCGTTAAAGATTCGCTATGTATCATTGATGTTCCATTTTCCCGCATTGCTATTCTGGCTTCCTCTTTACACTAACAAGCGGCTGCATTCCAAAATAAGCTAAAAAAAAAAACCTTAATTTGTATCACATATTGACTGTAGGTATGCATGAATGAAGATTCGTTGTAACTAACGTGTTTGTTGAAAAGTGTGCAAACAGATTTTTGGCTTCTATATATTCGATGATCTGACAAATTGAAAAATGTATACCATGCACTCGAGCATTTTGGCAAATATCAATTTAAATGTTCGACAATACCGCAAATGTACTTAAAGTTGTATTTGTAAGATGTTCTCTATTTGGCAAAGTCGTAAATGAAGATAATTGCGGGAGTTGATGAGGAGGCACCATTTAACCCATCGGTGACTGCCGTGATCTATACTTCGTTGAAGCGTATATGATACTTTTTATTAACCGTGATCGTAGGCGTCAAGGAGTTTATTGGAGCACACCAGTGATCTATGAACGGACGCTATTGTGGGTAATATGGCTTTAAAAATATCTACAGTACCACTAAAAGTCTGAAATCAGAGTCACAATAGATGATTTTTTTTAATTCTCTTTTTTTAAGGTAAATTTTTATTTTATCTTTGGTATAATGTACAGCAAACGTACATACTTTACTTATATATATGATATAATAAATGCATTTGAAAAATAAAAGTTTGGCAAATCACTTCCTTTTTGGCATTAATGGGTTAAAGAGATATTTTAATGTTTATTATCCTATTTAAGTCGTAAATGGAATGAACTAATAAAAGACAAATATTCAATATCCTTCTTGAAGGAGTGATAAAACTTCTTATCTAAATTAATACTCGTAAAATTCTTCTATTGAGCAAAGTCAGTGATTCGTGTGCGATTTTAAATTATTGCTTTATCGTCTTTATTCCTTTTTAATTTCATTTGCTGACTATTTTCAATTTATTTTCAATGTAATTAAATTCTTTTTACAAACCCTTCAGCCAACAAACGAAGCGATAACATTTCTTAAATAGAAAGTAAAAAATTATTATGAAAACATTAAATTTCTATACACGCCAAAGTTGATGATGAATGCTTGCCGAGTTTCATAATATCCAGAAAGACAAAACTATTGAAATATTCCTCCTAAGCTTAGGATTATGATTTCTTAATAAGTCTTTCTCCATATGCTTAGAGATACTTCGCTTCAGTATATGCATAGGTTTTATCCCATAAGCTCGCAATGGCCTGCCCAATGGGCTGTAAGTCTCGCCACATCCATAATTCTATAAGATATCTCAAGAAATCAATGATCTTGTAGTTTCCATAGAAGATCAACATTTTCTAGTTTACCGCGTATATAGTAAATCTGGTAGAAGATAAGACCTTTTTCATTTTTCTTCTTCTTTTTATGTAAGTAGTTTAGCGTTTTGAGTACGCAACATATGGATGGCTTTTTCAAATCCAAATGATATGAACGCAATTTCTTTTCGTTCTTCTGCAATTAAGCAAATCAAGAACAGAAGATGCGTTATATTCTGTAAAAAAAGTTCAATGTGAACACAAAGTTCTTAATTAATTTTTCCTTAGCTAAATTACACGCTGAAGTCGATTGAGTTCTACCCAACTATAGCATAGGCAAGTCATAAAACAATATTCGGTCGTGACGGAATCTCTTAAAGCCCTCAGAGAAAAGAACTAAATTTTCATACTCTATAATATTGGATGGTCTTCGATGATCTTTTCTATTTTCACGTTGTACGTATTGTACTTCATAAGTAACAAGCAAACTACCTATCTAAGGTGTTCACAGTTTTCGTTGCATAGCCGTGTGTATGAGCGTTGTAGGTACTGTTTTTTTCAAAATTTTGGATCATTTTTAAATTCTTTTACAAGTTTGTAAACGACCTCTTTACTCATGCGAACGAGGGAATGTTATCGCGAATACTAGAAATTTTCGCAGCCAAACAAGTAGGCAAACGAACGCGCGTACATGCTTGATGTATTGCGAATTTTAAATTGGCCAAGAATTTATAGGCTTTATGGGTTTTTTGAAATTTGTTTCTACACCTTACAAAGGTGTTCACAAAAGTTCAAATTTTGATACCCTATAATGTTGGACTTTTTGTGTAGCCTTTTTCTGCAGGTGTTAGAGCATCGCCCATCGTTCAAATTCTTGTAGATTTGTCTGCTGCAGTTTACGAGGAATGAGCGTATTTTGATTCCTTTTGAAAAACAAAGGTGTCCCCGCTTTATGTAGTACAGTAAGCGTTTCTTTCGACCGATTTGGCCCGTTTTCAGTATCAACCTGTGTGCAATAACTTGTAATTTTTCTGTTAAATCTAAATTCGGATATGATCGATTCGAACCGAATATAATTTTCTTATATGCTTGATTTTTTCCATTGTTACACAAAGACCAGAGAAGTGTCCATTGTGTTTACATGCAAAGTTTTACAGTTTTATCTAGGGTCGCCTGTAAGTAACGAGTAGTAACAGTTTTTCCTGCCTTTTGAAAACAGAGGTATTCTCAGTTTACATGGAGTTATAGGCGTGGCTGTCAAACGATTTAGCCCATTATTAATACCAATCTGCTTGCAAGAACCGATAGCTTTATTTTTCCGGGGAAGGGGAATTTTTACAACAGCCATTCACTTCACTTAAAATTGTTGTGCGATGTATTCAGTGTATTAAGAATTGCCCGCGTGAATTCATTTACTCGAGGCATACCAGAATTAGGATTTAAGATTAGAAATTATTTCTAAGAGAAACCAGATCTCCACAATAAATTGAAACTTCAGCTATATGTATTATAATATTTTCACGGGAAATAAGAGAACACTAAGCCACTTTTTTGCCTTCAACGAATACCTATTGTTCTAATCGTAGAAAACTTTATAAGTTCCTAAGGTTCCATCTAACCGAAAACAAAGGGGGCTATTGCTACCATTGTAAACTGTGTAAAAGAGCTATACCTGTAGTATATGCCGCTGATATTTACTCTGTAATCTTTTGAAACAAATGGCCTAAATGGGCTTGATATCATCTAATAAACTGAGAGAAAAATGTAAAATTTATATAAATAAAGTTTTATACCGTCACCACCATGATTATCGTTATCATCAATAACAATAATAAATAACAGCAGCTAACAAGATAAAAAGTAAGTTGCAAAGAAAGGGAAGGAATAACAAAAATTAAATAAAAAAAAGAAAAGAAATAAAAAAACAAAGAACAGAAAACAAAAAACATAGCGCAAGAAGTATCGACAGCAGCACCTGCAGCATTTGACAATCTTTCACTGCATAACTTGTCACCTTTAGGGAAAATATAATGATGCTTTGTAAGAATACAAGCGACATTCTTCCTTAAAGCATATCAACTACTACTACAACTAGTTTGTCGTAGATGCCTTTATTTGAATCTTTTGAGCAGTCAGCTCTCTACATCTATCGTACTATAATGTATAAATTTTAACTCTAACTGCATTTTACCTAAGTTTCAAGTATCATCGTTGTCATCATCACAAGTGTAGGTTCACATCTACATCTATCTATGCACATGCAGCAATCTAGCACATACCTTCATATATATGTATTTGTATTTGTACATAAGAAACTTACCTCATGTAAGCCATTTGATAAAATAGAGCAAATTCGTTCGAATAGTCATATATGTATATATATTATGTATATATTATATATGTGTGTCTGCTTATATAGGTAAGTTAAACAAGTAGAGTATCGTAAGTAGGAAACAAGTGTGCACATGCATACAAATTTATATAATATGGATTTAGTAAGTAGTGTATATCGTAGTTAAGATGGAATAGTTGATAGAAAATTGTCGTTTACTGTTCTATTTGGCAAATGTCTTATTACTTATTTCTAGGTTAGCGTCTGATTGCATATATGCACACACAAGTGTTTGTATGTCTTTTTATACCGAATTCTAATAAAGTTATACATGTGATATAAGTTTTACAGTTTAAGTGAATGACTGGCTTAGCGACTATTTCAGATAAGACTTAGCTTCCTTGTCATTCGTCTCAGGTATTGAATGATACTTGTATTATTGCTGATTTAACTAAATGATAAATACCATTATTGCAAAAATGATTAACTTTTACTATAAAATATTTGTATATATGGCTGCATACATATAAGTACATAAATACAGTCAAACTTTTTAAGTGCAGATAATTAAAAAATTTAATTTTTAATTGACAACGTCGTTAAATAAATTCATTGTAAAATTTAATATTGACCTTTT
Organism: Glossina fuscipes; assembly: GCF_014805625.2. Taxonomy (NCBI): domain Eukaryota; kingdom Metazoa; phylum Arthropoda; class Insecta; order Diptera; family Glossinidae; genus Glossina; species Glossina fuscipes. The sequence continues at coordinate 22,420,946 of NW_023998416.1, forward strand.
TTTCCTCTGTGTGGTCATAAAAAAAGCAAAAAAAAAAAAACAAATAGCTAAAGTCAACCATTAAATATTCTACATTACTTGAGCTTATACCATTTTCCATTTACTTTGGCGAAAAAGCCATAAAACTTGTACCCTTTTCCCTTGTTGAAGCAAGCTTTCCAAGGAAGACGTTTAAGGAAATAACGTGAACGTACGTGGCTAGAAGCAGTTAAACATCCTATAACTTCGTTATTTATTTTCGTCACAAAAAAATTGCACCCTATAGTCATACACAGGCTTACTCTTGATGAGAAAAATTGGATCCGCTTGGTACAATTGTAATAGAATTCAGCTTTCATCCCAGAATAGGTATTTCTTCCACATAAAATTTTACTTTCCGGAGGCACATAGGTTACATGGTACGATGTTCAACCAATTTTCCAAATTTTATTAAATTTTAATTAATTTTATTAATTATTTAAGTTATTTTTGTCGGGAAATTTTCAAAAACGTTGCGTACACAAAATAGCACGTTGTGTGAAAAAGAAAGAGAAGAATATGAAAGTCGTAAAAATGGGACTGATTCAATAGCGATGCTTCGTGGGCCATAACAAGTCGTTGAACCAAATTTCATAAAATTGTGGCCTTTAAGTGGAATTCAAATGTAAATGAACGGAAATTGTTATTCTCTGCACCACCTATGGAACAGAGTGTACTAAGCAAAAGAAGCTGCTATTTGAGAAATGACCTGACCCAGTTCACTTTCAGTAGCGTTCGCCCTTCAACTAAAACACGTCAGTGTATCAAATTCGTTAAAATATTGAAAAAAATTCTTTCTTTGTGTTGAACACGAAAGTGCATAAACATACAGACAGATGAGTAGACAAACAGGCAAGGATCAGAAGACGACGGTATAATACAAGCAAAGTCTTAACGCCTTGTAAATATTATTTGTGTCCTCTTCTATCTCTAAACTATTGACTAATGTTTCCCATTTTCTGGGCCTTACAACCACTACGAGGTACTTTTGCGAACGAAAATCTTACAAATTGAACTGGGTGGCAAGGCATATACGCACTGTACAAAAGCAAAAGCATCCTAAAAAGAAACAGAGTCCATTAGGCGAAAGTTAGAAAGCACAATGCGGTTGGCAATACTTACAAATTTTCAAAAAAATATGGCAACCCAGAGCATTTGACAACCATACAGATGATTGATTTCTAAAAAAGAAATTAAGGTTTCGGAACGACCAGTTTGAGTGTCCTATGTTGAGTCTATTGAAAATTTGTTCCATTCTGTAAAGATGGCGGTTGGAGAAAAACCAAAATGCCCTTGAGGAGAGTGCCATTGGGAAAAGAACCTCAGGCAAAGGTACCCCAAGCAAAGATAACTTGGGGGAATGTGTCCCGAGCAAAGTACCCCCGGCAAAGCCAACCCACGCAAAAGTAACCTAGGGGAAGGTATCCAAAGCAAAGATAACTCTCGTGAAGATGCTCTAGAAAATATATCTTATGGGAAGGTAAGCTTGGGACAGATACCTACGGCAAAGATATCTTAGCCGAAGATACTAAAGGTGAATGTTCCCACGCAAAGGTATCTCAGGCGAAGGTACCAATGTAGTCCAAGCAACGATGCCCCATGAAAATGTCCATAGGGAAAGATATGCTTGGAGTAGGTAATTCGAGCAAAAGTGTCGCAGGCAAAGTTACTCTACGCAATGGTATCTCAGGCGAAACTATGATGGAAGAAGGTATTTCGGCAAAGATGTGAACCTAGCTTCCCACGTCATAACGTAGTAAATAAATAATAATAATAATAATAATAATTAAAAAACAATCGATTTCCGAGTACTATTATAGTTTATCTAAACATCTGATAGGGAATTTCGTGGTATTTCTCCCTCGATTTCGATGTCTTGTAGAACTGTTTTATCGGTGTTACCCTAGTTTTAATTTTTTTTTTTTCCAACTTTTTATAAAATTTTATATGATACTTAAAGCGAATTTTAATATAAAAAAAAATTGTTTCGATTGTTTCTGTTAATAAAATGCAGTCCAATGGCTTTATTTACTTGCCCATGGCTGTATACAATATGTTTATAGCAGTTTAGCAGAATTTGTTTGCGTTACGAAAACTTTTAAAAAAGTTTTTTGTATCATTTAAATATTTATTCATTTTTTCTCAAAATTATTTGAACACCATTAAGTGTTCCTTTCTTTCATAAAGCGTTAAAAATCCATTAAAAAGCAGATAATTACGTAGTAATAAGTTTCTTTCTGCAATATAAAAAACGACAAACACAAACAACTCATTAATAGCTAATTAAATGAAATTTATAAAACAAAAAAAAAAAAAAAAAACATTTAAAAAAACTGCACAATATTATTTTCAAAGGTTATATATAAAAAAAAAAAAAAAATAAAAAAAATTTTTATATTTTTATAATACCAAATAAGAACAAATAAGAAAAGAAAATGAAGGATAAAATAAAAATAATACTAATAAAAAAAATTGTGTTTACGTAATGCTTTATAGCGAATACTTTCCTTTACATATATTGATTCTATTCACCCCTTTCGGTTGGTTATTAAGCAATATCTAACTCTGATCGAGCTAACTCTCTTTTAAATTACATGATTGAAACAAAGAGCAGATGATCTGCTGGAATGTGAATGTCAATTTATATATATATATATATATATGTGTATTTAAAACTTCGTCGAACTAGATCTGAAAATGTATATTAGGCTGAAATTCAAGCTCAGCCTAGTCGCTCAGTATCTTGAATCCACGATTCCCTAATGGAACTTTGGTAGCACTAACCACATCATGCAATAGTGTAACACGCTTGAAAATTCCCAGCCCACACAAGGACGACCGCATTGTCAGGCAGCTAAGAAGTACGTCCATCAATTAGGCATTTCCGGATTCAATTTCGAATGCTGTAGATCGTACTTTAATTAAAATTGGCATGTGGTCATACACACAGTGAGTGTTCGATTGGTAAAGACATAACATTTATCGATCCAGCATATACTTCCCAGACTATATATCCCAACGTATATTTGACCCTCCCACCCCTTGAGTAATTGTTCCTATAAAAAAAGATGATTAAAACAAACCAAACAGTTCGGCGTTCGCTCCGTTCAGTTGAAAGGAAAGGTGTTTTGAAAATACGCGAATTCTCGATATTAAGGACCCGCTGGCCTACCAATCCTTTATAAGGTCAATGACATTTTTTGGATAGGACCCGAGCTTAATTTCCATCTGATAAGAAACAATGGAAAATAGATCACGTACGACAACAACGTGCGAAAAAAATGATCCAACATGTATGAAACCACGCAAAATGTGCAAAACCCGGATCGATCCAACGTTGGGTAAAGTTTGATGCTTAGCGAAATAGGGAAAAAGGGATTGCAGTCTCCAGTATCAACAACTAATACGCGTAAAGCAAGCCTTCAAGATTCATCAAAAGGCAAATTCTTGTCTCCATCAAATCAGTGCCAGACCACACCCATCTTGCCGTGCCCGTTTTACCATTTCTCTGCAGAACTCTCTGAATGGTGCAAAAGTAGCTTGACTCGGTTTGCTTCCTGGCTCAGCAATCCTGCTGCGATTGCCTTCAGTGAAGGCGTAGTTGATTTACAAAAAAAAACAACAGGAGTGTATTCACGGAAATGGCCCATTAAACTTTAAAATGCAACCAAGATGTTTTCGAATTTCGGTGAAAAAGCTTCACCAGATACTTCCATGGCTGATATATACCATTTCACTATAAATTTCCTTTGCCTGAGTATTCTTTCTACGAACAAAATTTCTAGAAAAAGCCAAACGTGCTTTTTCCTTAACCCAAAGTTAAATCTGCTTTCTACGTACATATCATTCATGTCTTATAAAGAATTCTGCGTAATATCATGATTGAAGAATTATTTGTCATATCACCTGCTTTTAAATCCCAGAACAGCAACACAACATATAAAGATCTATGATAAATTCCAAGTTTTCAACAGCCTTTGTGAAACAACGAAATTTGTTAAGGTATTTGGCAATATCTTCCAGAAGCCTCAATTATTTAACCGTCATGTTCATCTATATCCATTTAATTTTGAAACCTTTTTATTATAATATTAAATATTAAAGCGTTTGCATTTTCCATCTCCTTGTGCCGCGAGACTTACATATAAAAACTGTTGCGTAATACTTCCTCGTTATGAAACATTTTAATAATTCAATGGAGAAATCCTCCTTAAGTATTCTTGAAAGTTGAGTGTAGAGTGTAGACATTATTCTACATATCGTACGTAAACAGATTATTATTACAGTTGCCTATGATTTTTAACAGCCCGATAACGCATATGTAAAGCGACGAAAGAACGTCACGCAAATCAAATATTTGCTGAACATACAGTGTAAAGTTCATTCATCATACAGTGTTCAGTTAAAGAATTTTGTTTTGTTATCATCTTAAAGCATGCGTCGACTTGATTAAGGCTGTCATGAAAGGGAAATTATGATTGCATCGCGCATGCCGTTCTAACTAGTAGTTGGAAAGACTTGGACGTATATTATGACAGCATAAATAGCACACAATGCCCTGACTTTCACTTAGATAAACAAAACGCAATGCAGTTATCGTTGAATACAAAAAAAAAGAAATTATTTTCACTAGCGAACCAATTGAACTATCATAGTACGTACACACATATTGGAGTTACGAAGGCCCCTGTTTCCAGACGCTTCAACCTACTCAAAAGGAATTAGTAACAAAAACATATTTACCTTATTACTCGTTCTATTGTCGGCCGGTATACTTCGGCCGGTATAACGATTAATTGCTCAACGGATATTGTATTAGGGTCGCTTGGCATCCATCATCTGTCCCAACTTTCTTTCGAAATGAATAGGATAAGTAATGCCTCACTGTTTGCGCATTTTCTTGCGCCGAATCCGCTGTGCGCCTATCTGTCATCGAAGATTTCTAGGTCCAGGGTAGAGACCCTAAAAGCGGAAGTAATTGTACCGGCATAGCCTCACGCGCTGGAAGGAAACAATGTAATGATTATATCCTAATATTGTAAACAACAGGATCAAGTTAATAGAACGCTTTAAGGTTTCGGCGTTGAGTATGAATCTAACATAAGACAGATTTAAATTTCTGTTTCATTTATTTTTTCTTTTCTTTTTCTGGACTTCATTTTGTTTTATTCCATTTATCCATTTTTGCACTCATTTTCCTATACTTTTTTCTTATTTCTTTTTTCACATCTTAAAGGATTTAATATTCTTGCTTTAGCAAGTGCTGCATATAATTAAGGAAATGCGAGAATAATGAAAAAGAAACTAAAAAAAAACAAATTAATAGAAAAGAAAAAACAACAGCATGACCAACAGCCTTCACCAACGCTATTAAAAGAGTGCGTTAAAAGCACTTACATATACATATTTATATATATATATATATATATATATATATATATTTGTGTTAGATTTGTGTATAAAGGAAAAAGAGAAAACGCCGAAAAGAAAAATAGAAACAAAATTAAGCAGCCAACCGAAAATACTTTCTGAAGAAAAACGAAATGAAATATTAGCAACAACTACAACGAATAACTATTAAGCAAAGCAACAAACAAATAGCTAACAACTCGGAAAGTAGGAAAAGAACAAAATTTAGGTATGCCTGAGAACGGCTGTTAGGTGCCCGTCACATCTAGAAACGATTTCGAATAGACAAGTCTATGCATATTAATAGCAACAATATGTATATATAAATACGTAAAAATCGTTTAACTCTTAAATTGATTTGAAAATTCTTAATGAATGCACAAAAGGCAGTAGCTATTGCGGTTAATGTCCGCCTATTACAGATGAATTAACAGAATTAGTATTCCTTTACCTTACGGCGGTGAATGTAATTACTAGCAACGAATGCTAAATAGGAAGAAAGACGGACATAGAAAAGAAACATGCGACAACAACACGATTGTTGTTATAGTCAATAAGGGCAAATACAACTTACTTGGTAATGCTAGTTACGCGTTTGTTGAAATATTCTGAAAACATTTTTGTTTTTATAATTATCTGTAAGTAAATGTAAGATAAACTTTAATTTCAATGTATAATTGTTAACAAGTCTACTTGAAATGATGATGATGAAGATGTCGCTCCAATACTTATCTTCCCTCCGGCCCGCCTGCCAGCCTGCCAGCCTGTCTGCCACTTTGCTTATGCTATTCGCGTATTCAGTCAACCATTCATCCATTTAGATTAACAACAGTTGAACGAATTTTGCCCAATTACACTTATTGTTCTCTCCTTTTTTTCATACTCAATTAAATTACTTATAGTGTTACAAACAATGTACATAGACAAACACATACACTCCCTTGCGTTCAATGTTAGTGTTAATAAAACATTTTGAAAAACTCTTTCAAACAATAATAATAGAATTTATTTGAGGGTTTTGTGATGGAAAGCTTACAATTAAAAAAAAAAAAAAAAAACTCAATAGTTTCTTAGGGCGGGGATGCTTCATCGATGCCCAAATCTTTGTTTTTGTTTATGCTTAAAGACAAAATAAATAAAAAATGTGAAGAAGAAAGAAGCTTTTCTTCACTAACACTTTGCCAAAGAAAATTCAATTAATGCATGCTCGAACTATTTCTCTCAGAAAACTATAATCTAATTGAACTGAACTGAAAATTTGATAACAATATTATCTAAGACACTGTATGTTTCCATGATGGAGGAATATGCAAGAGGAATATTCTAAAACAAGTTAACATTTTATTTATTTCTTTTCGCTTTAATCGCTTAAACCCTTACAATGGATGTCCATTTGCGATAATTCCTTCCGCGATAAAAAAAAGAGTCGAGTTAAATGGCGATGCTCTTAGTCAAATGTACGAAGACTCGCCAAAAGATTGTGCATTTGATTTGAGTGAAGGCATATTGACTCGACTTAGTTAGGACGATCTTTCAAAAAAGAATATCAGTTTAAGGTTTAAAGGTCGCAATCGTATTATAAGCAAACAATGATCGATTTGATGGCCATTAAAGGCCATTTCTGTTATTTATTTTCTTCTCTCTACAAGATAATCAACACGAGTTAGTCAATCCTTCTAAGCTTGAAGGGTTAGACTATAACAATATAGACAAGGAACAATTTGCAATATTGTTAGCTTTAAAGGACTAACAAGTTTGAATCTCTGTACATGCCTATATCTAGTTATACAGACATCCTTCTTGCAAATTTTTCGCCTGTAAACTCTACTTTATTTAATAAATTATATCTGCTTTGCACAATGCTTCGAAAGCAGATTTCTGCGGTAGATGGAAAAGATTAAAATGAAAAACAAATCTCATTTGACATCTGGAAATTGAGCAAGTATCGGCATAGAGATAAGCCTTACTCTGTTACATTTTACAAATTTATTTCGATGAAGCCATTCTGTCCTAGCCATCCGCGGAGAGATGTTTTGTGATACTTAGAGACGCCAGGAATGACGACGGAGTAAGATTGACTCGCAGATTCATGCCGAGTATTCAAAAGTGTGTTAGGAAACGGCTCTAAGCCCGTATAGGATGCAAAAAAAAAAAAAAAAAAAAAAAATCAGCTCTCAAACGTCAACTAACTTGACTCAAACGGATCGACTTGGTGCAATTGATTTCCCTGATTCTTGGCTTGAAACAAGAACAAGCTGCACATTATGTTGCGAAGAGCTTGATTCCCGGCCTTATAAGCTTGAAAAGACATCAAGCGTTACCAGTTTATGCTTCCAAAGCACTGCCTGAAATTGGGTGCAGCTTAGTACCGCGCCGATATCACTGCTGCCAGCGCACAATTCCTTGATTGAAATTAACGAGTTAAAGAATTAAGCAAGAGTTAAAAGATTCGGGTGGTACAACCAAGCCAATGACAGAATGCCATCAAACACATAATATCTCTGTGCACTTTCCCGTTTTGTTTTGCAAGAACTCCACTTTTTTCGACAGTCTGTTGGAATATCTTAAACAAAATTGCTTTTATCATCAGCGTTGTTGTCATTTTATGGTTTACAACTTTTTATTAAAACTTTAAAGTCGTACGTGCACACATTTTATAATTTTAATTCATCCGGTCTCCAAAGTAGTGCCACTTACCAATGGAATTAAAATTCGTTAAAATTACATCAGCATAATGGAAAGCTAATCCACAACAATGTTTTTATAATGAACACTACCAAAAAACGAAGATTAGTTGACTTTTGCTTTCTGTTTGCGACACACATAATTTTATTTGTTATTTCCATGTGAATAACCGATTAGGTAAGAATTGCAACTATCAAATCAGTTCTAATCTTAAAAGCGATAGACTGATTTTGGGGTAGCTATAGCGAGTACTCAGTCAGTAAAGACGAAGTAACATCTTTTTCTCTTTTCTCACTCCTTTCGAAACGTCACCGAGCTACATCGAGATTGATGACATCTCTTGAGTGCTTGGTCATATTAAAAAGAAAACAAAGAAGAAGAAGATCCAAGCCACAACCCAAGTTTCTTCAAATTTTTTAACTATCTGGGCTATGGGCTTGGAATTAAATTCATACCGTACACAATGCTTATGCATTTATTGCTTGGACATTATAATTTAACAACAATTAGCTGTTGGAGAAAATAATTTTGAACTGATGAGTGGCAGAGTGTCTCGTGGATTCAACCCCAAGCCCCAGTGCCTGTATATGCTAACGCTTTAATACTTCAGTCTTAGAATTTATCTCTCTGGCTATGTATAATAATTATATAATATAATAATAATGGTAAAAATACTCTCAATCAGTGAAGGGGGAGGAGGGGTATTAAGATAAATTCGAATTTTGGCTAGCAAAGACAACTACCAATAGCGTCTCTCTTATATACTCGCCTGAATTTCTTAACCTTATTATCTAAGCTGTATGGATATTACTAATAAGCGAGAGAGCACAAATACCTTGAACAAGCGAAATATCCATTACGTGAAAAAGATTTCAAAAGAGTAGATAAAGGCTAATCATCGTTCGCCTAAAGCTAAGTTTCTCAATTATTATAAAATTGGTTTTTGCTATTATATAATATACGTATGATATATTTATAAGTGGCTGTATATATATATAAATGCATAATTTTTATATCCCTTTAAATAATTTATACATTTCAAATATTAGACAGTTGCACACCAAACGTTAAAACACACATACCAGTTTTACGATTGTGTTGTTATGGTGTTTGCCATTTTTGTTATTTAACATAATCCTAACAAATATCAATTTGTAAAGCAATTTTAAATTGTAATATTTTCTGTTTTTATTTATTTTTTTTGCATGTGCGACCATTTAGATATACCAGTCATAGCAAATATCACAGGCATACATTTGTGTCTATTTTCCAATTTGGAAATTTATGCAAGTTTTCCTTATTTTTTTTTTTGTTGTTTTTTTTTTGCAAATTAAGCATTCAAACGATGCGTATTAAAATCCATAAAATACATCATAAATTTATAAATAACTCATAAATGCTTATGCTAGTGCACGTAAAAGGCGTAGATACAAAATACTTAACATGGCGTTAAATTGCCAATGCACTCACTATACCACTCGTACACAAAAAGTTTAATGGAAATCATTTTTCAATAGTAAATTTTAAGCATATCATTACACTTTATAAATAGTAAACAACGACTTGTAACAGCTTTACTTCAAAATAGATATTTAAAAAATATTTTGTTTGATCTTCGAGAAAAAAAAAAAACGAAACGGTCTGTGACCCGAATTTTTACGAAAACTTAAACAAGTCCAGAAGCAGAATATTAATGGACGCATCCTTCACACATATTGACCGAGTAGTAGGGAAATCCTACGTCAATGTGAGGATCTAAACTAAAGACAAGATGACTGTGTAGGAGGCTTTCCAGTCTGGCGGAGATATTAGTTAGGTATAGCGAGATGCTGGAGAGAGATGAATGAATCCAGACGGACGTTGCAAAATTTACTACATACAACCATTTTATGTATTCTCTCTTTCGCTGTAAAAACCGATTGGCTTCCTTTGCCCGCTAAGTACACCGACGTGTAGTATATGCGAGGTGTGTGCGTCTAGAAATTTTTTTTTGTTTTTTTTTTTTTTTGAATTTTCATTATAGCGTAACGATAGAACCATCACATTGTAATTGAACCTCTTTAGGTATACTCGAGTCAACATATTTAATTGGTAGTGAGTTCTTTACAGCTTAATTTTTACTTAATTGTTGCACTTGGCAATGTTTTTATAAATATCTCGTACTTATTCATTGAAGGAAATGTATTAAACAATTTCATATTATTCAGCAAAAAAAATTGTTATTATTATTATAATATTAACAAACAGGAAACAAGCACTTAGTTTTAAGTAGTGTATGTAATATGTGAAAACATAAAATAGTTACCCAGGCAGGCATAAAACACGAGCAAGCGGGCAAGCGACTTCACGCTTGTACATGTTTGACGCAACTTCGATAAAACGATAAAAATTATTACTAAACACACACGAACACTTACGCACGCAGCATGTACATGACGTGAAATTGCATACACATGTTATTACATATATATTACATAGCTTTACGTATATGAACGTATAAAATATTGTGTAAAATATGGAAAATTTGCAATAACAACAACACAAATTATTTTTTTTTTTTTTTTTTTACTTGAATGCTTTCATAATGCCACATCCGTTGAACACATTAAATATCAACAAACCAATTACGGGTGCCATCCTGTTGAAATGTGAATGCTTGCGAAAAATCCTGTTGCTTCGCAATTTATAATAATAACAAGTCGAAAGGTTATACCTGTTCACTCCTTATCGAATCTTAAATACCTATCATCGAAGATAATGAAATGAATGAAAATAGCTAAGCTTTTCATTAACGGCCAGCATCTTAATCATCGATCATAACATATATGTCATATAAAGTTGTAATGATTTGTAATACGATATTTATAGCGGACTTTCGGAGCCCCTTCCATCTCGATCACGATGTTTATTTTCATCTTTTTCTTTAACTTCATCTTAAGTCTTTGTATCTGCCTTTGTCCTTCGCTTTATCTGTACCTTTATACATCTACATCTCGATCCTCCCCTTTAGGTCCATCCTCATCTGCGCATCTGCCTCTACTGCTAACTCCTTTTTTATCCCTATATCTGTTTCTATCTATATTTTTCTCTCTATTTCCATCTCTATCTCCATCGTCGTGTCAGTTCCTACCTGCACGTCAACTATTATATTTTCCATTCACGCCTATAAACCTACAACTTTACTCTTTCTACTATCATTTATTATTCAGACTGAACTGCAAATCGATATCTAATTTAAATTTTTTTATTAACTTTTTTAACGTTTTTGTTTCCTTTGCAGGTTCCTTTAGTCTTTCATTAGTCATTAATGGGTTTTCTAAGTTTGGATTTGGGAAAATTCAGTTCGGACGAATTGAAAACCTGTAACATGCTTAAACTAATCGAAAGTCTGCATTAATGTTACAAATGGAGGGACAAGATAAATTCATCTGTTGTTTTCGTAGGTGAGTATAAAAATTATAATGTAATAATAATGACGCCGATGATTATGATGATAATGACGATATGAGAGGGCTACTCTCTTATTTAAACCGAACAACAAACCAAACATTAACGACAATAACAACAACAAAATCGATGCTAAACTATACAAACAATTTACCATTAACATGGTCATTGTGATTATCAACGTTATTATTACTATTATTATTTATTGGTAAACATAAGTGAATAATAAACTATCTTCACATATACGCATATAACCTTTATGCTCTAATAATTCAGGACGTATTCGCATTGAATGCACGGTCGCAACGCACTGAAATAAATGAATTAAATTAATGTGTATTTTGTTTTTTGTTTATTTATTTTTTTCTCAATTAGATAAAAATTTATCTACAGATTATTTCGTTATGAAGGGTTTTTCATTTATGTATCATTATAATGTTTACTTAGTTTAATTTACGTCAGCATTTTTCGAACGTACGCTTAGTACATTTAATTCGACGCTAAGGGCGAGAACAAACACATATTAGCAGTTCATTTATGTCCTTCTAACAACAAAGTGGCAAGTTTTATGCCATTGCTCCTCTTTACCCTAAGGTCAACTTCAGAGCAAAACAGTATTTGCTGGGGATAGCTATGAAACAATACTCAGGCAGGCAATCGAAAAAAAACATATTATTATAGTAAAAAAAAATAGCAAAAAAGATTTTAGTCAAGGAAGACAGACTGTTAAAGAATCGATACCTTGATCACATGCAAAGGCATACCTTTTTCCCTCGTGTGGGAACGTGAACTGACGTAATAAACCATGAGAAAATTTAATTTTCTTTCTTCATTTATTTTTTTCATACCGTTTTAAAAATTATGCTCAAGAGCTCACTACAAAAAAGTATCGCAGACTATACTCTTTCGCTGTATAAAGCCTCACTTTTCTTAACGACTACTATATGAGATTAGGTTAAAAACTAAATTGGTCCACCCCAACCATATTTTGCATATATATCTAGGACGCGAAAAGGTCTCCAGATTTTTGAAGAGAAGAAATCAAAAATTGCAGTTTTTTCTTGTGCATATAGCGACTACTTAAAACTAAACCGATATATGACGGGGGGGTCGTACAAGTAGTCCGTTCGAATCGATTTTCAGTAAGGCTTGTGCATAAATCAAATGTATCAAATTTCGTGAATATGTCCAAAAAAAAATTGGACCTTTCGCCTGAATACAAATTACTTGGACGGACGTAAAAACGACAGGCGAACACACAAGTTTAAATTGGATTAGAAAATGATTCCCACTCAGAAATGATGAAATCTATTGGCATTAAAAATATTGATCTCCCTTTAGCCGTTCCTGGAGCTACATACATTTGCACAAACACCACATATTCTGTACCACATATGGAGCTGGACTTAAGAAATTGAACGTTATTTTTTTGAAAAGTTTTGTTGTAGGGCTGCTTAAAATTTCTGGGTGAACGTTAAATCTTAAAAATGTAAGGCGACTTTTTAAAACAAGCAGTTTCTCATAAGGGTTACCATCTTGATTTTGATCTCTTTCTCTCAGCTTATAAGTTCCGAATATGAATAATTTCAATATGAGTTTGAAGTACGAATTAGATATCTGACGAAAGCTTAATCCGAAGAAAAGGTCAGTATGTTGAAATGAACAAATGTTTAGGACTTGCGTATATAACCTCCTGTTCAAGTAATATAGAAAGCATTTACTTTAAAATTAAGCGAACTTCCTTTCAAAGGTTTGTCAATTGGAAAACCGTAGAGGAAGCATATAACGAATTTGGGTTTACAATTTCCCGAGAAAGACAAAAACATTATGTGTATCAAACATTTCATTGGCAAATGAAAGAACAACATAACGTATATAAATGCGAACATTTGATTAGCAACATTATTGCAACATTTTGTCTTTGCGATGTTGTGAACATGGAGCGGACCGGTTTTTGGCGAATTTCGAGGTGATGTCCCCTATACAGGGTAGTAAAGTTAGGTTTTTCTGATAGGTTTTAGCGTCAAAAGCTGTAGCCTAAAAATGGTTATAACACGATTTTAACATTGCATTCTTTCAGTGTTTGCAACGTACTTTTGCATGAGATTTACTAGCAATAGCTAAGAATTTTTGGTTTTTCGTTCCTAATTAGCGACTTAGTATGTTTTATATGTGCACGTTCACTAAGATTATTCAATTTTAATACTTATTTTACTTTATTGTTATTCAATTCACAATAAATTGTAACTCAGCAAAGACATTTTTAGGGAAGACCCGAACCATAAAAATGTGGGTTATCTTGGGGGGCTAACTTCACTTCAGTCTCATCGTTAGGTGTAAAAAATCCTTCATTGTTTTTCTTTTTCAACGAGATTTTACTTCCGCATCACAATGAAATTTAAACAAGTAAAAGCAACAATAGTGGGCTCGACCCTTCAGTTATTCATATTACGACTTTTTGGAATACAGCGTTATAGACGTTAGTCTTTGGGCTAAAAGATGTCAGTGCACCAAATTCATCAAAATATCCAAACATTTGCGAACGGTAGGTTGAACACAGGCAGACAAAGTGGGCAGAAGAGCAGACCGACGGGCGGACAGTTGTACAGACGGACAGACGAGCTTAGATTGGTCCAAAAAGAAATCTTAAATCGATCAGTATAATAAACGATGAATCTGTCTCATCTCCGTCTGGCTGTTGCATGCACCCGGGTATCCTTAATATACCCTCATACCCAAAGCAGTCATTCATTCATAATATCTTACATATATTGAATGGAGAGTCTTTCGAACAGTACTGTCATTAATAATAATTTAAAGAAAGGAAAAAAACAACATTTATTTCGAGGACCATTCAAATAAAATGCCATCAAAACTTTTCTAATAAATACAAAAATAATAATACAAGTAACGAAAACATGCTAACCTCCTCCCCCCCCCAACGAAGAACATGAAAATAGCCTGTTGTGCCTGATTCGTGTCTTTTTCTCCCAATTTTGCACTAACGCAAACAATAATTGCAGTTTCAATAAAACTTAAGCCGATTTTAAAAGTTTTCTCCGCATATTTAAAAAAAAAATATTTTTACGAAATAATGACAAAAAGCAAAAAAAAAACAAAAAAAAAATAAAAAAAACAAAAAAAAATAAAAAGAATAATAATAATCTTTGTTCTTTGAAATTCCTAACAATTAGCCAAACTAACCAAACCAAGTTAAATCGTGCCATTATAGAAACCACAAAAATATGTATGGCATGGGAGGGAAGGAGGGCTGGGCGGAAAATGGCGCAGAGAATGGCTTGCACTGATTTCTGTTGCAAGTATTCATCCGTGCTGATGAAAATGTAGTCTAGGCGAACAGTTGAATTCTAGGTCGTTTGGCGTTCGTTTTCTTTATCTAACTCAGAATGTTACACAGAGATGAAGCAAAAAATAATCATCATCATTATTATTATTGTTATTATTATTATTATTATTATTATTTATTATTTATAGCAGAGAGTAAACTATTATTTTGCTTGTGGCTTAGGATATAGTACGTTTTGCTTTCTTTTCAGAACAATGCCAACAATAAGTCAACCCTGATTTTGTTTTTTAGTTTTTGGCTGAAGCTAACGAACAATACACACAATTCAGCCAAACCAAACTAAACTAAACCAAGCCAACCATCCACTACTACTACTCACTACTCACCAGTACTAGCTAACGAACGAATGCAAGAATGCAAGAATGAATGAGATAACGCATGTTTGTAATTTTTTGTTGCTACTATGCGACACTTACTGTCACCGTGGTGAGCCTTTATGGGTTTCTTTTTTTTTTTTTTTTTTTTTTGCTATTGTTTTTTCTTTTTTTTTTTCTCTTTCTCGTTTTTCCCAAAAGAGCCCACTTTGGACATACTTATCCAAACGGGCTTGTCTGATATGTAGATTGAGAGCAGATTCTGATTTTCGTTTTGCTTTTATTTTGTGTTTAACAAAAAACTTTTATTTTTGCAATTTATCCAGCTCTTCAGCTTTCAATTTATTTTGTTTGCGGTTTTATTATTATATATTCTCTTTTTCCTATATCTGTATATGTAGGTGTATTGGTTAACAGTCATCATCAACCGTCTGGTTATTATTATGGTTGTTGCTGTCATCGTTTTTATTATTGTTATTATTGTTTTCAATTTTTTCTTTCGCTTTTCATTGTTGTTGCTTTTTAATCTCTCATTGTGTTGAATTTATATTTTTTTTTTTTATTTTCATTTTTTTTTTTTTTTTTTGTTTTTTTTTTATTTCACTTTACGTTGCCGGCGGAGATGATTTCGTTTCACTTTTTTCCTCCGTTCGTTCCTTTATTTATTTGTTTAACGAAAGCCCCCATCAGCGGGCAAAGTAAACGCTTCAAGTTTAAAAAGTCAACAGTTTTAAGTCTTAAAGCAACAAAATGACATACAAAGCGAAAAAAAAAAAAAACAGCACTACTGCTCATTTAAAATACAAGAATAATAAAAACGACTAAAAAAGAAAAAAAAGAAGAAAATTTATTCGTGAGTATTCTTGTAGCCAAAAGGAGACGCAGCAAAACGAAAGAATACTATAAGTTTATTTAGTTTAGAGAGAATAAATGCGTTTATTTAGTGGATAAAGAAAATTTTAAATTATTTTATGTATTCGTTTGATCATATTTTTCTGACATTCTTAGGTTCTTATTAAAAATATGGTCCTTAAAACAGATTCACCATTAAAAGCCATAACTTGAAAGTCAACCATAATTAGCCTGAATGCCGCCTTTTAAAAGAGAACCTCTATTATGAGACTAAGACTAAAACTTGTCTCTAAAACCCGAAGAACCAGAACTGAATTAAGAATACAATGCAATTTACATGTTAAACGAAATATCCTGCTTAGCACACAAACTTGCTCGGGAAACCCTCCCCTCACCGAAACACCCCTATATGTGATAGGAAGTAACTTGCAATACATTCTAATAGTCTAAAACTGGTAAAAATACTATTGTTGGCCGCGGCTTACTTTTCAAAATCGGCCCTTGTATGGAAAGCACCCAAAAATTGTTCCGACTCGAATCTTTGTCAATAGTTGTTATCCTTGGGCTAAAACACGTCATCAAATTTCATCAACCTATCTTAACAATTGCAAACTGGAGATCAAGGAAAGCAAAAGAGAAAATAGAGAAGCTTAAATCGATTCAGAAAGTCATTCTGAACGGATCGGTATTAAGTTAATATATCATTGTACAACGAATGATGTGATTTATAGCAAGAAGGGCAAAGATTAAGAACGTGACTATATTGACGCCATCATCTTCTATACGTTATCGGAAAGCATGCGAAACTAAGTCAATATACCGTTTGCTCCGCTTCTGTCCGGTCCCAATTGCTTGTCGAAGAAGACTTATTTTTATGTTACTATATAAGCTTTCATTGAGAATCCTTATTGTGGGGTGTGATTTTTGTTTCCCTCTCTTATCTCTGTCCGCCTGCGAGACCTACAGCGGGTTAAGTGTCTAGCCTAAGTAAATTGGTTTTTGTTTTCTTATTTTTAGTCTATAGCCTAATCACTTATTGTATGCTCCCTATTCGCGTAATAGGTTGAAAGAAATGGCCAAAACAAAGGAGGTAAAGAAGTGGTAACCGCAACCTAATAGGTGTGTGCCTAACCGGTAAGTATTATGCGTTTGCCGACTGAGCTCTCGCTAGAGCTATGACTGCAGGCAACTCTACCGTACTTGACATTTGAACCTGCGAGCATTACATTGATGGCCGCTTTTCTTCTCTGTTCGACGGTGTTTCACTAGACAACGTTATTTTCCACATAACGTAAAAAATTCCAATAGTTGTTGGACTTCAAGAAGAGGGAATCTATTTTCAGATAATCAAACTTTTGGACCACTTAAAATTTTGTAACGCCCATAATTTACTTTCTTTTTGATCATTCTTCATCATTTTATTTCTTATCATAACTTATTGCCACTACTGTCAATTTTTTAGAAAGCCATTGGCTTAATAGACACATCCAAAATTGCAAGATATTTAGAAACAAAATCTTTTTTCTTTTTTTTTTTGGTTATCGCCCGATGCTCTGCGAGCATCTAGAATATAACCCATGGAAAATAATCCATTACCCTTTTATTTGCAGTCGTAAGCCTCGTTTGATCCAAAATTGACCTTTTCCATGCAAATATGCAACAATCACACGGAAAGAAATATTTCCAAAAAGTTCTAAACCCTTTATTAGTTTTATAGACTTGCAGACTAAATAATTTCAAATTTTCCGAAGGATCTTTTTCGTTACACATGCCTCACCAGAATGGCTCTCTTTGTTGCCATTTTTTAAATATTTTTCCACAAGCATCCTTCTTCTACTCCTTAAAGCCCTAATAAAGTTTTCAAATCTTGTTATGTTATTGCCTTTCAATCGATCGTAAAGAAATTGTCCAAAAAAATTTTCTTTAATGCCCGGTGAATGTGTTCAGTTCAGTGTTGCTAACTCTGCCATCGGAATTCGTTCCTGATCTTGCTAAAAAAATGAAGATATCGTGGCTTTTCTAACCAATTCTACACATTCGACGGATCAATGCACAAAGTAAGCTTATTTAATGAAATATTTTGGTCTATGAGTTGAATTGTGTCTTGACTTGAGAAATTTCGTACAATATTTGACAACACTATTCGCTCTTCATTCCTGATTCCGAATCCTAGTCAGAAAACAGTAAAGACACGAATATTTCCATCACAAAATGCTGTGCCTACACTTATTAACACATTGTCACAAGAGTTCGAAAAGGACACTTTAACAATTTACCCCAAGGCCAACAAATAACATATGCAATCAATTATAGTTCGCATAAGCGGTGACGTAAGTAAGAGACGCGACTACCACGCCAGTGTCTGTGGCGTCAAATCTCAAGTTCAATAGAATCTGCTTTGGTCGTAGCTATGGCGAGTGTTCAGACGGTAAAGGCACACATTTACTAGGCTGCGGCGGCCATATCGATGTCTCTCTCTATTTTCGCTGTTTCTTCTGGTCGCCTTACACGAATCGAATACATTCCTTGAGCGATTGGTTATATTAATCAAAAAGATAAAATAAAATATTATTATTATTATTATTATTTTAATTTTAGACTAATGAATTGAATTCTTAGACTAAAAAAAAGACATTGAGCACTAGCAACACAGGCTATCGGCTCAAAAAATAAAATAACAATGCCGTCTAAGACCATACAGATCGATTTAGGGGATTAATACATTTTGCTTTATCTCATAGCTTATGGGCATACAACATATGTGAATCAACTTAATTTCTTTCATTTAGTTTGTTCCAATTTCCAATGGAATGTCAAGCTGACTAAAATTTTCTACATTTTATATGGTATTCGATATTTTGGACACTACCTAATAAAAGAAATTATCACTGTCAAGAGTTTGTTCATATTAATGAAAATCGAAATTCTAGTATTTCTAGTAAACGTAGCAAAAGGCCATAATATGAATTTATCTTATGTGTAATAAAATTATTTGTTTTCCTGGGTGACATTATATGTTATGTCATTTTAACGACCGACGAAGCATGTACGACCTTTTCAGCTTTCTGTACAGATATGAATGAAAGGTTTGTGTAAGTACTTTCGACGAATGCCTGAAGGACTGCCGTTCCTTTTCATTACCATTCGCTTCTCGACTTCTTGGTATAATTTTCATTGCTATTTTGGTTGTAATATCAAAAATTCTTCCGCACATGAATTGTAAGACCTTGCCATCAATGTCAATGAGTTTTTGGTTATGCAAAAAATTGCAGCATTGACGACGATAATGATGATGATGATGATGATGATGATGATGATGATGCATAAAGTTGATGAAATCTTTTTCTTGCTTATTCCATCATATTCCGTCTGGTTTTATAGGTTTTTAAACAAGAAATGTTTTATGGTAATGACGTTCTCGTAATGGCGAAAGTTAATTAAAAATTTGTTTACGTGAATAACTATTCAAACAGAATAGCAGCGCAATTTTATACTCATCACAGAGAAAAGGATATTATGTCAGCTTTGGCATTCCTTTTGAATAATTCAAAGATGTGCATGTTTTTGGTCAGTTAATAAGAGATATACGAGATTTTCTAAGCTGAAACATATCTTTTAATTAACTGGATTTAAGATAGGAAAAGAAACATACAATCGTGACAATGGCAAAGAGCTGGGTTTCTCTCTAACTAGAGAAATAACGCAACGTTTAAGATCAAATTTTATTCTGCGAAATAAAATTTTAAAGAAACAATTGTGGTTTCGTTAAATCGACAGGCGAAGAGACGTAACTGTACCGATTGTTCATATAAGTCATAAATATAACATATCGCTTGAATAAGTTGCCCGTCTGCCACTTATATGGCAACACTGTTGATATATCCATAGGATTTCTGGATGGTGGCCGCCTTCGGACAACACATAACAAAATTTCACAGCATTTCGATCGCTAGTTTACAAGTGACAGTTGCTTCAGCGACGTTGCTTTTGTAATTTTCAAAACAATGGAAAAATCTGAATGAATGCTGAATACTCTGGTCGCCCGAATCCGGTAGATACTCGGGAAAACAACAGAAAAATCGACAAAATCGTTTTGGAAAACCGAAAAGTATACTTGCATGAGATACATGACATCGTGAAGACATTCCACGACGGTTCATCCACAATTTTTCATAACGTTTCCTCACTTTTGACAACAAAGAAAAGTTATGGCGTCCGTACTTTCGAATGCACTTGACGCAATACTCATGGACTATCTCGGAAAGGAACAAACGATCAATAGTGAATATTATGTAGCATTATAAGTGCGTTTCGAAAGAAGTTGCCCTTTTTATTTTTCTCGAAAAATATTTATTTATTCAATAATGTCTACTTTGTCACCTTCAAAGTAATCCCCCTTAGATGGCATAGACTTGTGCCAACGCCGTCTTCAATACTCCAAGGACTTTTCTAATTCCCTTTTTGGTATGTCCATGATCGTTTCCAGCGATGCGGTGTTCATCTCCTCAATCCTGAAAAAACTTTAATCCTTCCTCAGCAACCTTTCTAGTAGTGTGTCTCCATAACAATTTTGTTTCCTGCCTCAACGAATTCATCATTTGTTGGTGGAGTGCGGCATTCAGGGTGGGCATCGACATTAACATCTTCTCGACTTTCTATGATGAGTTTGCATCAATTATGGATATTTCTTTGTGCTATTCAAAGCAGACTCGTTCACCCGTTGCCAACGGTAGCAAAAAATCGTCCAATCACGGCAAAACACGTCTAAGCTGTTGGAAAGTCACCTTTTTTTTGAACTCACTTCATATTATGAAGTCATCGGCATGCATTTTGAAAGATTTGCCAAGCCTGCGAGAGACATAGACGCCCTCATAGCTTCTCCAAAATGTTGCGTTAAATTAGTTCTTCATTCTATATATCCAATCAATATATCCTCTCCGTGTGAGGAACCTTTTTAATATATCGAATAATATGTTAAAGGCATTTTCGACATATCTGCCTAAAATTTAATATAGGATTACTATTAATTGGTCGTACTGGCAGATCTTTTCACGCCTAATAATGTACGCGAATACTAAGACCAATATTGAAATCAAATTGCACGGCTATATCGATAATCAGAAATATTTTTTGATATCTGTGTCAAATTTCACACCACAAACGTCATTACTGCTGCGCTTAATTTTGTACGACAGAAAGAGTAGTTTTTGCGATTTTTACAATATCTTTGAGAAGATGTTTCCTGGCTGTGAATCGGTCATGAAACGCGGAAAATGAGATTTAGCGGTCCAGAAACCACCACCGCTTAATCGAGAGAATAGCATGCAAAAGGTGAGCCAATACCGAAGAAGCCCTACCAAAGTCGCTCAAAAAGCTCAACAAGTTGTTCGGTTATAGTGGTGATGGGCACTACGATGGGCACTTCCTTCCATCAAGGCTAAACTGCTAGTAAGGGATATTATATGCGAAAAGAGGCCGGAATAATTTTAAAAAAATAAAAAATTAGGTTGATCATGCTGTTTGGACACACTCGCATATTTAATTAATAATATTAATTCGAATCTTGCTCGAATTCACCTTAAAGCCCATGTTTCATCACGTCATTGATTATTCCATTTCATATACTTCATAGCAAGTTATATGTGTATGTGCGTGTATCTGTTGGTCATGATTATTAAATTTCCTTTTGAAAGCATCAAAGCTGGGCTGCAAAAGAAGGCATTTATTCTTTATTTTTTATTTTTAATATTGATGTTCGTTATTATCAATTTTATTGGGTCACTTCTTTACGACCTTAAATATGGCACTGCGCCAAGACATCTTACAGAATCCATAAATATTCCTGCGCAGGAAAAGCACCTTAATAGAAAAAGAAGAAGAAAAAAAAAGAAGAGGAAGAACTTTAAATTTTCTTTTATAAACACGCATTTATGGAACAAATTGCAAGTCTGGAAATCTTTCAAGTACACTGCCAGTGACAGTTTTAAATTAGCGCCAGCGCTTAACATGATTTTATTTTTCTTAACAAATGATCACAAATTTTGTATGTCAGTGAGAGAAACGTTATAGTGTCACAAATCTCATGGTTTTTCTTTCCCTTACTTTTTATTTTGCAATTTAAAAAAGGTCAAGCTTTCATTTACATTTTGAACGAATGTGTAACGAAGTTCTTCGAAAATATAAAAGAATTAAACGCAAAAAAAAAAAAAAAAAAAAACAGAGAAATTATTTACAACAATTTATCAAGGATTTGTTTTCTATAGGTTTACCTTGAAAAAGCCGGAAAAAAAAAAAATAAATAAAAGAAAGGAAAACTAATTTTTTTTTCTTTTTGTCTATCTCTTTAAATATTACGAACGTTATCGATATTGTGTGACTTTGATTGCTTTTGCTTACCAAAAATAGCTTGTTTGTCTTTGGTGGGTGGTGGTGGGGTAATATTTTGTGCGAGCCTCGCTATAAAATGATTGCAAAATCATGCAAATTTTACACGAACGAAAATGAGAACAAGAACGATTGTCGTAACCTCGGGCCGGAAATGAGAAGCAACGACTTAACGCAGATGTCATTGCCGGTCGGTTGGCTGCGCCAACTCCTTTTTTTTTTTCCTTTTGTTTTCTTTCCTTTTTTTCCGACATTTTTTCCACTCAAGGCTACAGAAAAGAAAATTCATACAGAAAACATGAGATAATATCGCTGTCACTGTACATAAGCGTATGTATTTTGCAACATTTAGTTTTTCATTATTCAATGCCATGCAAGCGGACGTCGTTTTCTTTTTGTTTTTTGTTTCTTTTTTTTTTTGGTTTTTCTTGTTTCTTCTTCTCCTTTTATGTTAGTTTAAAACGAAATTCTTGTCTTAACAACAACAATAGCACTGTTACATAGATAGATTTTTGGCTCTGCTTATTATTGTTACCTGCAAAGGTCGAACGTGTTCGGTTTACGGGTCTTGCTTATTCTCATCTAGCGGTTATAATCGAATACGTGTTTATAATTTTTATATATTTAATATTTTACACATGCCAGCCTCAATCTCAACGCTCATGCTTATCGTTCTTGCTTACAAAAAAAAAATAAAAATAAAAATTTATTTAAGAAAATTTTAAATTACAAGAACGAATCAATAGCAACAAACTTTTAAATAATTCTAGAAAAACTGCTCTCAACAAAGTGTTGGAGAGAATTTCGTCGACAGAAACGAAAAAACCAAGAAAAAAAAAACAAAGTCACAGAATTAGTCTTAAAGTAATATTTTCTGCTTGCCCGACATAGACCTTTATTGTTCGTGTCTCTTATGCGCTTTAGTTTCTAAACCCTATGAAAAATTGATTAAACACTGGCACTTTTGTATACTTGATATTGACACGAGCGTACGTAGGCGTCACGCTAACTATAATAGAAAACAAAAAACATATTTTCATTTCAACAAGCAACAAATGGAATTCGCAAAATATTTGATTGAAGAAGCTTTTATATTCCAAAGTGCCATAAGTCCAATTAAAAAAAGAAGCAGTTAATGGAAATTTTAATAAGGCGTAACCTCTTCTATAAATAAAAAATATATCTTCTACATGTGAGGAACATTTTCGAATATCGAATAATATATCGCATGAGCAGCTAAATAGGCAGGGAATCGCGACCAAAATCGCAATGATCGCGGATTCAAATCGCAGGTACGGCAAAGTTCTTATTACAGGCGAGCATATGATTTAAGTTATCGGGTAGCTTTCAAATCCATATTTTGCAAATTTGACATGAAAAAATAAGAAAATTCAAGTTAATTTTTTTTTTAAATTGAGATTTCTCCGTTCCTAATAATTATAATTGAAGTAACTTTCTCCTTATTATTAATTATTCCCACTTCAGTGTATATTGCGCTCTAACAGATATAGCTTAACTAGTGCTAATGTCTTAATAAGTAAAGACACTATAATGGAACACGCTCATCAAGCGCCCCAAATGTCCAACACAATTATTCATACAACAACTTTTTAAACTAAGGCCTTAAACTGAAAGTGATCGAAGAAGTGATCCAATCTGAACTCGCTCGTCCTTGAATCAAATTTCGTCATATTATGTAAAAAATTTGCGACCTGTGAGTTGAATGCAAAAATCTCGAATGGACAGACGGACAGACAAGATTAAGTCGATACAGAAAGCAACTCTGAATGGACCGGTACAATAAAAAGTGGCTCCATTCCAAGTCCTTCTGAATGTTGCATACATCCGCGCACACTTTATATATCCTTGCACCAAAAGTAATGGAGGCTATAGAAAAGAATAAAATAAGTAAGTAAGACGGCTCTAAATGATCTGATGGAGCGGTGAGAAGTAATTTTACTGTTGTTTTTTAATTTTCTTCCGCCTGTCCTTTTGTCACAGAAAGTGATCGAATTTCCCTTTTAGATTTTTTCAGCACTTTTTAGACTACCTCCAATATGAGGCCTTGTGTCGAAAAATCATTATATGAATAACTGCGTGAAGGGAAATGGTGTAGAGTGTTTACTTGTGAGCCGCAAGAGGATTTTAAGAAAGAACATTGAACTCGCACTAATGTGGGTAAGGATTGCTCACTCAGCAGATAAAATTATACGTGCTCTTGACCACAAATTTCTATCCTCAGATTATTTATTGCAAACAACAGAGCTTTTTGTTAGGGAATTGGGGAAATAACATTGAGGAAAAGGCATCAGTTATCCCTTCCTCAAGACTATTGTAATGCAATAAAAACTTGGCGAAAAAAACTTGCTTAATTTTTTATGAAATGAAAAGAGACGGCCAAATCTCTAGGAGAGAGAATATCAAACGTGATAAAAGAACGGACTGACGGAAAATGTACTGGATGAGGTTTTAAAGGCTTGGATTGGACAATATTTTTTACGAGATTAATGTGGAAGAAAGCGCTTCATTTAAAATAGATTTTTTACTTCGAGAACAAGGAAAGGCTAAACACAATTACTATGTTGTCATTGCATAATATTTCAAGACCTACTAGAAGAAGAAGAAGGTGAATGATATGATGAGTTTACTGCCCTACAAGTTATTTAATAGCACTAAACTTCATTGCAGAAATAAGTTTAATATGTAACTTTTTTTTTTATTTTTATACATCTGAGTTATCTTAGATCGAGTCTTTAAGGTAAATGAAAGGCTTAAAAATATGGACTTAAATTTCCTCTTGATATCATATTTTATAATATGCTGCAAAATAAAATTAAAACAAATAAAACAAAACTTAATTTGATTAACGTTTGCCAATATTGTTAAGTTAATTCAAGTGCAAATCCTTAATCATTTCTATGCAAGAAAAATTCGACTTACACCATTTTCAAATATAATTATGTCAAATGTGACTATGTCAGTTAATGGTTTGAAACTATTCGTATTTTGAGCTTTGATTGGTCTATACACTACGTCTTATCCGTTTCGATGACGTGATCTTTAATTATGCTAACGTTCGCTATAAAACACCGCATTATAGTACTTCGCATGAACACATACACCCAAATTATTTAGCAATTGTCTGTAACTTTTGGAATGTAGTTACGGCAGCTCTTAGAAAGCCTCTCGCTATACGATTTCTAATGGTTACGTTCTAGCAGTTTAGGAGAATTAATAAACTTCTTGATCCTTCTTGATACCATAGAGGGTAAGATATATTAAGGAATGCAAATGTGTACAACAACAACAACGACTTGTAGTAGACTCATTTTTCATTATAGCGATCGCTTCAGAATCAGGTATCAATCTAAGCTTGTCTGTCCGTCTGTCCATCGATCCTACTATCCACCTTGCTTCTTTGTTTTCAACCTACAAGTCCCAAATGGTTCGCATCAGCCCCGACTTTTTCGTTCGCCTCCCATTCAACTTATACAACTGACTGTGAGATTGGGTATTGTATTTAATGCTAGTGTTGTTACGCTAGTGTTGCTACTCATTTTACCGTGCAAGTAGTACAAATATTCTATAGCAATAGCTAATAGTAGTATCAGTCCGCCTAATCAAGCTTGCTTTGTTGTTTATTAGGGGAAAATTTCATAAATTTTCCATAAGATTTTGTAAAACCTCCAATAAGTTTATAAAACAGTCACTTAAGTAGGTCTTCTTTAATATGTGTATCTATGTTTATGATTGTGTATTATAATTTTATATCTTACACGATTTTAAAAAGATAAAGTTGTTTTAAATAATTGAAATGGAAGTGGAAGTGGAAGTAGAAGTGGAAGTGAAAACAAGGGAAATAGTAAGCCCTGACATTTACACAGAAGAGAACAACCCATAAAGTTAAGGCTATTTACGCTAACACAATTTATAATGTAGATAACAGGCGATAGTTATACACATGCACACACAGCCAGACACAGTCAAATAACAGCTTACCGTTTTCGCGCCTGCTGAAGACACTATACTACTCATGTCACTTTTCTCCATTCATTGTGTTGCAAAGCAAAAAAGCATTATTATATTGTTTATAAATTTTTACGTCACAAGGCAAATTTTTTCATTTTCAACATTGTTATGCACCGATTAAAAAAGTATATTCATTTTTTCATGCTGTTCACCGTCATCGCACGTAAGCTTTTGAAATGAAATTAACAGGAAAGTCCGATCAGCCAGCTTTTGTTTTACTTATTTTTCCAAACCATAAATTTCGGAGAAGGCATTTAAATTTCAACATAAATGGATTCGCATTAAGCGGGTTTTTTGCTCAGTCTCGCTTTTAATAACACAGCTAAATTTGATATGATGAACCTTGAATCTTGATACATGACACCACGAATTTTTTCTTAACGATCTTATTAAGCTAAAAGCAATCGTCATCCAACCGAAAAGGTTTGTTATGGAAATCTTCAACTTCTTCGACATAATTGCAACTGAAATTACGTCGCTTCGGCTTCAATTCTTGCATCAACGATATATCATAACAACCCTAGTGCAACTTTTTTACTGCTGCTAGTACAGCATCGTCGCATAATCGCGATATCTACTCCTTTTTTGCATATGGGTTTTGCGAAGAGTATGCACAGATTTGAAATTTTACGGGGAAGTTTTAATTTTCGATTATCTACGGATGTGACCCATTAATACAAGGCCACTTGAATTTCTTACGAAAAAATTGCGAGCTTTGATAACAAAAATAATTTTAAGCCTAAGTAAGTAGCCGAAGTATGTACAGTGTTTTACGGCTAAGTAGTAAGCTCTTTAATCAATTTTCAGTCCACAAACAAGCTTGCTGCTGTTAAAACTGTTAAAGAGTAATGGAATCTAAAGATTAGTCCCTAAGGAAAAAGTATTTAATCAAAATACTCTAGAAGATCGATTCGTATGCTGAGACGTGTGCAACGAAAAGAAGCCTTTATTAATGTTACATAATAAAGAGAAAGGCATATGCAACGCTCACAGCCGAAGATTTTTGAACTAAGCAAATGTTTTCCAGGGTTATTATGCCCATCGTATATATATCTTTATTCAGCAAAGACCCGTATCAGACTGAAAATGGTAAAGAGTCCTTCTGCGCTTATAAACAAAAAAGAAGAAGAGAATTGATTAAAAGTACAAATCAGTTAATGATGTTCAATATATGTTGGGCGAATACGGAGCTGATTAGGTTCATCCATTGGACGGGGCATTCGCCTTTCTAATAGAGGGTTCTAGTTAGCAGCCGTCAGAGATCGAGTGAGCAAATATAACTCATAATCAAGAAGAAAGCGGTTAGTGTCGGTGGGCTATCCGTCTGTCTATCTTGTATTCTTGCGTTCAACGTAAAGGTCACACATTTTTAAATACTTTGATGATATTTGCAAGATGCTTTAGTCAATGACCGGACCACTTTTTCGACCACTTCCCTTATAACACTTCTTTTTTAAGGCCATCGTATGAATTACTATCATAAGCGTATCTAGATTTCGGAAAAATGAACTTTCTTGATCCCTACACATGCAGTCATCACTCAATCTTTGCGTATATGACCTAAGGTAGTGATAGACTTGTGTTAAAGCGAGTACACAATTTCAAATTCTTGAACACTCTTCACATGTGGAGAATTTCGATGTTAAGCTAATTGCCATCCATCAAAAATCCATTCAAGAAAATACTCGGCTTAGAACAGGTTCATGCAGCACAAATTTGTCTTTTACTTAACTTAAGTTGATGAGTATCCAAAGTTCGTTTCGAGCCGACTATAAATGTGTCTTTTCCGCCAATTTTTCGTTTTTAACGTCTTCCGCTATTAGTTGACTGTAAACAACGTTCAATGAGGTTTCAGTTTCAGCGGTTGTCGCTTATTTTGTTTGTCGTTCGTTTCGCTGAGTCACATGCTGCGATTTTTAGACGTATTTCTAAAGCGCAAAAAAAGCAGAAACGCCAACAAATGACAACTTTTTACAAAAAGGAAAAAAATAAAAAAAAAAAATAAAAAAACACAGCCTTGATAAACATGACACATTCTAAGGCAAGTACAAGACTGTATCTAAAGGTTTTCTGTGCATATGCGGAGGAAAGGTTTGCATATCACTTCTACTCTGTATACTCTATATGCTAAGGCTTTTCAAGAAGGCGTTTTAAGACATAAAAGGAGGATTCATTTTTTTTTTATTTTTTTTTTTTTTTTGTTAAACAAATTACTTTTAGAAAATTCAGGATATAAACTCGTTGTACAATATATGTATTCACGGAAATCTGTACGAAACAGTTTACACTATTCGCTTAACAATGCCCGAAGTTATAATCACACAATCTCAGTTTAATCAGAAATTATGTGCTTTAAACAACGATAGACAAAAGCTTTTCATATAAAAATGTTCGTTTCAATCTTCATAGAGAATAAAAAGAAAAAAAAGGGAAAAAAAAGGAGATGTGTATGTATGCTATCTCTGAAAATTCAGTTGTAGTTAATGGGATGAGTACAAGGAATGAATTGATTTTTTGTTATATTCCTTTCTCTACCCCCTTTTTGGTCCCGCATTTACCGCATCGCCTCTTCCATTCATTTTAAAATTATCTGACATTTCCAAAAGAGAAAAAAAGCAAAAACATAGTCTATGTGATTTTATCCTATGGTTTGGCTCCAAAGTCAGACAATAAGGATAAAATAACTGAAATTTGACTGCACTTTAATTGCTTTGGGTTTTCCATCAATAGCAACTGTATTAGCAACAATATATGCCACACATCGGCCTATGCAAAAGCATATACATTCCCACACACAGTACACGAAAGAGTGTCATTTCGTATGTACGGACGTATGCTTTTGCTGTCTCTTTGCAAGAATAAAAAAAAAAATCTCCAAATTGTTGTCCTGTGATTGAATTGATATTTACGCACTTGCGGTTTTAAGATTTACGTTTTTTTTTTTTTTCTTTATTTGCTGAAATTGCTATAATCGTTGTTTTTGTTGCTGTTGTTTTTTTTTATATGCATATATATATATATGTTACGTTTGTATATATATATTTCAATGTATAACTTTATATAGAATATTCGTGTTTGTGCATGTTTATGTGTCTGTTTCATATTTGATTTTATTTTGTCAACATAGTTGTGCATACAAGTATTGGTTATACTTTAGTGATTGCCCGAAAAAATCATATAAAAAAAAAACCCACAAAAAAACCCAAAAGGTATTTCATTAATATTGTAAATGCGTATATATATATATATATATATGCGTGTGTGTATGTGTGTATACTGACTGTCGTTATTACAAGTCAATTTATTTACTTTGAGTCTTATTTGGTTTTTTATATGATATACACAAACATATAAAATATCTGTACATATATATATATATATATATATATATATATGTATGTACATACATGTCTCGGTTTTTGTTTTTTTATATATTGACAGCATATAAAACATTTAAAGTAATTTGCATATGTGTGTATACATATAAACATACATACATCCAAGTATAATGAATATATATATATATATATATACATGTTAATGTTATCCGTATGCATTCATGAGAATGCGAAAACTGCTTTTAACCGCCTGAGGTGTAGCAAAAAAAAAAAAAAACAAACACACACACACACAAACACATAAGCGTATGCAGCAGAATGAGTGGTGAAAGAAAGCTTTTGCGGCTATGCAAAATACAGTAAATTAAAATTTTAAATAAATCAATCATATTTCACACTTAAAAAACTTAGATTTGTGAAATATTATTTTCTACAAAATAATTGACTCCATTCATTAGAAAAATCAGGGAGAAGAAGCAAAACCAATAAAACAAACCAATCGAATAAAATTCATATCAAAACTATTTTCAACGTATATCCCTTAAGCCGGCAAAAACTTTCAGATAAAATTTTATAAATTAATATCAATATACATGGTGCGGTACTCTAAAGTTATTACTTTAGACGGGCAGTACAAGCAGGCCATGAGCTAAAAGCTCATGAGCTTAGCGAGCAGCCTAAAAACGTTATAAATGTTCGTGAAAGGTAGAAGTGACTATGGAAGAAAACCTTCACCTTCGGCTAATTTGACGTAAAAAATATATTAGGAGTGGCTCTTACATCTCGTAAATTCGAAATTTTAAACGCCTTCGAAATGTAAGCAAAGAAATCTCCAAAAACGTCGTCCTTCCGTTTCATATTCAAAAAAAAGAAAACCTATATCGCAAACAAATATCGGACTGGCTGTCTTGTGCCTTATATCGAAACACAATTTTCTGCTAGCAACTAAAATCGGTTTTAAGGCATTTAGAAGGAATGACAAAATCTGATATTCGCACACAGTGGAAGAATTTAAAGTTCAAGGAAGAGTGAATCTTTGTGCGCCCTGTGAAGTGAAGTGTTGAAAAGTGATGAGTCTGTCGTGTGCACAGACAAGACAACTTTCTTCGTACCTAGTTTTTCTACTGTTGTAGATAAGATCCAGCGGCATGAACGAAGCCAAGGAATATTGGAAATAAAATGTAACCAGAGGGAAATTTAGCTAACGGTATAATAGTTAAAAAATTATCAGCCGGCCTAAAATATATTACTCACACTTTTCTTCACGATCAAAGACAAAAAAAGCAAACGGCTTTCGCCATACAAGGTATACATGCAAACGATTGCGATAACCCTGCGTAGAATGTTTAGTTTTCGTTTTGGATTTTTAGGTTCTGTGATTTAAAAAAATTTATTCGATCGTATCTCTCACTTTCCCCAATCCGCTACGAACTCGAATTACTTGTAAAATATATGATATCGCATAACAATTCTCATCGCTAATGCTTATTGTGCGTTACACCGCTTGTGGTCGGAGATATATTAAGTTTCTGTGAATATTTATTGCATCTTGCGTTAAACTGTCTTCGAGTCAACATCGTTCTTTGAAAGGATTCAAACTTGTGTGTCCGTCTATTCGTCTTGTATCCTTGTGTTCACAGGTCAAAAGTTTTGTAATATATTGATGAAATTTATTTGGCCCAACGACGAGGGCTATTAAAGATCGTACGGATCGACTAATTTTTTCTACCACTCCCTATGGGACGCCTTATTTTGATAAGTCTTAAAAGGAAAAATATTGCAATATTTGGAATTTCGCGACCAAAATGGTTTACCAATAATATTTCTCTGTTCTAAACTGCTTTAAAAACTTTGGATCGGATGGGGAGAATTTTTGAGCTCCTTGCCACATAACCGTTTCTATGGCCACAGAGTCTCTATTTGGCAAAAAAACGTAATTTTCAATACTTCATAACGCAAATTCGTTCAAAATAGAAAATTGACAAGGAAGGCAACCTAAACGAATTTGCACCATGTGGGCCTATTTTTTGCATAGCACCGCCTAAAAGGATTCTCAGGAAGTGTAAACCCTTATATGTCAAAAAGATCTCATTTTCATTATTTTATTGGACCTTAGTAAATTAAAATTAGGCAATTTGGATAACTTAGGTCAATTCCTTAGACCGCACCATACATACAGCAAAGTTCGTCTATAATTATAGAGTCGCCAATTTGTGGCTTGTTATGACGGAAGCAACAAGGAAATAACAAAATCTATGAGAAGTAAATTATGTTGATATTTGAGTGTCCCCCACTACAACAATTTTCATCAATATTATGAATTTACATAGAGATTATTCATCACTTTTGATGTATTATTAACTAAGCGAAGTCGTCTGGTGTATTCAGTGGTTCACCATGCCCGGCTATAGCGTTCTCACATGTTCCCTAAAAATTGTAAATATATTTATAAAGGTTGAATGGTAGCTGAGTTTCTGTAACAGTTTTTTTTCTTTTTTTTTCGATTACTTGGAAAAGTGTCAATTTTGCAATAACAATAAGGTTTTTTGAAAAAACAAAAAAAGTTCCAACACGTATTAGAGGCAAGACTTGTAATGTTACCCTCGTACCAGCCAACATATAGTTGAGCATACATATCACACTAAAAAAAAAAAAAAAAATAAATAAATAAATAAATAAATTTTTAATGAAAAAACCAATAGTAACAAGTACAAGCAAAACTATCTATTGCTAACAATAGCAACGACAATAACAAATTCGCTAAACAATGATTACCGACAAATTTAACCAGTGTCTCGTAATGAAAAACAAATATAATAAAATAACAAACTCGAAAACAAATTGCAACAAAAAACCGAAAAATGTCATGATCCACACATGCTATATATACATATACATATACATATATGTATATGTTATACTTAGATGAAGGCGAATAATAAAAGTAATGTAAAATGAAAACAGAAAAGTTGAGAATTTTACAAACGTTAAAAACATGTCATGCATTTATGTGGGTGGAATATTCCATATTTAACGTTGGGTCGAAAATTGTGTGCGCGCGTGTGTGTGTGCATATGTCTGTGTGCATGTGTGTGAATTTAACTTTATAACAACAACAGCGAATGTGTAGCGTGTTAAAACCCATAATTGCATACAGTAAGCAATTTACTGAAACTTGAATAAAAAAAAGTTTTTTTTTGTTATAGAATGCCATCCTTTTTAGATTGCGTTGTGAAAATTGTATAAATATTCCTTTAACGGTAAAGGCAATAGCAACACTGCGCACTCTACACTAATGTTTAATATGCATTTGTTTATTTACATTATAAATTTTAAATAGGCATGTGTGTGTGTGTGTGTGCGTGTGCATATGTTTAACATGTGTTTTTATTCGGGTTTCAAACATTTTTCGACTAATTTAAAAACTTATTTAGGTTAACAATGTTTTAATTGGTGTGTGTTGATGTGAAATTTATTTTTTGTGCAAGAGCGCGTAGAGATATGCTCTTTACCCGGAACAATCAGCGATGAATATAAGAATCAATTATTTACACATAACACTAATTAGAATTTATTAATGTTACTATGTATGTTTTTGTCTTTGAACGCCAATGCAAATTTGATAGAATGCGTTAACTTTGTTTTTTGTTTTATAACAAAAAGAATACAAAGACCATATGTAGAAATGATATTCTTTGGTAATTTCCTAAAATCAGAGCAGTGATCGTAAAACTTCCAAGTAATAGTTAACACTAGAACTGACGGGTAAGTCATTTTGATGCTTTTTCATTTTCCATGCTAGAAACATGGTTGCAATCTACCTAAATACATGCCCGCCATTAATGCGAAGCTAAATGAACCTCGAAAGAGAAACGATATCTTCTTCTTTTCATATCTTCATCTATGACCTTCGATCCTACGAAGATATTTTGGAAAAGCTGGTACTTAAATGTTCACTAAATGCACCTTCATGTCTTGACCGTACCAGCCGCAGTTCATGGTTAAATAGTTGACTTTGCATCTATGGTTTGTTCAATATTTATTGAATGCTTTCTGCCACCTTCAGTAAGTTTTGATCACAAATTTTTATTTTGCTTACCTCGTAAGCACCTCGAGCCTACAATGTGGCTATAAAAGCGTAGAATTCATTTATTCCGGACTTCCATCCTTATGCCAAACCTCCACTGCGGTGCAAGTGTCGATTTGGGACATCATTTCGATTTTCGATTAATATACGAAAAACAGTGCTTACTTCATCGAGTATAATGCTTCGGTTCGCCTAAGCAGTTGGGCCTGTGGTTATTTAAATATAATATAAGCTGGCAATCTACCAATACATCTATTCTCTAATTTCTCTCTCACGCAGCGCCGTCAGCAGCAACGAATTTGTACCGCTCTTCTTTTTCGAGATCACTGTCTGAATAGAGACAACATCGCTTTCTCACTTTGTGAAGATTTCGATTAATCTCTTCATCACCTACTCATCATCTTCTCATCACTAGAAACCATCGGAACTGGAGAGATCACTTTCATTCGCAACAAAACTTGGGACTGAACATATAGTCCACATAACACTCCTGCAGAGTTAGTAGTTTTTTCGTACTATTCGCGCATAGTCGCATTTGGCTGGGATCAGTCACAACTTCTTCGCTTATATTGCACTTACATGAGCGATTGATATTTATGCAAAATACTCATCGCTCTTTAAAGTGCTCCGAACATTTTGAACTGCGCCGAGCATTTTTCACCCAAGTGTTTGTAATGGTAAGTTCACATCAGGATAAGAATTAAAGTTCACTTCAAAACTGACTTGCGAAAATCATTTAACTTTTCAGGAACACTTCGAAGATCTATAGTAAGAGGGCAACGGTTTTATTGGACAGATGGGAAAAGATATCTGTTAATTTGTCACACACTTAGTTGAATAAAGTGTATTCGTTCAAATTATAAGAAAAATGTCACCAAGTCTTTCTTTTGCGTAATATTTGCCATCAATTCTTGTAGATTTGCGGGGATTGTGGCTTCATTTTTCTTAACCAGAAATAAACAATGCAAATTGATTTTCCTGAATTTCTCCCCTCATCTGTAGCCTATCATTTATTTACTAACACTCTCTTAATCGCAAAAATTCGGTTAAACAAAACTTGGCAGTTACTTACACTTTTAGTTTTTGAGTTCTATAGTGAAGTTATAGGGTGACTGTAAATAGCTGCGACGAAAGAGTTTTATTCGCGGCGGGAAAACTTTTAATAACCAAAACCTTTTTGTTACATATAGCGAGTACATCGCTTTACTGAAGATAGTTTTCCTAAATAATTGCAAGTAAAAGAACTTTGGCGATTGTAGCAAAATTTTGGACGGATCATGCCAGTTTTGAAACCTATTTTCCTGCCAAGTAGATATACAGATAAATTGCAACTTTCTTTATAAGCTTTCGCTACTGGATCCTTTGATGTTTCTAGGTTCTGCAAGAGATAAACCAAATCTAATGTTGGTGTATCCCTATCCCCTGGCATTGATTTGATATGGAATGAAAGTCTTTCCATGAACAAATTATACTCTCCTCGTGCTATGATATAAAACTTAAATTCGTACGTATTGGTCGAGATGAATATAATAAAACGAGCCATGGTTTTGATAAGAAAATATAAATAAACATAAAAACTTTGATTTGAATTATGTGGGAATATAAAAGCATCGCTTCGCGATAGCAAAGTTTAATACGAAGCCAGTGTGTCATGACATAAAGCAAAGCATCTCATATATAAAATTTGATTATCTGAAAGTTTATTATTATTTATATTATCTATCTAATAACTGAACACTCCCAAGATTCAACGCAATGTCAATTTAACTGCTTTGGTTAGCGGCACATTTCAAAACGATTTAAGAGTAACGTTTTCGCTTATTTGAGTCAAATGCACGGTCTAATGATAAAAGAATTAAAATAAATCAAAATATGGGAAAACTTACATAAGCTTTAAAGCATTCATAACTGAAATTGCAACGCATCAAATACTGGCGTCAGTACTGTATGCATTACATGTTGAATGATAAGTGGGCTAAGCCTAGAAATTTTAATGCTATCATGATTTTTATGAATAGAGATATACATTGACTTTGTTTTGTTTTTGCGAAGGGGTTTGCAAGTAAACAGTTGAATGAAACAAAAGACGGTTCTATAAAAACTCACTTTAATATTCTACGTCGCCTTCAATTAAAGGCTAATCCAGGGGAAGGCTAATGCCGCGGAAAAGACAGTAAATGCCAACATCGCAAAACAAAATTGGCGTTGGAAAAATATTTTTATATTCATCTATATGTCTCTTTCAAAGTAATTCCCCTTAGATGTAATACACTTGCGCCACTGCTTTTTCCCATCTACGAAGCCTGTCTCGTATACGCTTTTTGGAATGGCCTTGAACTCTTTCGGTGCCATGGTCCTTTCATGGGTCTTTTCAGTTTCGGGAATAGGAAAAAGACGCAGGGGGCCAAGTCGGGTGAGTACGGTACCTTGATTATTGTGTCTTTTTTGGCCAAGAAGTAACGTACGGGCTGGTGGTGCAAAAACCACGCCCAAAACAATCTCAACAACGTCTCTCTCATTAACAATTTTCTTCACCGCTTCAATGTTTTCGTGGGTGATTGATGTGCTGGGGTG
Organism: Glossina fuscipes; assembly: GCF_014805625.2. NCBI lineage: Eukaryota > Metazoa > Arthropoda > Insecta > Diptera > Glossinidae > Glossina > Glossina fuscipes. The sequence continues at coordinate 22,457,450 of NW_023998416.1, forward strand.
TCCAGGCCGGGCATCGTCGTTACTATCTTCCCGGCCTTCTGAAACGAGTTTTACCACTTGTAAAACTTCTTTTTTGCTCAAAGTATCAAAACCAAACTAAACTTGCAGAACATCTGATAATGTCAGCATGTGTAGCAACGTAGCAAAAAAAAAAAAGATCGTAAAACGAAAGACGAATGTACACAGCGTACGAAATTTGAAAAGTCACGTTTTTTTTTTTTTTTAAAACATCTCCTGTCTCCATTTATCTATGAGGTGTCTTTACATAAGACAAGGTAGCAAGACCAAATACCAGTTTGCTTCTATTCTGTTGAACCTGACCGAAGCTTGCAACTAAGACGCAGTACACATATTTTCATGCCCTATAGAATTTATCGACCCCTTACTTGCCAAGCTACCAGCAAACTCACAAAACTACAATTGTACTTAGTCTGAGGTGAAGGGTGTCCAAAATTTGCTTTTCGACGAAGATAAATTTCTGGCTTGAGTAATTTAATTTGAAGATAATGAAAACGATAACTTCAGGCCAAGCTTGATCTGATGAAATATACACTTTAATTAACAGACAGACCGACAAACACAGCTAGATAGAAATGACGTAGTTCAATGCGGATTCTAAGCAAATTCTATAAAGAGTGGGACAAAAACACAAGTGTTCGCGATGGTCGATATACGAATCTTCCGGTTAAGTAAAACAACTTTGCATAATTTCGATGATCAGGCGAGAATCGATGTATTCAACGATAGGTATGGCCTTTGGTGACTTCTCGGTTTTTACTTTGCTGAAAAAAAAAAGAAGAAGAAGAAGAAAAAAGAGCATTGTTTAACTTTACCAAAACGAATAAATGATACCGAGATTTTACCTTATAGAGAATAACAAACATATCAGTAGTAAGAAAGAGAACGAATGCTATTATAACAGAAGGAACAAAGGAGAAATGAAAATTTTTGGAAGACATATAAACACTCGTTAAAACAAAATCAGAACAAAACATAGAAAAACGTGTTTTATTAAAGAATTTGTTTAGTGAACTTTTATTTCGTTTTTTATTAAGAACAACATGACTATTATGCTCACCACCCAGTTATGGGAACATATTCATTTTGTCACATTTGTTTGTAACATCCTGAAGGCAGCTTTGGAGCATACATATACTGGGTAAATATTGAATTCTGAACTGTCTGTTTATTCGTTTGTCGATTCGCCCATTAAGTCATCGACATCCTTCAGATTTATATTGTGTGTAAGTGAAGACATATCCAGGCTACAACATAAACTGACAATACCTCTGTTTTCAAATGCCAAATAAAGGATGTTTTGGTCATTAGTCATAAATTGCAATCATAAAAATTTATATATTCTATCAACATATGGTGGAGATAGATAGATAGATAGAAGATTTGCTTTAAGATGAATAGAATTTTCTTACTTCTTCTAGAGTACTTCTACATCCACACATTTACACATTTTATTCTAAAATGTTTGCAACACCTAGGGTCCATTTAAACGGTGTATCGTAATGTCGAGTGCCTGCAAAACTAAAGTTCAAATACGAATGAAATGTTGAATGTTCCTGCTTGTAGGACAGTAATACAAAATAGGCCAAATCGATCAAAGGACGCGCCTACAGTGGAACCTAAACTGAGGACACCTCAGTAAAAAAGATTGGTTTGTCACTCATTGCTCACAAAAGATATCTCTATAAAAATTTGAAGACGTATTCAATAGGCGTTGCTGTAGTAACTGTATCAAAATGGGGGAAACCGGCTACGCCTAATCAATATTATACTGGACGTTAAATTCACTTCTCTTGTGAAAACCTCTGTAACGCCCAGAGAGAAAGCTTTAAAAGCCCCTTAAAGTATGTGTATTCTCGAGCAGTGTCAATTTCGCATTGCACGTAAGCATATCGATCTGTTCGTCAGCCCATTCGTCTGCCTGCCTATTGGTATAATGTGTATGATAAACATTCAGCTGCTCATAAAAAAAGACTTAGTTCCCTAAATCTTGAAAATGGTCCAAACTAGTTAAAGGATACGCCCTCAATGCAATATAATCTGAGAAAATTTCGGGGTGTAGCATCCACGCCTATCCAGAGTTTTATAATACGAAAGTTTGATTTTTCCTTTTTATTTTTAGTAACAGTGATGGGTGTAAAAGATTCAGTCACAGCCGAATATAATTTCCTTACTTGTTTTTACTTTGATACCTGGGAAATCATATGTTTTATGGTAATAAAGCTAAGTTTGAAATGTGAGCTATGCGTTAGTTTTAAGGAGTTTTTGTTTTCCGTTTGAGTCGGGAGACGCCAGATCTGACGATGAAGAGGGATGCGTTACAACTTGCCAGCCTAAGCTGAAAGTTGTTGTCTTGATTGCTTTTGTCTTACGTGTACGGGCGTTGCCATGAAGCAAAGTCCCCTGTCGATTTCCTTTGCGCTCTCCCGACCTTTTTTCCTCTTAGCACTTCACTTAAATTAATTAGTTGATCTTGCTATCGCTTAGGTGTAACAGTTTCACCTACCTTTAGAAGTTCATAGCAAATGCATTTGCATGATTCCTTTACAGTCGCGCCAAGCACACAGTAGCATTTACCTGCATGAGATACGGACGACTGTCTCACTGCTTAGGATTGTCGTACTCGACTCATTTTTCATCGCTCGTAATTATTTGGTAAAGATAATTGCACTTCTCATGCCGTCTTAACAAGTTCCAGCAGATTCGCTTGTTGTTTTCTTCGGTCAGGTGATGAGGAACACGAATTAACGGTGCAGCAAGCTCGTTTTAGATCTATGCCGAATATTCATTTAGTAATCTTTGCGCCTTCGTGGAGCTCCATAGCGTTCACCGTCTTCAACAAACCACTTTCTAAATGTCCTATCACTTACTTTAGCTGGCTATATCACTTCCACGGTTCAGTTACATTTTTTACCAGATTAAGAAGAATAACATTCATTAGCGTAAATGCTGCCTGTTGACGTCCCTGTCTGATGTACACTAAACGACACATTGTAAACAACTGGAACTTACATCGTTCAAGCATTTCATTGTCTAAGTTATCTATGTATGAAATGTCAGGAAAATCATGAACGTATCAGGTAGATTTTATGGGGTCCGTGATGCGTGGTTGTACGCCATCTGACATACAATGTGGGGGATAAGTATGAAAACCTGACAAAATGTCGATTGTACTATAATACAAAGCCAATAAAATTTACAATAAACTATTACATTTAACCAAGTGCTATTAAAGTAAAAGACCGAAAAACATAGTTTGCTTATCCGTTCCACTTCTCTTTCGCTGATAGAAAATGAGTTTTGGAATTTGACTAACAGTCCAGTGGTAAATTAACAATAAAAATTGTCTGTAGCTCTTGTAATGTCACTTCAAAGAACAATTACAACAACAATAACAACAATGATGATACTTAATGGCAACGAATACTTTTTGTTGCGCAAACACTGTACACTTGAGCGTACTCCACCGAAACCTTATAGCACGAGTTGGAGGATCGAAAAACCAAAAACAAAAATAGTCGATGATGCTTGCTGCAGCTTCTATGTGCGAGTAAAAGTTTGCAGCTACAAACGGATACAAATACATTTGCATATAAGAATGTATGTGTAAATACACTCATCAACAACAAATAGCAAAACACACTTCATTGGCATCGTTATTCACAACATTTGGTCAATGAAGTTGACGATGATAATGATGATGATAATAATGATGATGGTGTTTATAATGATAATGTTGTTATTGTTGTTGTGCAGTAAAGCGAGAGTGTGCTGCCTCATTTTACAAACATTCAAGCATTAGAATATGTATGAAATACTATAGCACTTTGCATACATTGACAGTAAATGTATGCTAACCAAGTAAATGTCATTGTTGTTGTGGTTGCTATTTGTGAAACAAGCAACCGAGAGCGAGTAAGATAGGAAGATGTATGGGATACAGTTACGGTGTACAACCGCATTTCATTTTAATTGGACTGCTGGGCTTACAATACCAAAATAAAGCAACAGAAAAATATACATATATATATATATATATATATATGTATGCGAAACGGATGTCCCTTCATGTCTGCATATAATGTATGCAAGGAAAACAAACAGGCCATAGCTTTACCGAAAATCAGTTGAAATTAAAAGCAACACTCATTGTCTTATGACCACATCAACAACAAAAACAATAGCAACAAAAATTGAAAGCAACGTTTGCAATAGCAACTTGCAAGAAAGCAATTTCAACTACATACATAAATATATATATATGCATATATATATACGTGTATAGCAATGCAATGACCATAACATGTCAATTGAACGCTTGACTTAAAAAGAGAATTACTACTCAGAGTCAAACCCCAACCCATTAACCCTTAACTAAACTAGCTAACACGAGTATATTTGTTGTATAAAATTTAAAAATAAAAATTAACGCAAAAAAAAAAAAAAACAACTAAAGAAAACCAACCAGAAGCAAAAATGCTTTAATAAAGAATTCAATTAATTAAAGGAGAAAATCAAGCATAAAAACCATTGTTGTTTGGCCATTACCATGAAATATTGCGCTGACTGTTCTCCGTTATAGTGATAATAAAAATTTATCCCCGACACTATATTCTTTTGTCCGGTTGTGAATTGAATTTAAAACTAAAATAAGGGGAAAAGAAAAAAAAACAATTATCATTAACTTTGCTTTGTTGCTCTGATATTGGTGCAGCTGCGTGTGCTAAGGGCGATACTGATGCCGATGGTGCTGCTTGTATCGCCAACGTGGCCATTTATGCTGATTTATTTACATTTTACGTGTAAATTTGTTATTTATGAATTAGAAACGTGGAGGTCAAGAGAAAGAAAGCAATTGTTACCCCAATGCGAGATCACAGTCATAATAATATATAGTCTTCGTGGTTTCCATCTGTGAACGCGTTTACCTATGGATCTATTAAATAAATAACAATTCAATTTTGCTTTTTAAATTAAACCGCAATATAAAATTTATTGTTTAGAAACCTGTAATCTCCCACTTTCTCGTTCTCGTTCTCGTTCTCTTTCTCTCTCTCTCTATCTATCTATCTACGTATCTATCTATCTATCTATCTAGCTAGCTATCTCTGTCTTTCTTTGTACTCCTCAGCAAACAATTTTACATTAAATAATCAGAAATGTTATGATGATTGTTTTTTCAACCCCCCGCAAACGTTGTTGTTCATGTGCATTTGTGAAAATTAAGCAAAAGCGATTGTTGGTTGCTTTTTGCCTTAAAAAAAAAACACAAAAAAAAAAATGCATCTTAACAATATTATAAAAGCTTATTCCCACGGAGGATGATGTGGTTATTGCACAAACAAACAACATTCGTAGAATAAAATTACAGACCGCACTAAAACGAAGCAAAGAAAAGGAGAAGAGAGAAAAATTTTATATTAAAGTTAAAGGCGAATTTTAGTATCAGTTCATTTTTGCAATTGAAAGCACTACCGAAGGGTTAACCCGGTTTTAGGCTGATCAACAGTAAAACTCGCCAAAGCTCGGATTGTCTGAAATATATGTTAAATGAATGGCACAGCATCGACTTGCAAAAGGTCTTTCATTTCGTTTATGAACATATGTAAAGAAATTTCTGAATAACTGATAATAGTAGCGTTATTAGGCTTTCTGGTAAAAGCCAGAGCCATCGTACACACACGAATAAGTTGGAGGTGCGTACAGCAAAATAGAAATCAAAATCGAATATTCATAGGCCGCGAATTTTGAAAACTTACCCTTTTTTTGAACACACCTCGCACATCTGTCAATAGCTTGTCTACTCGCCGGTTTATGCTGTACGTGGCCTATGGTGCAGGGTATTTATAACAACCAGAAGGATTTAACGCGCCTATACCTTTCATTATACAAAATAATTTTTTGACTTCAACCAAAATTGTCGTTACCTTTGCCCGCCTGGGCCCTTGTGCTTTTGTTCATCTAATTTCTCTTCATATATGCTTCTTTGATTCAAGGACGAATCTTGTTGAGGAAAACCGTATTTTGAGAGAATCGTTGTATGGAAAAATCATGCAATTTTCAAAAATTGTCAGCAAAAATCAGTGGGTGTCAGTTAGCATCACATTATTACATTAAATAGTTGCAAAAAATTTGCATAAGCTGGGCCCATGTTTTGAACATCTTTCCGTACAACCTTTCCTATAATAGAGCAAATTTTCAATTCATAGTGCAAGACGATCCAACATAACGACTTGACCTATACCATCGCCTTTAAAGGCTCGAATGGAAAGGAAGACCCAAGGGCGGCGTTTAATAAAAACTCGTCATACATAAATAGTTCTACTAGATGAGATTTGGACCAGTAATTTAGCAAAGAAATTAACTATACGGCGCTTAGGTCCACTTTCACGCCTTCCTTATGCAGTAGTTCTCATGCAAAGCAAGTGTTTATATGGCAAAAAAAAATTGAATTTCTAGTTTTTTATAACGGCATCGACTGAAAAATTAATGGAACCGTCGAAAATGGGGGATTTCATGAAAGGCGTTCCGCTACATGAAAATGGTGTTTTATCCCGAAAAGGAATGAACGACTGCACGAAGCGAATTATTGTAGGGTATCTAATGGCTGGTTTCACCAGACCCTTAGTTCTTCTTAGGTGACTTTACAAGTTCGCCTGATTCATTCAGAGTTTAGCTTAGTATTGTTAGAAAATTGAAAAAAATAAAAAATTTCAAACCGATCTATTGAGTAAAAGATTTAAAATTTCTATACAATTGCTTATGCGTCGTCGGTTAACCAAGCTAGTAGCTGAAGGTGAATATCACTTTTCCAATTATTTTTTGAATTTTCTTCATTTCAATGTTAAACCAAATTTTCAGCAAACCTAGCATGCCTGCTAACAATTGAAAGTTTCAAATAAAAATCTATACTTTATAAACAAAGCAAAAAGAGTAGAAACGGAAATCACAACCACATACAATACAAAGAAAACTTATTTTCCAAAAGTAATTTGTATGTTTGTTTAGAAGAAAAAAAATAAATAAATAAGAAGAAGAAGAAACGTATAAAAAAAAAACAATAACACAAACAACTAAGCAACAAACAAACAAGCTACTTGTATCCAACAGCCCGTAACTTTAATAAAAGAAAAGTTTTTTTTTTTCTTTTTCTTTTTTATGAATTTTTTTTCGCTTTTCATAAAAAAATACAGATATATATATATAAAACATATTCATACTTAAACATATCCACCCAGAGCGCACAGTGAACACAATCAACAAATCTCTTTAAACGCAGTCAAACACAGCCGTGCACAGACATTTATGCCGTGGCTTATACAACAGTTAAAGAAACAACAAACAATCGCTTAGTTTTTCTTTTCTTTTTTCTCTCTCTCTTTCTCTCTCTCTCTCTCTTTCTTCCTCGCTCTCTTTTCATATACCATCAGCTTTGTGATACGTAGGCTTTAGCTGTTTGGCTGGCTTTTTGAAGCATGCAACAATGAAAATTAAAAATGTTTACCATTACATTAAATAAACATGCACATACAAACATAATTTCTACATATAAAACATACCTGTTGTTTTTTTGTTTTGAGTTTTTGTTTTTGTTCCCTTTTTTTTTTTATTATTTTTATTTTTACTTTAGAAATAGTTTCGCTGTGAAAAGTGCAAAAAGTTGCGCATTTCATTGTTTGTTATTCAAGTAACAAAAATAGCAAAAGGTAACAATTTCACATTGTTATTGTTATTATTATTGTTGTTCTTGTTTTTGTTTAATGGAAAAACTAAGCAAAATAGAAAAGCAAACTTTTCTACTTGCCCGACGTGCAATTGTTTTAAAGTAAAGCAATATTTTTGTAAAAACTTCTGCACCCTTCTTCTTCTTTTCTTCATTTATTTTCAACATTTATTGGTAGAAATGAAAATAAAAAAAAAATTTAACAATACGTACATAAAAAATATTTGTAATTTTGAAAATTTTTCACCAAAAATAGGTCAAATAGTTGTTTTTTTTTTTTTTTTGGCTTACTCGTTATTATTAGTATTTCATATTATGTGTCGTAAGGTCCTGTTACATAGTTTTTGTCTAGATTTTGCGACAATTATTGTTTGCGGAGGGAACCTCGAACAAAATGCAGGAAACGCTTGCGTCTTTTTTTCCTCTTGTCGTAAATGGGCGAAACTTTTGAAACTATGAAGGCCAAACTTGCTTCCTTTTTGTTATGCAATATTCTTCAACGCTGTTCGTATTCGTTTTTCTTTTTACAGAGCATACAGCATTTGTGGTACAAGGGTATATTAAGTTTGTGAGTATGTATGCAATATTTAGTGTGAATTCAGGTAAAGCGATTCGAAATCAATTTCTGTTTGTCCGTCCGTCTATCCGTCTACTTTTCTTTTTTTCCAACTACAGGACGCATTTTTTTTTTTTTTTGTAGAGATTTTCATGAAATCTGCTATACTGACACTTTTTGGCCCAAGGTTGACCGCCATTGAAAATGAACAAATTGGTTTGGACCAATTTACCGGTCACTTGCCATGCAACGCCTTATTTTGAAAAATAGTTTTGTGAATGACAGTAGCATGGTGTAGGACATTTAATGATATGCCATGGTCCGCCATCGTGGTTTTACTCGTTTCATCTATCTTTTACTCGCCAAAATAAAAGTAGGAAAAGAAAATTGAAACAAAAAGCGGAATGAGAAAGCAAGACTTAAGACCGCATAAAAGATATACTTGATTGATGCAAATCTCAAAGTTCGCTCTGAAATCTTCATCCTTGCCACTTTCGTAACATTTCTACTCAACTTAACTGAAAAGACGCAATAATAAGACGTCCCAACCCTTCTGTTCAAAATTAGTTAGAGTTTGTAAAATCTCGTGGACTTTTAGAGTTTATGTTGCCAACGGCAGTAGCGCTGCAGCCATTTGACTGCTCGCTCTCTTATTCTCATTATACGTATGGGCAAAAGTTTTGCTGAAGATTTCTTCATATGTCGTTTACAAAGCGACGGCATATAGAATTACCCTATGATATACATAAAAGTTTACCATATATAACTTGCTTTCGCTTCATCCTTTCACTTGTTGTTTTTATGAATTTTTTAAAAGCCTTACGCTAGAAACTAATAACAATATGAATTAAATATAAAAATCCCTGAATGCGGAGAGTGGAAGTACAAAAGTTGAGCTAATAGGGAAAATTACTTTCTCTTAATGGAGTTTGAATACAACAAATTCGATAAGATTTTAGAAAAGCTAAAACAAAAACAATCTAAAAGACTATAGTGGGCCAAAGTAAGTACCCTGCACCAACCTACAATTATTCACGACATTTGAAAATACGACGTTATGTGGAACGCGTCCGATCAGAACCATTGACATGGCGGCGGACCCTACTTCATTAGACTATCTCAGAAATTGCGGCCTTTAGATTGAACACAAGACAACAAGATGGATAGACGGACAGACAAGCTTAGATCGATCGATATGATAAATGGTGCGAATCGTCCTCAAATCCTCCAGAATGATCCATACATCCAAACAAACTTAATATATCCTTGTGCTACAAATGGTGTGCGGTACAGAAATAAGGACCGCTTATTTGAAAGTGATGCCTTTAAATTGATATTGAACATTGCCCTTTAAATTAACCCTTTCTCCGTCGAAACGTTTGTCTTTTTCAACGAAATAGTTTGTGAACAACAAATCCCTTTTGAATTCAATTACATTAATGCTAAAAAGCAAAGGAAATAATTGTTCCCGAGACAATTATTAATGAATAAAAAAAATATTAGCAAAAATTAAAACCAAGATCCCACGTTTCAGAGGTTCTTTATCGAACGTCGAAACAAGATTCTAAGCTTTTTTATTTCACTGAGCGTCTCAATGTCATAAGAAATTTTGCGGAAAAATAATTTAATGAAAATTTTCCATATTTTATAAATTTTTTTTTTTTATTTTTTGACTCCTATAGGTGTGTGAGTACTATGATGGTCGGGGAATATAAATTTTTACTCCTGGACAAATGGACTAGATTTAACTAGCGTGTACTTTTTGTCGACCGGAAAAAAACAAATATTAATGAGACTCACTGTACATTATCTCCATAACTTTTAAAAATTCTGCCTTTGAAAAGTGGGTGTAAATGTTTGTAAATGTTTGTTGGGTTTTGAAAACACTTCGATGATAGATTTCTTGACCCGAAGTCAGTTTTAGAATTCTTGCACGCTTGTTCTATCGTCTAGTAAAGTGTTCATAGGAAATATTTAAGTTCTCTTTTATCAATGAGCTAAGCATATAATTTCTAATTTTGTCGTCTCTACTCACAGGTTCTTACTCTTACTCGTATTCGACAAAAAATTTAAGCTTTTGATTCAATTTATAATAATCGCCAAGGGCAAACATGTTACGCAAATAACGTTTCAACTCCAAAGGCTGTATGCACAGATGTGCGAATTGATTTTTCTCTTTACCCCAGACGCAAATCCCAATCGCAACGATCTACGTATACACCTATCGCCGAAAGCTGCCAAACGTGACCAAAGAGGCAAAAATCGATTCGACAATTTACGTCGTCCGTACATTGGGATGTAGATGATATAGTACGCGTCGACTATCTTGAAAAAGGACAAAGGATCAACAGAGAGTTTTATGTAACATGATAAGTACGTTTGAATGACGAAATTGCAAAAATATGTCAAGTTAGACCGGAGACATATTGAATGATGTAAGATCATGTTTCTCCGATCTAGCATCGAACTTACAGAATGACCTTATTTTTTTTAAAATATACTTTGTATTTATATTTAATTTAATTGCTACCGTTCATCGCACATACACAAACAAACTTCATGATAAATAGTAATAAAATTCGGCATTCAAGCGAGTCTTCTAAAGTAAATAAATAAAAAAAATGAGAAAATGTGCAAATTCTCGCATATCACATGACTTTTTTTTTTTTTTCTAATAACATTAAGTATCTGTGTGTATGTATGTGCATTATGATGAATTGTTTTGAATGAAACCATTTTGTTGAATTGTTTAAATATTTTTTCAATTTTCATTGTAAGAGACATCAGCTTAAACAATGTAATTTTAGTTTTAGCAAAAGCATAGCAACGAAAATATTTCACATTTTATACAACACGCATATTAGGTTGTAATGCGGTGTTTGAATACCGCGCCGCTTAAAAAACGAGCGAAAACAAAAAAAATGAAACAAAAAAATTTCTTTGTTCTCACTTGCAAACAACAAATAGAAAAACCAAAGAGCAGTCAGTGCATAAAACGCATACCGACACATTTTTTGGCTTGTTAGTCGTGTTATACAACTCACTTAAAACGTTTATACATCTGAAAGGAATAGTTTTATGTTACGGCCTGAAATACCAATGACAAAAAAAAAACTTTTTTATTTTTTTGTTTATAAAATCTGCACTTTAAAAAAAAGCCGTTTGAAAACAAACGTCGGAGATTAGAAAAAAAGAAAATTCATTTAAAATTCATAGAGTAGTGATTTTGTTTTCTTTTTTTATGCTCAAGTGTAACTGCATTTTTATACGTCTTTGTGTAGACATTTCATCGATGTTTGCATATGAACAAAACCAGTCACCGAACAAAGGCTTGCGAACAAATCAATTGTATTAGTTGTATGCATATGCATATATATATAAATATATACATATATACATATATATATATATATATATATATATATATATATACACATATAGATATTTTTAAACGATTTTTCACTAAAGCATGTTCCCTCACTGAAAGCATTGTGATAAAGCAATAACTGCGCTCAATTGATTCCTTTTTTTTTTTTTTTTATCAGCAAAAGATTATAGGCAGATTCAAACGGAACGCAATAAGTTAATCCTTCCGTTTCACGAGTTTTAAACGAAACCTCTTTTTTTCACATATTGTATTTTTATTATGAAATCTTCAAAAATTTTTTGAAAAACTAACTTTCTACAATGGTTTTATTTCCAATTTTTCCAGGTTTTTCTAGATAAAAAATTTAATTTTACTTTCAAATTTTTTTAATGACTCATGCAATCTATACCTTAGTATAGATTATTTTCACCCCATATGCTTGAGAGATTTCTTCATAAAGTTTTAGAGATTTTTTTTTTCAACCGTACTTTAACTTGTCCGTCTAATGTGATGCCCCAGACTCAGCAGCGAAAGAAATTTTTGAATACAATTTAATAGCAGAAGCTCTCAATCTGCACCATCAATTCAAGATCGTTCAGCTCAAAAAACCAAAAAGCTATCTGAGTATAGTGCAGCTGAATATGGCACCATTAACGATAATTTAATTACAATAAGGGCAGCAATGCTTCCCTGGCCAAGTCTGCTTGAAAGCCAAAATCAAATATTCATCACCCGTAGGTAGTATTTAATAGTTGCGGAAAAGTCTGGGCATAATGTATCATTCATTACGACAGTCATTCATTAGGGGCAAAACATAGGGTAATGTTATCCATTTCAATCTAAAACTGAATCTGAAATCACGGGTCTGTCACTGCCCTTGGCAGAACGCTTCCAATCTATACTATGAACAGTGTAAGCAGTAGGCCTTAAAACACGTAATGCGTTATTCCCATATTCGTGATAGGATCTCAATTTTGCCGAACTCTTATGAGTCGTTGTGGGAATTGTCAAGTCGCATAGTAAAACAGAAAGGAAATAAGTAAGAACATCATAGTGGGGCAAGGTCGACTATTAGACACAATGCACCGCTTCGCTTAATACAGACATTCATTCATTTTCGTGATAATATATTAAAAAGTAAAGATTATATTCATGTGAAGGCATCATTCTCGTGCATAGGATACTCGAAACCTCAACTAACGCGATTTAAATTCAGTAAACTCAATATCAAAATTGTCAAAGATTTTAGCAACTTCCACTTGATCCCATCATAAAAAGCTACAAGTTAGATTTTGTCGCCACAGAAGTGTTTGCCCCTCTATACGACTGGATCTAAGGGAAAGAATTATTTGATTCAAATTTTATATCAAATTACTTTTACGAACTAATTCTCATCGTTGTCCACATCCGGTCAGACTGTTGTTTATGTAAATTATTATTACGTATGAATTTTTATCAGGGATATTCAAAATATGGTCTTTTTACCGTATAAAGACTCAGTTTCCGTTTATGTGGCAGGGGATTTAAAAAATTGCCCCATTCGAACTCAATTTTTCACACCAACGATGTAAGCTATAAATTACCCTTATGGTGTACTACACTTTATTACACACATCGATTTAGAAAATACTTTTGAAGCATGTCTATCTACATATCGCAATTTTTGAAATCTTATGGTGAAATTCGATACAGTGACGTGCTCTGAACAAGGGACGAACGCTATTAAAAATGATTTGGAGCGATAAGCTTTCTCGCCCACTCTGCAATATTGTTTGTACATTTGAAATTGGTATGAAAAATTTGGTACGGCAGAGGCACTGTCTCTTATACAAGCGATCCTTCGCAAAGTGAATCTTTTTAATAGTAAAAAGGTATAATTTTTAATATTTCATACACCATCTGCTCTATTTTTTGGGCTTTCGTGAAAAGTATGCCGTTGTATGAAGATACTGTGCAGCTTTTGGGATATTATTACCGAAACGAATGTATCAGACGAAGTGGTGTAAGGTACTTTATGGTCGGCCTTGTCCTTCTTCTGAGTTGTCTTATTAACCCGGTGACAATATAAGGCAAGATAGTGTTTCAAGCCAGAACCATTTGCTTCACGCCTATCGGGCCTCTAAGAGAGAGAGTGATAAGATGGAAGATGTAGTAACAGATTGAATTTGCCCTATGACGATTGATCAAAGAAAGCCTTCAACTGCTTTGCTATCACATTCACGGTACTCCACAACTAATGCACATTTCGACTGTTACATCTTTCAACCGACACATAGTAAAAAGTCTTTATTTCTGCATTAAATGGGAAGTTGAGCCATTTTTCAAAATGTTTATCAAAGAAAACTTCGTATGCCTAAGAAAATAACCCTTGAATGTTACAAAATCACATTGTTAATGAAACTAAAACGTTACCTTTGTACTAAGATAAACATTAATTCCAAAATAAAACAACTCGAATAAAATGGACTTTGTTTACATAAACAGAAAGTCTTCAATGGCATCAGACAGAGCACGTTCAACGTAGTTTGCATTATCTATGAACATGTTTTACAGTGTTAAGCATGCATAAAGTATGATGTTATCCACGAGTCGAACTTGACTAACGGTCCAGGGTTATTTGTATATCTGATGAATACTTTTAAAGATTTCCATACGATTAAAATATTGTCAACATTATACACATTATCAACATATCCATAATGTGCAATATTGATTTAATAAAAGAGAGACACAAGTACATATATTTTTTTATTTGCAACCGCATACATTAAAGGAACATATTGCGAAATATGTAAATAATCATTATTAACATGATCCCTCCGGCTTTTATAACAGCTTGCTTTTTTTGCTTATCATAAAAGCAATAATAAAAATCAACAATAAAAATCAACAATACTAACGAAAACAATAAGCAAATAAATTTATTAAGTACTGATTTATACGTGCATTTGTGTGCACGAATATATCTGAACATAAAATCAACTTCCAATCATATCCAGCACAAGTTTACCATCGAAAAAGTACCGCGAAAGAAAAACATAAAAGAGTGATCCATGCAGAGAAAGGGAGAGGAGGGATATGTTATAATCCATTATAATCAAGAATATCATAATTTAAGTCAAAAATTATTTAACCTTGGGGAAGTTCTATTCAGCAAAACGAGGTCAATTTGAAGCAACTTTTGTTAACCTTTCCAGCAAAGAACTTCAATCCCTTCCGTTCCAAAAAAGAAAAAAAATACAAATAAACTTAGTGCAGTGGGCCACAGCCCACCACTACATCATCCGCAGTTGTTTATATAACGACTTTTCAAAATAAGATTTTAGATGAGAAGTGATCGAAAAAGTGGGTCTAGGGTAACCATTCTCAAACACATCATTTCATCGAAAAATTTTGAAAATTGCGGCCTATGAATTGATTACATGAAAACATGTCGGACAGGCGAATTAACGGACAGACGGAAAGACATGTTTAGATCGATCCAAAAAGTGTTTCCTAATCGATTATTATAATAAAAATCCTTCTAGGTGCTGCATACATCCGCCTAAGCTTAATATATACTCCTGCCGCAGGTGCAGGGTGCAGGGTATAAAACTGAAATCTGTTTACATTTGGGAAAGAATTCCAGCTTCTCTAATACGATTAAACAAGGCCAACACTTACGGGTTATGCGGCTGCTTGGCTATTGTCTTTTTTTCTGTGGCAAAACTAAAAATACCATTTCAAGAGAATCGATTAATGCCTTCAAACTTAATGCGACATAACGACTAATATGACAAAAAAAAATAAGCCTGAGACACGATATTTGGTGAGTGGATAGTCCTACTATAAGCCTGTTATGTTACTTAATGAAAATTGTTTCCTTTTTCCATAATTCCCGATACTTTTTAATGGAAAATATTTATTGCACATAAATGCTACTTGTTTTATATAAGAAGAATATAAAAAGACTATATAAGCACATAATTATAAGAGTTATCTTGTTCACAGAGATAAATAACCGCAAAATTTTTGTGAACATACGAAACGCAATGCATTTTAACTCGACAATAATTCGTGCAATGGCTTAAATTCTTATTTTACTTTCGATATATTTTCTTTTATCTATCGCATGAGGTATACTAGATTTTCGAAATATTTGTAACACATACAAACATCTAATAGAGGAATTGTAGAATTGTAGACATGGCTGCTTAGAAAAATGATTACTGTGAAGAGGAAGAAAATAAAATTTTTTTTGCCATGATCCGCATCAGGCTTAAGATTAAAGGGAATAACACAAGAAATGCAAAATATGTTTATTAGATCATCGCTAAGGGCAAGCAGATTGATCATTATACACTTTATTATGGCTTCAAAACTATAAAGTTGAGCTTCAAGCTCTAGCTTTAATTTTTTCTTAAAACACAATCTCCACCCACAAGGCGTAAAAAGCTAGAGGTGGATAAGAGAGTTTATGAGTATGGGGAGTATGATCGTACGTTGGACGACTTTCGTGGTAAGCTGTATCATTGATATGGGAAATAAATGGAACTTTGTTCAATTTTCCAAATAAATATCGTATAAAAAACTTTGATTGGTATTATAAAATTCGACCATAGCAGAAGGTAATTTCTTTCTTATTTTTCTTTTCTTTTTTTTTTTTCTTTTGTTTGTTTTCTGTGTAATTGCCTTAATTATTCATACATATACACATAATTACACAAAATTGTCCTGTTGGCCATGATTAAGCATTATAGACAATATAAGGCCAACAACATTAACAGCAATAAGAGGATTTTATATACGCATGCAATTTTGCGCGAACACATAGTCAGAGTGACGCACATGAATATAATCAATACTGCCTATCAATTGGCAAACAGTCAAATATGATTTATCAATAATAATAACTGGGCAAGTTTCAACCTCGTTCGATTTAGCTCTTTAACTTACATTTACATAAGCAATATACCCGCATTTATATAAAGCGCGCGGACACACTAACAAATGATCCATTAAATGAACGGATATTGGTTAAAATACATTTTACAAACATTAAATAAACGCTTACATCCTGTTATCACAAAACCTGACGCAAATTACCTGCAAACTATAAATATTTATCGATTTCCTCTCTCCCTATCGCGTTCTGCAACAACAATGTTCATCATTCATTGATCATCTTTCCTATTATGCGTCCGCTAACGTTACAACTTGTCAGAATAAATCAAATTGCTAAACTAATTTCCTACGACTTCCTGGTTAAAAGCATATAAATAAGTTATTTTATTCATTTAATCGGAAAGAACTATTAGGACTTCTGTTACCCTAAAAGTACACCATCGGTGAAAAAAGACATAACGATATCATAAGAAAATCTTCAATTCCGATTATGACGAGGAACTAGGATATCGAGTATTTCAGAAAAAATGAACAAAATTTGCACAGTTTTTGTTAAGCGGAAGGCCCAAGGTCCAGAGACGCCTTCACCTTCTATTATGCCAATGAGAATCATTTTCTGAATCAATTTATGTATTACAGTTCGTTTGATGTCTGTCCATACGTTCTTGTGCCCAACTTACAGATCGTAATTTTCAATACAGTCCGATGAGATTCAGTACGCTGATGCAGCACAAGGAAAAAAAAACTATCGGAAACGGATCGTAGCGTTTTTATTATCCCTCTTCCCTCACTTAGAGAAAGATTTTTTACGAAAGCGGTCAACTTTTATATTGAAATGAACTATTTCCACTCCTACTGCGACTGCGTCGCGACAACTGTAGTCTTCTCGCATTTTGAGCATTTTTGTTGTACGTTTAAATGGATCCGCAGATCGGTTTGAAATATTTAAAGGAGTCGTGGATGGAATCAAAAAATTTCATACGCTGCACTTAGTGATTGTCCTGCGCACAACTGCTGCGCTGCATCTAGCGACTGCGCTGTACCTAGATACTGCGCTGCACCCAGCTGCCGCGTTGCGCCTAGCGACCGCACTGCAGAC
This sequence comes from Glossina fuscipes, assembly GCF_014805625.2. NCBI lineage: Eukaryota > Metazoa > Arthropoda > Insecta > Diptera > Glossinidae > Glossina > Glossina fuscipes. The sequence continues at coordinate 22,475,097 of NW_023998416.1, forward strand.
AAGACCAAAGAGAACAGTAACACGAAAAATTAGGAGAAAATTTCGATTCTTTTCCAATGCATGCTTCCATTCCGCTTTAAGAAAAAATGTTAACGCCGAATTTTGGCAGAGGCTATGAGAGCAAGAGAGCGATAATAAATTCACAAATGAGCGAATAATCTTTTCCTTTACTTTATCATGTATGCAGCGCACGCAGAGGCATGTTTGCATGTAAGCGGGCTAGTATGTGCAATAGTGCATAGCCAGATAGTAGTAGGAATATTTGTGTATGTTGTCTGTATGCATTTGCTTAAGAAATTGGATTCGCATTGAAATGGGCCAAGGGAATAACAACAACCCGTTTCAACATATTTTCAGCAGCAGTTTCAGACTTTCCGATATCTCACCGTGGAATGTAATGAAATATTTTGACCCACATCAAAATCGGAAAAAATGCGTATTTCCCATTCTTATACCCAAAACGTACCAAACGATATATCAAATCATTGCATTGCAAATGCAACAACCAGAAGGAAGCTTGAGAAATGCTATGAAGTATATAAGTTCTTGATCAGCATCGGATTGTGAATCGATTTAGGCATGGTATTCTCTCCTTCTAATCGCCTATGTAAGGTCTAAATAAAATTAGAAGTTCTTCCTGGAAAATGGGCCAAAGCACTCAAAGGACACATGGAATGTATAGCGTTAACTCCGAGCATCTCCGTTTTCAACTGCAAAAAAAAAAAAATAATGATAATAATATCAGTATTTTGCTCACACGGACCTTATTTAGAATACGGTCAAAACGAGATGACAAGACTCGCGATTACCAAGTCGGTATTCGTTTATTCGAATCTCAACGCAAAGACCAAACTATGTAGCAGTTATACATATATATAGTGTGAGGGCTTCATTGCCCGAACCTGGTGCTGGGGTAGCGGTCCCGGGTTGCCTTCCAAAAGAAATTTATACTCGGTATATATAAGTTCTTTATAATATTTATCATTTTATTATTTCATATTTCACTTCGAGTTAAAAATTATCTCCGTATTTCTAATTTAAAAGCCTAACGACACGTTTGGTCTCTCGCTACCCTCGCAATCGACTCCTGTAATTTACTTTATCCTAACTTAAGTCGACCTCTATTTAAAGCTAATTCTACGCAACTAATTATAATTTCTCTTTCCTTAATTTCTAATTCTGTTAGCCTAATCCTAGCTTACTCTTAGTCTAACGTATTCTACCAGGGTCCTCTTACCCTACCTTAACTCTATTTTTCTTACTCCACTTGGTGATGTTATGCTAACTTCTACTAACTTAGCCTAACTTAACTCTAGCACCTTCGCCTCAGAGACGGAGAACCTGTGAGGCCAAAAGGAGGTGACGACTTTGGCTCCTCACAATAATTACGCCGACCTATGTTCGCTAGTATTCACGTTGAACTTGACATATGCTGAGGTAAGCGAGGTAGCTGTAAAAAATTCGACCACCGACGAATATTTTTTTTGTTTTACTTATTTTCAGCCTCTTACTTAATTCTACAGAGCAAAGTCTCGTCTATACTCATTCTACACTATACGTGAATAGTTATGGAATTATTTAAGCTCGTCAAACAGATTAAAAAGCTCATCAAATGATTACAAAGACGATTTACTTTCTAATAATGCGTTTTTCCTATATTAGCTTATTTTGACTTATTTAAAACTTTAATTATTATCATGCATGCACTACTTAAGAAACTCATTAAGTAGACAAAACGCTAATGTTTATTGTTCCGTCGGCAATGTGTGTAAAGAAATATTTAATATATGTTCTCAATCGCGTAATATATTAAATGGCTATCCATCTAAATATTGTCTGCTTGTAACTTTGAATAGTAATTTCAATCAATTTGTTATTGATAATTAACAGCTTTTAATTATAATTTAAAATATTGAATTGAATGTCTTCTTGGAAATTCGCGAACAGAGAAACCGACACTTTATGTAACATATGTGTTGCCTCCGAATTTTAAGTGAGACAATGAATCGCACTAAATTAAAGGGCGACGTCTCTCGCAGTAGATGCGAAAAAAATACCTACACTTTTATACCCAGATATTTGAATTTTCTGAGCAAAAACGAAAGTGAATACATTGCTTTAGCCTTGAAAATTGTAGTCTTCGTAGAAGCATCGAAAAATCGATCAAAAAGAATGTTAAATCAATGAACTGGTGGATGAAGTGTCTTGCCTCGTGAAGACATTAGGCACTCGAAAAGAGTGCTTAAAAATATGTTACCTAGAAGAAGTCTTCACCATATGAATTGCAGGATGATCGTTTGCAGTGTCACTATTACTTAAAAAACCCTTTCTTGATTCTACGTATTTTCTTAATGTTCTTCTGATCAAAATTGTAAATTTAAAACAGCGTAGATAGTCCAAGGGCATTATTCTTAGGGAATTATTTCCATTTTCCATTTGAAAACACTTCCTCACGAACATTTGATCGACTTATTTCTTCGAATATCACGATTGAATTCTTCTCGCCTGAAGCAAGTCTTATGATTGTAAGTCTTTTCAAAAGAAAGCATAAATGCCGGACACCGTTCTGTTACTTTGTTAGTCTCTTCAGCCGCTCGATTCTACGGATGTTTTATTAGTAGTTTCGTCAATCTTCAGCTGTCATTGACAAATCTTTATTTTCTTTCATTAAGTTGTCCAATATCCTGCCCTCTGCAGGAACAGGTAACCTTCACGCAGACTTATGATGTCATCAAATCGTTACTTTTTGCAACAAAATGCAACGGCTCAACGAAATAGTGCGCTTGGCTTTTTGCGTGTGAAAAGTGTGCACAACACATATGGAGGCTGAAAAAAACTAGCTTGTGGTATCTGCCAAAAAGTAACACCTTCAGACATAACTTGTTCCAATTACCTGAACAATACTAAGAATTCTGTACAAATCAAACGCTGCACCATTTTAATTAAATTATTATTGCAAGGATGGCAGTAAAAGACGCAGGAGAAGACGCTAAAGAATGCGCGTTTACCTATTCATATATATTCACCCTATGCTTCTGTCAGTGGGTGCACCCATCCGCTAAGAAGACACGCGTTCCCTCCTTTCAGTTTATATTAGCCAACAAGCGCTATCACAATATCAGATCACTAAAATTCTCCCAGGAGACGTTAGAAGCTTTCCTTACATTTGTAAAAATAAAAGTGTAACTATTCGTTTATTCAAAACCTATAGTCTCCAAAAGTCTCCAACAGTTGTTTTGAAATTTCGATGCAATATTGCTTTCGAATAGAGGTGGGTTTTTATATGCAGTCTCCATCAAATCCTCCTCGTTTTAAGATTAAAATAAATGCGCCGGTCGATGCGACGTACAACATACGTCTTTAATATCGGCAAGTTTCACATACAAGCTCTTTGGCAATTTTGTAAAGGCAGACGAATTTTTGAACTCACTCGATCTGGCAATAATGCCAACGAACGAATAGCAATTGAAGATCTGTCTCTCGAGTAGTAGAACTAATGAGTAAAGCGATAAAAGCAATCATTTTAACAGGACTCTCGCTCTCTGCCATTGGTGTGACAACTTCCAGTTCGATTGTCGTTTGCAATCACCACCAATACCGCTCAGTACTAACCTTACGGGGATTATTATATGTTGCCGATTAGATTATATGTAATTCCACGTAGACAATGGCACAACAACAAAGATATTGTGGATCCACAGGCGTTGTTACGTTAAACATATTGGAAACGTGCCCACTCTGTGTAGTTTCCATTCAATTTAATCAGGTGGACCCGTGATCATGTATAGCTAGTCTATAATAAAAATTAAGTAAAGACGGTACTATAGCCCACCGTATGCTGTGGAAAAAATATCAGGAACATATTACATAAAGCTATCTGCATGTTGATGCATGCAATGAATTTTTAATTGAATACTTTTTGGATAAATTATTCTTGAGAGAGCAACAGCAAAACTTAGAGATTTGACCTAATAAAAAACTTTTTCATTTTCCTTTTCATTGCAGAAGTTTACATATCTAACGTCAACTTCAATAGTAAAAGCATATCACAAACAAAACATAAATGCTCTTATATGTTTAAGAGAACCTTACATATATACTATGCATAGCTGTTTGTATAGGTAAGTAAGTGAATGCATTGGAACATAATAACATATTTTTACTTATATTCGGTATACGTTTTTAATTAAAACATGCTTACGTTAGTTATTTAAAAAAAAAAAAAAAAAAAAGCAGGACATTTTTTTAATAAAATTATGGTCCATAAATTTTGATAATAAAAAACTTAAATGGAATCTAATGGAAATGATCACTTTTCCTAAGTATATTAGATTACTTGCATTTACGAGCAATAACATTTTTCTTCTTTTTACATAATTCCAAAAAATTACATATTCTTTGTGCAACTTTTGTGTACGAATATTAATGACAGCTTAGGTGCACATACATTCACATACTTAGGCCTTAACGCCTAAAACTATACAGTAAAGCTGTGTAAATCCCTTTTCATCAAAATACTTCAAAGCTTCTTAACATCATTTGCATTCATCTTTCTTTCCAATGATCTGTCCTTACGTCCTTCTATCTAGTAAATTTTCTATCTAAACGACCTTTGGCTTAATCGGCAAACTATATTTGCAGGATGAGAAAGGTGTTCAGTCGTTTTTAAAATGCCTGAACTTAAAGTAGAGAATCAACAAATTCGACCATTTAAGGTTAGACGAATAAATCATCGAAACAAAAAGTATAACCGTTTTTGTGTGTGTACTCTTGCTTTATGAGACGGAAACTACGATAATATATAAAAAAACTTAAAACAATTTTTTTTAAACATATATATATATATATTTTAATTGGTAAACTAAACTACTGCTTATTGTGTAACGTATACATATATGAAACAATCAAAACGAAATCAATGCATGAACACTTTTTTAACCACAACAAGTCCCCGAGCTATTGATTCGAAATCTAAATGAATTTTCATAAATAATTTTTAAAATTTATTTAATTGAATTTATTTATTAAAAATTCTATTGAATTAATGAAGATATTGTATGCGACGAAACCAAACAACTTTAAAAGAATGTTAGTTAGTTCATGGTATCCATATATAAAATAAATTCATATGCAAAATAAAAAAAGAAGAAGAAGAGAAGGATTCTCATAAATTTTCAAATTTTTAAGAGATTTACTTAATAAAAGTCATATTCAGAATTAAAAACTTTTTCACTTACTGGACACACACACACACACATGCAGTTTGTATTAAAAAATTCATTTTAAAACGTTTCCTATCATGTTCTACATTGTGAACAACGTTACACAATATCATCATAAAACAAGTGAGAAAATTATATTCGCTTGTGACCGAAACTTCTGTACACCCATCACTGTTATCGTATAGGAGACTGGGGAAAAGAACAGGAAATATTATAATAATATTGCGTGGGCGTGGCTGATTTTTTCTACCTTCTTTAGAATAATTTTGTGGAAATTCACTTCGTCAACCTGTTGTAGTTTACGATCAACAGCAAGTAAAAGACGCGGAAAGCAAAGGTATTCTCAATTTTGATTGTGTAACCAGTGTAGACGTTATAGTTATGTTTTTTGATCTGCTTGGGATATATATTTAAACTATTTTGCAACTTTGCAGATGACATCTTTTTTTTTGCGAACAGGAGAAAGTGTACTACACAGTTGGAGGCGGTCTAACATGCAGACAAACGGACAAACGGACGGAGGATTGTGCTCAGGTGCATTCCGGATTGGGAATCGGACAAGAATTTAAACACTTTATGAGATTTAAGAAAAAACCGATTTAACCCATTTTCAATACCAACCTGCGTGCGAGAACTTCCAATATTTCTGCCAAGCTTGAACTCAATAGCTGCAATTTTGCGGCCAGAAGAATGATTACAACATAAATTACACAGGCAGACTGATAGGCTTAGATCGATTTACAATTTAACGCTGATCTAGAATATATATACTTTGCGGAGTCTCTGAAGCTTGCTTCTGTGCATTGCAAACGTTTTGACAAAATGGATATATCTCTCATCTTACGAGAATGGGCATAAAAGCTTTAATCGATTCATGCCTATACGTGTACAAACAGTTAAACCTACTTTTGTGCGGCACTTTTTTTATACGCTTTTTATTTTTGCAGTTGATTTTGTGTTCTTGCGACTTGTTTTGTGCAATTGCTTTTTACGCGGTCTGTATATGTGTGTACGTATAGCGATAGAGAGAGAGGAGAAGAGTGTGCGGTTTTTTATTAAGTCGACTCATACTGTATCAACAAGTTAAAGCACAATAGTGGGTCACGGCCCATCATCAAATAGGCCATACCACTTCGGTTAATACAGTTATTCGTATAGGCACTTTTCAAAACAAGGCATTACATGGGGAGTACTCGAAAAAGTCGTTCTATCCGAAGCAATTTTAATAGTCCTTGGCCTTGGGTGAAAATATGTCGGTGTACGGTCGGTGTGTAGGCTGAACACAAGAAAACAAAACAGACAGACGGACTAACAACTTTGGATTGATTCACAGAGCGATTCTGAATTGGTGTACAATAAATCGTTGTAATAAAAAGTGCGTCTATTTCAAGCTTTTATGCATACATTTCCTATACTCATCCACGGTATTGGGGTAGGGTGCAAAGAGAAATTATAATTTTTTTCAAATGTGTCCACATTTCATTGGGTTTTGAAAGCACTGGGTCACTGCTTCATTAAGCTTTCAGATATTTTTTAGGAAAAATTTTATTTTATACGGTTCGCCGCCACCGCATAAAAAGAATGTATCTTCCTATGTTAGTGCTATTAATAAAGTTTTAAATATATTTTTATAGTGTGCTTCGTTTCTTGCTGTCCCTATTTACCGCACAATAACATGTTTACCTGTATAGATGCATGCAAGAAGAGCGCAAGCGGATATGTGCACACACAACAACAACGTACAAAGGCAGAAATACAAATGTTCTTGCACTTTGCTTAAATATTTAGGTAAATATAGTTTTAGTATGGATTTAACGAATGCATTTCATATTACATTTTTCAATTTTGCTTTATATTTCCATAATTCCAATGGGTTTTCATTTTTCGAAACATTCATTTATATGAAATTTGTTGATTTGGATTTTTCCGTATATATAGATATACAAATAGGCCTATACGTCAATATATATATATTTTTATTTTTATATTTTTTTTTTACTCTTATTATTATTTTTGTGCATGTGTACATTCTTCTGTAATGTATATTGTTTTCTTCTTTTTTGCTGTTGTTGTGTGGTCTCATGCTATTATATTTATGTGTGGCTTTCTGCTGAAATTGCAATATAAAGGAAAATAATAGAAAAGTTTGTGGTTTCAATATTTGTGTAAATCCTTGGTATAGCTTTTAAAAATGTCAAGCTTTAGAGATTAGGCTTCAAATGGCAGCAAATAATAAAGTTAAGGTTAACGTCTCTTTAGAGCGAATTCGGAATACCCATCACTTAAATAAAACATATAAAAGCAATTAAGAATATTATAGTCGGGCAAGGCCGACCATAAGATATCCTACTCTACTCCGCCTAATACAGTCATTCCCCCGTATTCTTAACAATACAATAAATTATTATATATGTTGTTGTCATCATTCTCGTGTAAGCTTGCACATTGGACAATATTCAAACGTCAAAGTGGTCTAAATTCAGCAAATTGAATTTACTTGTCAAAGATTATACTTCTTTCCAGTTGCCTCCGATCGTTGCGATCCAAATTCCTTATACTTGATTTACTAAGGGCAATAATTGACCTTTCTCGCAAAGCCTTATTTTTCAGTAGAACCCTTATTTGGAATAGGATCGAAAATATAGACCTACGTGGTCCAAACTTGGTCAGGCAAATTTTTATGTCAAATTATTATTATGAACGGATTTTTATTAAGAACTATTGAAAACTAGGGCTCTTTTTGGTGTAAAGATTCAGTTTCCGTGGGAGCGAACGTATGGCAAAAGGTTCAAAAAAATGCCCCATCCGCTGCACATCAATTTAGAATGCCGAAATACTATTACTAACTCATTTCTATCGCGGAATTCCAAAATATCTATCGAGTTCTAGGTCGATCATAAGAATCTTCCACGCATATATCAGACGGACAGAAAGCCAAATAAGATTATGGTGGTGTAATAAAATGTGGGTTTATATGAAGTATTTCTGGGTGTTATCACAAGCGGTGTAGGGCAAACTTACTTAAATTTGAACCATTATATGCGCATATGAATTTTCAGTAAATATTTATACTCTCCATGTAGACATTTTTCCTTTTTTTGCTGACATATTTTAATCTAGCCAGAGGGTACCAAATGAGCATCTAGTCGAATGTGTAAGTAATATTAACTCTTCGAACGAGTAAAAATAAGAATTCACTTTAAACAACATAACTGAGTAAATAAGAGTTATCTCTCGACTCCAAATATATAATACTCTACACTCTTTCGTTTTTATGACACTGTATTATTCAGGTATATATTAACATTAATAAAATAGATTAAAACACACCTCAAAGCACTTGACACGTGTAGGCGTGTTCGTTCACTCAATTGGTAAAAATTAAGATGATCCCAAAATTTTCCGGCCAGGGGAATGTTTACCACAGACGGACAAACGAACATATTTAAATCGATTCAGAGTTTTTTGATGCTGATTAGGGTCTATATCCCTTGTCGATTTTTAAAATGCTTTGGCTAAATGAATATACCCTGATCGTTAAAGGTCTGCCATCCTGTATGTTAGATAGTAGATGCAAAAACAAAGCTTTTTAATTTTCCTCTCAGTTAACAAACTATTTCTTTTGGACGTAGCTCTCTCATGCTAAAAGTAGTATAGATGAAAACATTACAATGCAAGCAAACGCTTACACCAACCTTCTTACGAGTCAACTCCCACTTTTGTAATGTTCGTAGAATATTAATCTTTTCATATATGCTTGTTCTTCTCTTTTTGAATTGTTTCAACGCTTTGTGCCTTTAATGCCTCTAAATTGATATTCAGCACTGAAAATTCGTTGGAGTAATTCTCCGACTTGGATTACTTTTCTCATAATTGGATTTTTTCCAAAGTTTTCAAATTATACACCGATAGATTTTCGAGCCAACGAGCTCAGTTTTAGTTTTATCAGTTTTACCTTGTTTAAGAAAAATAAGCGCATAACGTTTCTTTATATCAAAATTTCTTACACTTACACGACATGTCTAACTAGACAGCAAACCTTTGCTTATTTTCTCGTCGTAGTATATTGCGCCCGAGAATTAGGACAAATAGCGTGAATTTTCATCTGTTGCAACTTAAATATTCTAACATCTCGCATGCGATATACTTGCTATTTTACAGACTCATTCAAGTATTTGCATACGCGAAAATATCGAAAGGACGTTTTTAACAGTTCCCTGTCTTTCCGTGTTCTTTCTTTAATGTGGAATATAGTAAGTAATATGTAAGCAGATATTTTCGGATTTTTAACAAAAAAATATAGGCAAAGCAATTTTATACAAACATTGCTTCGTGCAGAGGGGAAAATGCTGGCTTATGGAGCCCGATGATGGTGAACGAACTCCTTGCTGGACTTCCCCTTTCCACCGATCTGTGCCAGAATGTTCACCTCTTTACATTGCATTTATTTTTGTTCCGATTTCATTGATTCAAGCCAATTAGCGAATTTTTGCTTACAATTATTATTAACTCACTTCCATGCCTTTCGAACGGCTCTTCCAGCACTAAATTTAACCCAAATTAGCCCCTCACTCTGATAAACGTGCATAGTGTGTCCCTAGTATGGTTTTTCTACTTTTCACTCCACTTATTGGAAGAAACAGTTGCATAGAGCTAAAGTAATTTCTTTCTCGGTATGTCGTTGGGCAGTCGTCAATCAATAATACTAAAAAGACATCGAGCTTCTTATATTATTGATTGGAAGGACAGAGGATTGACTACGTAATCTTTTATGCGATACTGTTAAGAAATAGATTGCAGTAGCGCGATAGATGCCTGAATATAGAAGAAGAAAAATAGCGGCACAGCAGCTCTCCTTTCTTCCTTCCGTGTATGTCTTCCAGCAGCTGACAATTTTTTAACTAACACAAACACATTGAAATAATTCTTGAAATATTACTCAATTTCGAACGAAAGCCGCATATGAGTTTCTAAAAATATAGATTAAAAAAAAAATGATGATAATTTTAAGTAAAAATATTTTTTATTTATATTGAAAAACACCCATAAAACCAATTTTAAACAATTCAACCTATCTAAATACAGAATAGTATAGTGAATCCGCATTTCAAACCAATCCAAACCAAATTGAAAGGCCATCTGGTAAGGAATTGTTTCGGCGAAAAACAGTTTTAAGTAAAAGGTAAATAATTTCGCGACCAAAAATGTTAAGAGAAATTGAATTCCCGTAAACCATTTTCGATATTTATCTTAAAGATTTAAGTGACTGCTTAGGGTAATAGCAAAAATGCTGAAGAAGATTTATAAGCTAAAGCTAATCCTTCAAAAAAATCGGAAATGAATAAATTTTCACAAATACTTTTTTTATGTCTGTATTTAAAAAAAAATAAATGAAATTGTTGCACTCTTCCCTTCTTCAGCACCGGATATAAAAGACAACAGTTTAGGGCGATTAGAAATTTTTTTTTTTTTAGTTGAATTTTTAGTTTACTTTAAAGTTTCCTCTGTGCAGATACTTCATAAACAATATCGAAGTTATCTTCTCTGCTAATGATTTAGTTTTACGCAATAACAGGATGAGAGGGAATAAAAAATTTCTATTTGTTCTTCAATTCTATCTGAATAATATCAGTATTCGAAAAGCTTCAGATTTTAATTTATTCATTTGTCTGCAATTTAATTACAACAAAAAAAAATTTAAAATAAATTTAAATGAATACATAGCTCTTCATTACTAAATAAGTTTTAGGCAGTCATACGTACATAGATGTATGTACATATGCGTGCTTTTAAAGTAAGTTGAGTGAATTGCTTATGCATTAAGAAGGAAAAGAAAAAAAAGGTCGCTGCTTATTGTTTATGTTTCCAGCTAACTCTGTGTGTCCATATGTACAGCTAAGCTATTTATGATTAAATTTTTTATGAATTTTTATGTGTTTGTTTTTTTATAAAGGTTTACATTTCACTTCATCTGCATATGCATAAATTCAAAAAGTAAAAAAGTTTTTTATATGAAACTTTGACCAGCCAAGTAATTTTTGCTTTTAATGCATATATTTTTCGCATAAATAAAAACATTTACCCTCCGTATAACCCTATAGAAACGCATACATATACACGCACACACACACACACAGTTGGTTGTATTACATAATAATTTGCATATCAATACCCAACACTCAGTAAGGTTGTTAAAAATATATTTACATATTAACTTTTTGACATTTTCTATGTAATTTTTATACATTTGAACTCATCATCCAAGCAATGAGTTAAAATAAGGCGGAATATAGTAAATTTATTTAACTTTATGCAATATTTTTTCTAGTAAAGAAAATATTCATTATTATCACTTAAAAGTTAATTTTTATTTTTTTTTTTCACTTTTTTGTGATTTCAAAAGGAATCACTTGTCATTGGGATTATGTTAATAACAAAATAAAGGTTATTTTCGGTTTCGACCGACAGTCCGTTCATCACTGCGAAAAAGAAATCGCATATCTTACTAATACATATAGAATAAAAATCATGTAGATGAGAGCGCTGCATCTATGATTTTTTCCTTTTTAGTAGGATTTATATCCTACACCACCCCTGATGCAAGAATAGATTGGGATTATACGGATGTAGGCGCCACCCAATTTAAGATTGTCTTCGTCTGTCCGTGCGTCATCTCACTATCTTATATCCTTGTTTTCAACCTAGAGGTCACACACAAATTTTTGTGATATTTTAAAGAAATTTCGTTCGCTAATGTATATCGGCCCAGAGGAAAACAATATTGAAAATTGTTCGAATCGGAACGCCTTTTCCACCGTCTCCCCTATAATGCTTTAGTTTCAAATCTATCAATTTATGAAAAAGTCTATTAAGTGGTCACGCCGCGGCCTGTATTATCTTAAGCTTAAGCTTAAGTTCATTGAATGTCTGTCCTTGTATTCTGTTTCGTGTTTTCGAAAGTATATATTAATAGAAAGAAAGTAAAAACGATTCATTGGGTCTTGGCGCACCATTAAATGCCCTATACTACTCTAGAGTTATTCATATAACGACTTTTCAAAATAAGTTTTTATATGGGAAGTGATGGAAAAGGTGGTCGGATGCGAAACCTTTTCAAGAACGTTTTCCTTTGGCCAAAATACGTCAGTGTACCACATATTAATATTGCAAAAATTTTGAGCTGCACATTGGACATCTAGAATGTGGACACATGGACAGATAAGCCTAAATGTATTTAGAAATGATTCCGACACCATCAGTATAATAACAGTTGGGTCTATATCAAAACGTTCTATGCGTTGCATACATCCGCGTAAGCTTAACATATCCTAGCATTAAGCATAGAGACAGAGGCTTTTGTAATGGAAAGGCTCGCGTTAACTTTATAAAAATCATATTTTTACATACGATATTTCAGTTTAGTTAAATTTTCGTTTATCTTCATGTACTCGCCCTCGGCCAGAAATTGTTACTTTGTCAGTCAACTTCCAAATCGGTAACGTTCAAATGCTTCCCGACTATTATATGAAAAGTTGAATACTCGCGTAAAGGTTAAATAAGCGATATAACGACGTGACGCATGGCACTCCGCCTGTTAAAGGGTCCTTCGCTTTATATGACAATCGTTGGCAAGCCTTCGTTATGAGCATTTTTATAAGGAAAAATTTTATCTTTCGGGATTTATGAAGTAAATCAAAATGGCTTCTTTTCGGCCGACTGAGATAGCATAATTTATTTACTTAGTCCATAAATGTATGTAATGGAAAGCGTGCTTGTAGCTGCCAAATACGAGAATATCGTACGGTCAATAAGGAACATTACCTTGAAATATTTCGTTCACGTGAAGCAACACGACAATACATAAGCTCACATCTCATTACTTGTTCGTAATTTTTTGTCTAGAAACCACATAGTAATCATGCGCCTCAGCCAACGTATTTCTCAGAGTTTTTTTTTTTGATCTCAAAACTGAAAATATTCATGAAAGGACGAAGTTTTGCTACGATTAAGGAGATAAAAATCCCATCGCTGGAAGGGCTCGAGGCCATACTTAAAAGCGGAGTGCTTCGAGGATTGAAAAAAAGTTCTAGCACAAGTATATTAAATCTAAGGGCAGTACTTTGAAGGGCAAAAAATAGATATTTATGGATAAATATATATTTTTTTCTAGAAAAATGAAATGAGAAAGGAAATGACGTGTCATCTGAGGCATTTATCAAAGCATAAAAAAAAAAATGAGTGCAATGAATGACATCCAAAACGATATTAATATCCCTTTTGTTTTTTATCTTTGTCATTATTTTTTTCTATTGCTTTATTTACTAACATAAATTTCAAGAAACATTTGTACTTTATGCAAGTTTGCACAATTCCATACAATTGACTTTAAATTCTATGATGCTCTTTAATAATACGCTAAAAACACAGCATAATAATTTTCAGCTCATTTAATTCACATCAGACCTCAGCAAGAGCAATTAAGAGCGTAGGATAGGCCGTGCTTCAAGGGTCGCAGGAGCACAATATGAATATAAACTGTATAGAAATGCGCCAAAATTGCTCTCACATGTCATACATATGCTCACCACCACCACCACCATCACCACCACTACTTAGTGGTAGTAAATTATATATACAATACTTTAGATAATGTGAAGAATACTAAGTTTAATAACAGAGATAGTTGCAGTTAGTTGCATACGTCCGAATAGAATAAAGCAACTCTACATATATACAGTTGAATGTATGTATATTAAGCTCTTGAAAGTTCAGAACTTTTTAAATAATTTAATATGTACCCATGGATAATCAATACATAAAAGCACGATAGGATAAATAAAAAGCATAGAATATCATCACCATTGAAAAGTCGCTTAATAGAAGTAATTATCGAGGAAAAAGAAGTAGCTATGATATGAGAGATCACACAGTACGGGATACGGGGTTTAAATACCTTTTTCTCTAAATTCAGTATAAATACTAGTATGTGTGCGATTAAATGTAAGCTTAATGCAGGGGAAAAAATCGTTGTAGAAAAATAAACGTATTTTCCCGAGAATGTACAAAGCAAAGTGAACGCGTGTATGCGCGTATACGCATATTGGTACATATGTGTTTGTGCGGATGAACTGTGAATTTTTATGTGCGGTTATGAAATTGACGAAAATCGCAACACTAAAGTGGAAAAATATTGTTTCAACATATTGGCTCTGGATGAGGTCGATGGTGATGACGGCGTCAATTGTGTTGCTGCGATGACGATGATAATGCTAACAGTGGTATACACTTTCGAATGGGGCGGTGTGTATGAGACAGGCTGACGTTAAAGTGTCAGCTCGCCATTGATGATTTTAACGATAATGCCCGCTAGTGGTTACTGCTACTGTTTGTTACTGTTACTGCGTTGGTATACTGACAAGTGTTTATAAGTGCTGTAAGTGGTTTTGAATATGAAATTGTTAAACAATTCATTGTTTTAAACAGTGAAAAAGGGCAAAAAAAACCGACTGACGATTCCCATCACACATGCTTCACATTTACGCATGCCTGCATTTATGACTTTACATTGGAGTTCCATTTGGCTTTTCATTTCTGGCTTTTGCTTTCTTTTTCTTTTTTTCTTTTTTTTTTTTTTAATTTTCGGGCGTTTATTTAGTTCATTTAGTTAATTCAGTGTATATCCCTGTGTACGTGTTTGCTAGATGCCTTACTAACATGTGTGTATTATGGCTTCAGTAAAAGTGCTTTTGATGAGGCTAATGCACTTGCTGTTAAATGTGGCTGAAGTGCTATTTTGTTGTTTTTTCGGTGTTTCTTTGTTTGTTTACACAGTTGTTGATTATATTTCGTGGTTAATGCCTTTTCGTTTGACCACAGGACGTTGTCTGTTGTTGCATTGCATCCCCAGGGATAGCGTTTCTTTTTTAATGGCTTTCAGTGAATTATGTATACTACGAACTCACTTTAGCTTCAGCATTGTCATCAACGTAAACACGATCGCATCATATCATTTAAAAGATTTTCCAGTTAGCTCGTTGGCTACTTTAATGATAAACAACTATTTTTATTTTTAATGAGACTATGTTGTCTTTTCTCCTTTCCTCCTTTTTGTGATATTCTCCACCGAAAGGTGCATTCATGTTGTCATTCATTTTAAAATATTCGGAAATACGTAATAAAATGCTAAAAAAGGGACAAAAGCGTAAGATTTTGATTCACGATTGTGTACGTTCAGGTATATGCTCGTTTATCAGTCCGTCTGTCCTCGGTGACGATCTATGATTGAAATTTTCAATCCATATGTAAACTTCTGTTATCCTTACACTAAAATGGTTTCACTTCGTATGCTTCATTCTTGTGCTTTGTATTGAAAAGCCCAAGATTTATAACAGACTCGCAGAAAAGGGAGAAAAAAGTAGAAAGAATTTTAACCAATTAATAATCTATGTATTATCTACGGAAGTGATTGAATTTCTCTCTAATAGTTTTCGGCGATTGTTAGCTATTGCACGAACATACTTACTTTTTTTACGAATATACGAAGGCGGTACCCTTTAAGTCTTTCATATCGTTATTTCACTCATGCTATTAATAACTTTCTTCTTTTTTTTATGGTTACCAAAAAAATAACATAAGCATAGGTAGTTCAAGATTCGGCCAGAAAGTATCCAACTTTGAAGTTGTTTAAGGTAGTGTTGTTGGTTATTAAAATTTTGCTGTTAACGATTGAAATTTTTCGTAAATTTACATTTAGGCTTAATTAAGTTTGTTTGTTTTCTGTTCATTAACGTTAAAGCGAAATCGAGAGTTTTAGTTTAAAATGAAACTAGTTTTGAAAATACTTTTTATTACTACATTTTTAAGTACATGAAAAGCTTTCACCTTGTGGACTTAAGCACTAAACTGCGGAAAACTTATCATCTTTACGGAGTTTTCTTGTTTCGAGATTGATAAAGATTAAGTTTATAACCGGGGTGTAAAGGATCTTATCAATGTTAACTTTTGTTATAAATCAAGAGTGCTTAGGTTGTTTTCAGGAGGTCTTAAAACTAGTGAATGAAAATAATTGGTCTTATAAAGTTTTAGGTGAAGAAACATTATCGCATCCCTTTTCGGTTACGGTTTTAAATGTGTCGTGCAGGAGTGATAATCATTTGAAGCATTCGAGAATGAGATAACATCAACTTTGAATGCCAGAATTGGCTTGCATTCTTAGTTTGGACTATATTCGAAAGTGCCTTAAGATTCGTTAACGATGGTTAAGGGGTTGTCGTTAAATTTTTTTTTAAGCAGACGCACACATTTGATTTTTTGGTTAGCTTCGGTCGTCGTTAGCAACAAATTTTATCATCGACAAGATGCTGTAAACTATTTTTTCCATTTATTAGTCCGCTTTCCTTTCCAGCTTTAAATTTAGAGTTAAAATTGTATCCGAATTGTTTATATCGAAGTGCAAAAAACGATGAGAGGATCGTTTCTCCTTTCATGTAACTGAAAGTGTGCTCATTTAAGTAGCATGCAGTGTAAATGCTTTCTGTTTATAAGATGGGGTTAGCACCTTGATGAAGCTTCAAGTCCTTATGCAAAAAGTACTTGAGTTACCGTATACAAACATCAGATGTTATGCCATCAAAATAGCGAAGCTTCCCACCCATTTGAGTTTATTTCGATTATTGGTCAAATGAGGAGCAACCTGCAGAAAAGGTTTATTGCTTACGGTCAAACAAGATATAATATATGGAAGAAAAACATTTCACAGAAGATTTAGCCGTTTCGTTTGTATTGGTTAAGTGCCAATTCACAGTAACGATCACAACAACCGCATGTAACGGACACTATAGAGTGTCGAACGAACGAGTTTGTGCACTAATCCCGTTCTTAAGTTTCTCATTCGGTCGTCTGGGAGTTGCGAATTCAGCATTACACGTTAGCTTGATTGCTTGTTCTTGTTGGCCACCTTTCGAGCAAACTGCTGACGTTGGTCTAAGCCACTGTTTTATATGTTTCCAATTTTAAGTCGTACGCATACTAGCATGATTCTCTTTTTGTCTCCGTCTCTGTCTATAATCATTGACGACCCGCATGTCTTCATGGATAAAGGACATCCTCTGATAGCTGGATCAAGTAAAAACAAAAGGAAAAACGGAATGATGTCGCAAATAACATTTTTATATAACATTTTTCTTTCATTCATTACATAGGCCATTAAACGCTCAACTCTGTCCAACTCTTTAGAGAATTTTGAACTTCACGTACTCAGTTTCAAAATTGTCACAAATTTTCAACGGGACGGTGTTCATATTTTATGGCAACACTATTATATGACATTAACGGTAAAATTTCAGAAACAACTCGAATAAAATTCTACTTATATATGCGTACATATACATATATATATATATATATATATATATACATTTTTTTCTTAGATATGGCGAATCATTCAGTGGATGTCCTCTATTCGAAGGAAGAAACAGGGAGTTGGTGGTCACAGGCGACTGGATGTGTTCCCTGTCGATATTTATTATACACACACATATATATATATATATATATATATATATATATATATAAGCTTTTAGTTTCCAATATTTGTGGGCGAAAGTTCAATACATTTAATATTGCACAACCCATACACGCTTATTATGCATTTATTATTTCCTTTCTCCATAAATAACATTTAATTCTTTTTATTATTTTGCTCGTGTGTTCTACAAAGTTTTTCAATTTTAATAAGAACGACCTTGAATACGGTAGCACACTATCTTATATTAGTTTTCAAACTTGTGAAGAAATGTTGAATATTTTAAGGAAATTTAATGTAAAAAATTTTTTAATAATTCACAAGTATATATATGCGTACATGTGATTGTGCACCTATAATAACATACGAATGAAAACAAAAACGAATTTCAGTAATTTTTGGCAAAAACTATTTTGACATTATTTGCGATAATGTACTGAGCAAATAACCAAACAACCAGGGAAGCAAGTGAACATAAGCAGCAGACAATGAAAAAAAAATATTGCCAAAGAGAATGACAATAATAAGAGGATAACATGCATAAATGTACATAAATAGAGGAAAGGACAAGCATAAATAAATGTATAGAGACATTTCCGAAGAAATGCAAAACATAAAGACACGACAGAACACAACACAAGACGGAAGGCCGTAGTATATTAAAGTAAAGGTTTGCTATTGTGAAGTTCTTGTTTTTGCTTGGAAATGAAGTTACATTTTGCTCGAATTGTGTGCATACAAACAGAAATGCTATTCTGAACATCCATATATATATATATATATAACATACATATAGGTCTCACATATATACTTTGTATACGTACATGTGCATGTATATGTGTATATGTCGACCATTTAAAGAAGATGTTCTTTGAATGTGTGTTGGCAACAGAACCTATAAACCATGTAGACAATATATACATCTTCTCGCCAAGTTGGTTTTATGTCGTACCGCTTCCGTTACGAGCAAATACCTTGAGAGATAAATAGAATATTAGGTAGTCTAAAAATATTGAGCATAATAGGAGACACACTCTTACTTAATCAGAAATATCAGTATATGTGTAAGTACGAATTGAATGAATATAAATGCAAAACTATTGAATATGCCAGTACTTGTACAAAAAGTATTAAGCTATTGGACGCAAAAATTCACACTAGATTAGGTTATGTAAGTATCTTTTTCGAGCTATAAAAGTGCTTTCGTTGGAGAACAAAAATTGCGTGATTCGTAGATTTCCTTTAAAGATCAGAACTACGAATACGATGCAAAGACCCCCGCAGGGAATTTAACGATTAATAAGCTTCGGTTTTAACGAGGACTTTGTACTGAATCTTTAGAGATTAAAATTAGACTTTTTGAAACTTAACTAACTTAAGATTATCTTGAGAGTTATGAAAAAAGGCCGAAACAAATATTAGACAAGCGGAGCTGCATATCTGACTACAGCCTAGATGCTATGATTAAAATTTTCGGCCCAACTTCTCTCAATATGGGAGGGGAGTTTAACAAGTTCGCCAGCACAGGAATATAGGGACTTTTTACAAAAGAAGGCGATGATCTCTCTTGAGGAGAGATCTTTAAAATGGTTCGCTTTTGAACCAAAACACGTCGTTATGTTGAACTTCATCGAACACGTTACCACCTACATATTCAACACAAAAATAGGTGGACAGGTGTTAGACAATCAAAAATTTTAATAATAAAAAGATAAAAATTTATATGTATACATCTCTATATATTGCTAAATAAAAGTGCACATTGGGTGGTGCTTCCGTCTGCAAAAATTTTGTATATACCCCGCGCATGTAGCGTAAGGCTTGAAAAGAAGTACATGGTACAAATTCGAAAACAGAAGCTATGCTTCAAATAGAAACACAGCCTTCGTATATTGTCAGCGTGCCGTGCAAACATGGTGTCCACAAGCCATTTGATGAACAAACTCCTGCTATTCCTTTGAGTGCGTCCGACCGCACATGTGCGAGAGTATTCCAATGCTGGCCAAACGTAATGCACAAAGCCAAGCCAGCCTCCTTGGACGCAGAATAATACCTTTTTTAGGGGTCAGTGAGCTTTACTACAAACTGCAGAACTTATCTTCATACGATTTTTTTCTTATATATTTATATATATATATTTATAAATATATATATATTGCTTTGGTAGATTTCTTCATCATTGGCTAAAAAGTTCAAGGTTTTTCAAGTTTCAGTGGAGATTATGAATAAAACGCGCAACATTTTTTAGACCACCCTTTAAATGTTTTCGTAAATATGATGAGTATTTTTCGAGATGTATGTTTGTTACGATAACTTCAACTTTCAATAAAATAGAAATATGAAAAAAAAAAATCCATTTCTATAAAAATAGATTTTGGGTTCCAATTGAGTTCATCAAGATAAAGAGAGAGAGAGAGCGAAAGAGAGTGAGAGAGAGAGCGCGCGAGAAAGAGAAGCAGAAGGGTAAGATAAAGCAAGCAATACAGTGAGAATATCAGAACTAAGCCACCGCAATGACTTTATGTGTTAGGTGCATTGCTTGAGCTTATGGGTAAATGTGTTGCGTTTGTCTCTTATGTGCATA
This sequence comes from Glossina fuscipes, assembly GCF_014805625.2. Lineage (NCBI taxonomy): Eukaryota > Metazoa > Arthropoda > Insecta > Diptera > Glossinidae > Glossina > Glossina fuscipes. The sequence continues at coordinate 22,495,426 of NW_023998416.1, forward strand.
TACACACACACAAACACGCTTGCTTACACAAATGGAATTGTATTTGCGCAAGTAAACTTGTCTCAGATAAAAAAAGAAAAAAAAAGGAATCTTTCAAAAAAAGTCAAACTAAACACATAAAAACTTAACGCATAAATCTTGCAAAGGAATGAAAAGTTGCCAGCATTAAAATCTACATTTAGAGTATCAAATACCAAGCTTACGTTTTTTGCTTTTTTGTTGAATATTTACAAAGCATGCAAAAATAACAAACAATTTTTGGGTAAAATTGTGTATGTAGTAGGGCGCTTGTGTAAGTCTAACCAAATTGCTTTAGTCGTTGTGCTGAGTAGCTTAAAATAAAAGAAACTGCAACATCAAATGCAATACAAAATGTTGTTGCCGTTGTTGTTCACTTTGTTTTTTGTTTTTTTTTGTACAGACTTCAGGCTCACATGCCAGTGACTCTAATGCAAAACAATTTAATAGAACACCGGACATTGGTATTCGTATGGTGCGGATATGCTTTGCTGCATTGTATACGTATATCTACATAAAAGGTTTACTTTTGTTAAGACTGGTTATCCTTCATCCTGGTAGCACTTTCTCTCACTCTCTCTCTCTCTCTCTCTCTCTCTCTCTCTCTCTCTCTGTCTATGCTTTCATGTTTCTCCTGCTTTTGGTTTTGCGTGTCCATTGCTGTGCAACGGTTACGTTTCATTTGGTATTTTCGTTTTTCGTTTTTCGTTTTTCGTTTTTTGTTTTTCTAAAGTTTATTTGTTTTATTTAAGCTTAAAAATCTTTTACGTTTTGCACTCTGTTTCTCGTTGCTCCTCAAAAGTTGCATTGTGAATGTGTTGTAGTTAAACTTCAAATTGAATTATTGTATTTACTTTTTTAAAAAACCATTTCATTCTGCTTAACTTTTTTCCTTTTTTCTTTTCATTTTTCTTTTTCTCCTTCTATTCGTCGTCCTCTTGCTCTCTAACTCTTTCTATCTCTGTACTGTCATTTCATTCCTTCAACTTTGTGTTTGTTGTTTCTCTTGCACTTTTTCTATAGTTTTTCCAGTTTATATGTTAAGTTGTGTGATATGTATTTGTTTATTTGTTTTTGTTCGTTTACTTTTCTGTCTCTCTCTCTCTCTCTCTCTCTCTCTCTCTCTCTCTCGCTCTTTCCCTATTTAAATTGAATTATTCAATCGCATTTTCATGTTATGCACACATCCAACACATTTCCAACCGAAAAGTGGCATTAAAGAAAATTTCATTTCATTTGATTGTGATTTATATCAGATTTTATTTAAAAACTATTTAAATAATAAACTTTGCGTGCACTGTACAATGCGCGCTTCAATACAAACAAACATGCACATATACATTTATTCATTTTAAATGGCAAAATACTGGTTTATAGTTGATGGTGTCATTGCGCCCTACTGATGGGATAATACAGGAAATTGAAAAACTAACTTGAATAATTTTCAATATTCCGCTCAGCAAGCGGATGAGTAATGTTCCGCATTGTTTTACGAAGTTGTGTAGCACTGCTTACGAAATACAATTCCATTTTGTTGTCTAAGTAAAAAAATTAATAATATGCTTTTATTAATTATACCCATCAGTTAGTCGAATGTTTGTAATGCTTAGAAAAATGCATTGCAAACTCCGTAAGGTATATGTATTATATATACAAATGAATATAGGGTGACCCACAGCACATGCATACTGGTACCCAAGCAATAATTGAATTGTATCTCTTGACTATAATGTGTTCGCGTTATAGCGTTCTCGAAGAAGATTGAGCAGTGTCTTGGTGCCTTCTAAGTCCAAAATTCGACCCAAATGTGTGTCGGCCGCATTGCGGATGCATTCGTTTAGAAAAATCAATCGTGGGAATTATCTAAATTCCCAACCATCAAGATGAAAATGAATCTCACCTTTGCAATTCGAATATCCGGTATACCCTTCTTGTTGTTGTTCCATAATCCATGCAAAGAACTCCATTTTTAATAAGGCGGAAATGTCACCTGTCTTCTCTGTAAGTTATGAACACTTTAGGTTTTTGACAATAGTTACACCCCTCTACAATATCGTTCTCCTAACTTTTCTTAGTTTCGCTCACAACTACGAACACAATTAAAAACATTATGGTCGGGCAAAGCCGACTATTAAACAGCTTACACACCATCGCCTAATACAGTTATTTACTGGTTTTGGTAATAATGCACAAAAAGTTACGCATTATTTTCAGGCAACGTCACACTTTACATCAAAGCCCGTGGATCGAATCCTTATATATGATTGTATCCAGCAAGCAGACATACGTGGTCCAAATACGCTAAGGTTAATTTCTATGGCAACTTACTAATATGAACTAAACTTCACCATGAAATATTCAAAATTATATCTTTTTAGTAAACAAAGATTCATTCTTCGTAGAAACAGTTATAAGACAGAGGATTCAAAAAATTGCCCTAACTAAATGAAATTTTTCATACAAATTTAGAATATATATATAACTTATACCGAGCGCGTGTTGAAGAGAAATTTTGAAAATTGCAATTTTTTCCCATATAAGGCTTTTTCTAAAGAAAGCATTATACGAGAAGTGGACCGCGGAGTCGAAACTTTCCCTAAGTCAAAGCATGGCAGTGTATCAGATTTCGTCAAAATATCTCAAAAATTGCGGCCTGTAGCTTGAATACAAACTTAGATGTCAGATGGAGGGACGGACAAACAGGCTTTGATCGATTCATTCATTTTCGGTATAATGAAACGTGGAGCAACTTTAAGGCCTTTTACGTACTACATAAGCTGGCTTAACACACTCAGTACCACAAGTGCTGCAGGGTATTAAAAGGCGACTGCACTACATATATAGTTTACATTCTTAAAAAAAGAAGAGGCAATAATCTTCGTTGCTATTGCTCATCGTACTTTTTTTGTCGTAGAATTTACTTCTTTGGTCAAAATAAATTGCAATAATACAACCACTTACCATTTTTTCCCCCTTACGCTTAAAAGTCTATGGCTGTAAACCTACGGCAGCTTCTCTTCTATCGAGCCAGCGTTTTTTAATTTTGACTTCTTAACTCACTTATAACTTACGAACCATTCGTTTCATTCCTTAGTGCTTATATCTAAACTTCGACCTACTTATTCCTAAATTTGAATAAACGCACAAGAATTTCGAAAGCGGAACTTTACTGTAAGATGAGATAATACATTTTTCAGCCGAAAATAAAATAATAAAAGGATTGGATTGAAATTGTTTCTAAGTCCCACATAGGCTACAAAACCTTTTAAGTTGGAGATAGGTGTCAACATAAATGCTTGTTTGTATCTTTTTCATATGAAACTTATGTTGTTTTTTACTTAACTCATTGAGCCGATAGCCTGTGTTGCTAGTGCTCAATGTCTCTTTTTTTAGTCTAAGAATTCAATTCATTAGTCTAAAATTAAAATAATAATAATAATAATAATACTTAACTCATTAAGTGCGTGCGATAACTCCTTGAACATCTGTCCTTCCATCACTTTTTTTTGGTGGCCAGTAAAATGGGCTTTTTAAGCTATTACAATCGTTGCACTCCTTAAGTTCAACACAACAGTATTACTTGAAATATCTTTCTTTCACCTACATGTTTTATTTTAGGGCGCCAAACCCTTTAATTTAAAAGGTAATTAAGCGCAGCGCCTTCGTGATTTCACTAAATGAGCTAATGCCTGGGATTAGTTTATCAGTGTACTCCGGGCCTCATATTGCTAGAGACATAGGCCCGGTTAGAGAGTAAAGATGAACAACCCTTCTTCCTGTAATAATATTTTCTTTACCTCAAGAGTACTTTCAGGCATTAAACTCAATCTTGGTTGTCTTGACGAGTTAAGTTCTACTTTTTTCTCTTATGAGTTCGATTACGGTGGTATCCACATGAATAACCATATGGGTACCAATCACGATTACCAACTCAGTGTTCGCAAGTTCAAATTTCGTAGGACTTTGGTCATGGCTACAATGGGTATTTTGTTGAAGAAGGCGTTACTCCTGTATTTACCGATTGGGGACACTTACCGACTGAAGACAGTAGGTTGCGCTCAGCATCTTCCTAGCACCTTCTCCATCTTTACTTCCTCTCAACCATCACGACGTCACACGAATAGGTGGCATCCCCTAAATAATTGGCAAGCATACACTGCATATAGTTCGTATTTCTTATTCACTTATTCTTCAATATAGAGCCTATGTGACTGCCCTTCTAATGAGCCAGACTTTTAATGGTATGAAGCCTCCGATTTCATGTCGTACCTTAACTCTATGTTAAATACTATGATGGAATGCGTAAAAAGAATTTAAAGCTTAATGTGGGACCAAAACGATCTTTTAACTTTGGTCGTCACAAGTTTCTGCTCACATCCGTTCGTGTTTGATGACTTCGTATCGAGGTTCGTTCGGCATATTCCTAACCGCCTTTTGCCTCTATAATACAACGACAAATCTCACGACATTTCTACATACATTGGAAACTATTAGGCTTCCTCTACCTAAAGAGGCATTACAGGCAGGATAGAAGTTAAAATCGAAATCAAACAAAACACGACGCAGCATTCATGTGTTTCTAGGGTGCAAATAATTATTACCAAATGTTTTTGTCAAAACTTATTTTAAAACTTAATACCATATGTATGCAATACGACGTAATTGGCAAACTTTTATGTATTTCTTGCGACTCTATGACTTGTTTTTTTAACTTGCATGCACACAGTACTGCGTACATTGATGGTTAGCGTGTATCTATTACAAGTTCGTACCTTTTTTTTGGAGTTTTGCACTTTTATTTCATATTTATCTTCCCGGTATTTTTATACCCATCACCCAAGGATAAGAGGTATATTCATTTTGTCAAAACGTTTTCTAGGTAATGTCCATATTGACTTCAAATAGGCAAAAAAAAAAAAAAAAATTATATCCATAGATATAAATATATGTATATACTCGATCTCTAAAGCATCGTTCTGCATGTTGTGAAACATATAACACAACAAATATGCTGCAATCCTTCGTTGATGAGTATAATAACATAGACGTAAATAATCAGTTAAATCAATTTCTCGAATAAAATGAATCGAAATTCTTTTTAAGGGAGTAAAGAAACACAAAGACGATAATTGCATTTTTATAGATTAAATTTAAGTACATAGCCCAAATAAATAGGGAAGCTATGGTATGTTAATAGCCGACATAACCTAATCTCACGTATACAGCAAATAATCTAAATAAAGAAAACACTCCGCTTAATGCGGTTATGCATTCGCTTATAACGGATTTTCTAATTAAGGCATTACAAGAGTCACAACATATCGGTGTATCCCATATATCTCAAAAATTTTCGACCTGTAGGTTAAACAGACGAACGCACAGAGGAGCTTAGATCTAAGTAAAAATGGGTCCTTCTCAAGCTCTCGTGGATGTTGTGTACATCCGCAACCCATGAAAATTTGAAATTTACCGTTAGAGAAAGCGTTTACAAACAGAAGTTTTAACGTCTAAATCGTCAATTACACTAAGGTGACATTCTAAATGATATCCCATAAAAGTCTGGTCCTTTAAATTGTCATCAACGTCATTAAGCGATTAATTTTCCCGTATAGTCATATGACTCTATTGCATAAAAGCAAGACCAAAGAAATTATTAAATATTTCAAGGAGTTAACCACTGTAACAGCCTAAAAAGGGATTTTTTAATAAATATTTTGGGGATATTTTCAAAAAATATTAGGGACAATTATTTTTCGAAAATTTTAAAAATTTTAGACTTTCTGCAGCCATTCCCTGGAGACGTCTTTAGTTCAGGTATATTGCGGCAAACAGCACAACTGGCCCAAATTTGAACTTAAAAAAAAAACAAAAACATCATTTAATCTACTTTCCTATATCTAGCAAAACAAGTAGGGATTTTAAAAATATTGATTTCTGTGATAAGTGCTTGACTGAGAAACATGCCATATTCGTCCAAAAGAGTCGTGCTTTTATTAATAAAAAAGGTTTAAATTGGTTTACCACAAAAATTTTTCGCGTTTAATTAGCGAATGTCGTCTTTAGGAAATAATAAAAAGTACGAATAAAAAAGACGAAAATTGCTTGAGTTATGCTGCATTTACAGTTTTGACATGTGTCTCACAAGTTTTTTAATTTTTTTTCCATTATTGTGCGACTTTAGGACCATTAAACTGCCCTTCCAAGTTCAAAAGTTCTTTCTCGTTTTCTTGCCTTCACGATTTTAAGCTTGAACATGGCTGTTTTATCGCGTCTCCCAAGAAAGAAGAACAGATTTTACACTTTACGCATTTCGAAATGATGGGGAAGATGGCAAGAAAATATACAATTTAGTAATTAGCAATAAAACTTTCATTATAAGCTTTCAATCTTTCTGCCAAGAAAACATTCTCATCTTCGTATCCTACCAACGATTTCCTCCGTGAAATTACACAATGGTATATTTTTTTTCTCTTGGGAATTAGTTTATATGAACACAAGTACTTTCTGAAGAGATCTGTGTAGCGTATTAGAGAAGCTGGAAAGCAATAGGTAATACATTAGGCTGTAACTTTCAGCAGATATTTGTAGCTTGCAGGTGATCTTTGCCGGAATAAGTACAAAATTTAAAGTAAAAAAATTTTTCGTGGGTCGAGGATTTTTTCCCACGCATTTTAAAAGGTCTAGAGCATTTATTAAGCAATAAAAAAAAAATTAATTTTTTTAAAAATTTACAGCGAAGTCTGTCCCGTTAACCGGCGAACAAGTTATCATATGCAACGTTGTTTCGCAGTTTGTTGCTTTCTTTACCATTCTGTTTGCAATTTCGATTTATCTTTTCTTTTTTTTTTTGTTGATCAAACAAATAGTTGAATATCCAGCAATGCTATCAAATCGACCGCTTATGTGGCAAAAAACCAAAGCAGTTGAGCTATGAATTTGAAAATAATTGCAGCAAAATTGCAATTTTTTGGTGACTACCTCTGACATCTTTGTGCCATCCAATCAGGTTTATTACTAAAGTCAAAAAATACCAAAAATATAAATGACTGATGCAAGTGTGCTGCCTGAAAATACCATTGCTGATACAGAAAGTGTTAATACTATCCTATCAGTTGCGATTTATGACAGTTCTCAGTGAAGTGGAATTAGCACAAGTTAATGGGTGTCGATGCCAAAATATTAACATTCCATATCAACAGCAACTAGTTAATACTCAAGTGACATGAAATCCTTTCCCAGAGAACGATTCATATCACTATACCGTAGTTTATACATCAGTTTACTTACGAAAAGTTATAAATGGATTCCAAGTAAATGCCTTTTATTTTCCTCCTTGTCTTATCATCATCTTAGATTAATTAGCTGTGAAGCCAAACCCTAGTTATATTCTATGAAAGTTTAGATTCATTTGAAAGCAATAAAATAATTAATTGTCTTTGCAAAATTTATGATTGTGTATAAAACTTACTCCATTTCATAATAATAACATTGAGATTGGTATGAATGCAATTACGTGATAAACTCATTTACATTGTAAATCTGTTACATATCTCGAGAACATTTCAGTAAATTGAACTGTTAAACACAAGTAAGAAGATAAACGTTCGGATACCCTACACCGTCTATACTGTACTTCGTCTAGTGCAGTTATTCCCTTGCTTTGAATAATATAAGACCAAGGATTACATAATTTTCATGAAAGCCCACACATCGAAGGATGCGTAAAACATCACATGACTTGATCTAAACTTTGCAAGCTTAATTCACTTCCCAAAAATTTTATTATTTTTTAGTTTCCCTCATAAAAAACTGGAAATTAGACTTTCTTTCTTGCCCTTTGCCTATATATGTTGGAATCTAAAAAATAGGCCTATGTGATCCAAATTCCGTACCGTCAACTCTTCTGCCCAAATGCCCTATTATGGACTAATTTTCATCATAAATTATCAAAAAATTACACCTTTTTCTGAGGTGGTTAATATTCATCACAAATCTCGCATGGAATGAGATTCATGGGGTTCGAATGTGCACCACTTAATTTTTATGTCTAATTGCTACCATGAACAAATCTTTATGAAACATTAACAATTAGTGCGATTTGGTATCAAAAAAATTTACAATTCCTGAGAATCCTTATGAGCGGTGGTGACCAATCAAAAGACCTACGTGGCCCAAATTCGGTAATGTTAATATCTTTGTCATTTTACTATTACGGTCCAATTTCCACAAAGAAATTTTGGAAACTAAGTGTTCTTGTCATACAGTTCTCAGACCGAGTGGTTGTATGAGAGGGAGTTTAAAAAACTGCTCCAGCCGATCCAATCTATTCACACCAATTTGGTATAACTACAAATACTATTACGCAACGAGGTGTGCGGAAAAATTTTGATAAATGCACTTTTTCTCCATTAAAGGATTTGTCAAAATAGGACGCGAAGTGGGGAGTAGTCGAAAAAGTGAACCGATCCGACCTATTTTGAGATAAAGCACGTCAATGCACCAAAGTTCATTAAGATATCGCAAAAATTGCAAACTGTAGTTTAAATGAAAAAATTCATGGACAGACAACCTTAGATAGAGGTTGATTTTTAACCGAGTGCTATAACAAAAGGTTGGTCTATCTTAAGTCCTTCTGGCTATTGCATACATCCAAACGAGCTTAGTATTCCCTGTCCAATAAGCGGTGTAACTTGTAAATATATTCAACAAAAGCTATGAATAAACGGTAATGATTACTTTAAAATTAAACTTTTAAGGATTTTGTCTTATTTTTAGAAATTAAAAATCAAAGCATTTTCAAAGTTTTAGTTTTTTTTGAAATTCAGAATACTTGTACTTTTTTATGCCTGTTATTGTGAAATGTTTACATTATTCTGTTAGAACGAAAATTAAAAAAAACATTTCTATTCAAAGAATCTGATCTAAAGTATTTTACAGAAATGTGTTAAACATTGAAAACTATTTTGTAATGAAATTGTTTTTACAAAAAAGAAAAATATTAGATGTTAAGACGAATTTTCAACACTTATCTTGTGAGGCGGAGTCAGTTTATGGCATGATGTCGAGAGAGCAATAAAAATTATTGATCTTAGCCTAGGCGTAAAGATTTCAGGATCAGTTGACTGTTTGGAATTATCCTAATATGCGCATCGCTATATATCAAAAGCATATTCTGTTGCAGTCGTTAGGTGTCCTTTCTAGCCTAAAAGCTCATAGCTCGATCACTTCTTGCTTTACGAATTCTAAACAGACCGTGAGTTTAACGCTTCCATGCGTGCGTATTTTGTAGGGCGTTCGAAGTGGACACAATTCCTCTCTTCGTTTACGAGTAGTTTGAGAAATAATATTATGCTTCCCTGACATTATCTGCAAATTTGCTTGTAATTAAATTTCGAATTTTATTTAATGAAAACTTTTCAATATTTTCACTGGTTGTGGTCTAGTGTATATTTTTGGCAAAAGCAATTTTAAATTTCTGGTTGTCTCTCTCCGTATGTAAGCAACAAAATATGGTTTAATTCGAATTTCTTAACACTCTTGACATTTCACAATTTCTTTGCTTTATTTCAAGAGATTGCAAGATACATTTTAAAACCAAAAATTAGAAAAGAAATCCATTTAATCAAAAATGTGTAACGGGTCTGCAAATGTAATATGCCAAGATAAAGCGTATTAAGTTATCATATATACCAGCGTTATTCACATGCTAGAGTTAACGACCCTTTAAGCAATAGCTTCACGACTATCAACCTTTCAATGCTCATACCCGATGTAACATAGCGTACGCATATAATACGCATAAGTACGCATCCCATAATCGACGAGCAATACATTTGACACAACATAACATAACCTAAGATGAGTAGCTTTGAGAACATAATGGAAAAATTATTATGCGGGCAAGAATAAAGAAGTAGAGTTCAATTATTCGTGTTTAAAAGCAAGCGTACGAATTGGATGTAACTTGATAGGAGAGAGAGAGAGAGAGAGAGAGAGAGAGAGAGAGAGGGAAAGGGAGGTAAAAGAAAGAATATAAAATCAAATTTGATATTTTGAGACTTCACTAAAATTGACTAAGACGATTTAATTATTTGCTTTAGTGAATTTTATGTTCATTTCTATAAAATGGGGGCGTAGTCATCTCTCTTGTCAAAATGTTTAACCCTAGAACTGTCACATGAGCCAATATAACCCTTTTGAACTTTTGAGCTAAAAAAAGGAAACTGAAGTGGAGACAGCCCACAAAGATAATTCACATTTTTAAGGTTTCTGTCTTTGCTGAAAATGGCTTTGCTAAGTCAAAATTTTTTGCGAAATAAACAACATACCTGTAAAATAGGTATTATTATTATTATTATTATTATTATTTTAATTTTACACTAATGAAATGAATTCTTAGACTAAAAAAAGACATTGAGCACTGGCAACACAGGCTATTGGCTCTAATTAAAAAAAAAATAAAATAAAATGTACATTAGATAATGAGCTGCTTAGTAGTATTAATCAAGTAGTGTATAGAATTGATATTCTGTTCTGGAGGTGATTGTAGAATGTTCAAAGGGTTAATCGTTCCAAATGCAATACTTCTAGCCAAGGAAAAGTTGAGGCAGTCGCAGAGAATATGCTTTATAGTAAGAGTTTGTCCACAACAGCAGATGGGGGAAGAAGACTTCTTCAGGATCCATTGGTGAGTTGCAATTGTATGACCAAGGCGAATTCTCGAGAAAAAAAAATAAATAGGTATTAAAATTAAATAATATTAGAAAACATGCACATGTAGAACAAGCTAAGCCTCTAATTACGAACAAAAAACCAGAAAAGGCAAGTTTTTGCTACTAAATCGCATGAAATACTGAAAAAATGCAATGTCCAAATCGTGTTTTATTTACTCGACTATAGATTTTTGATATGTCGTGAACCTATCAGAAAAACCTCACTTCATTACCCTGGCCCCGATCCACCCGCTCAAACCTACCTTCTCCATACACAAGACACAAAATTAATTATAAAAAATTTTTGACGAGAGTCACCATGTACAGATTTTTCATAAAGGACGCCAACATCTATCAGAAAAATCTAATTTAATTATCCTGGCTCCGGTCCATCATCAGCAAATTCGCCGCAATCTTGCCCTCCCCATAGAATATAAGAAAAAAGCGTTCCGTTGAAATTTGTATGAAAAGCAGCTAAACGCTGCAATAATGATGCTAAAGAATGTTGCTAATGAAATGTTTGTCCTATATACATAATGTTCTTGTCTTTCTTCAACTTATTGTTTAAGATTACACATTACGGGCATATTTTTGCAATAGTGGAATTTGTTGGAAAACAAGCTGCAAGTAAGGCTCTTATTAACGGGCCAATGCTTCAATGATCAATGCAGCATTCATACAATAAAAAGTTAGCCAGAGAGGAATGAAGGTACAGTGACAGAGAAAATACTTTTTAAATAATATTATGCCCACCTTAAAAAAAATGTATGTAGCCGCATTCAAATTCATATGATTTCATTAGCAAAAAAAAAAAAGAACGTTTTTGTACGATTTCTTCTTTTATTTATGGTTGTATTTCTATTATAATTTAGTTTTTTCTATACATTTTGTCATTTTTTACATTTTGTCGTTTTTCAATTGCTTTAGCAGAGGCGCGAACCAAGTTTGATGATAACCCACGTTTTAGCAAAGATATAAATTTGGCCTATGTACAGTGGGCTAATTTCAGCAAAAAAAATTGTTACAAAAATTGTTGTAAAGGTATGGGTCTTATTGACCTACAGCTTTGGTTAAAAGACGGACTTGATCTGGTCATACGAAAGCCTATAATATATATGAAAGTGAAACAGCTTCAGAAAAATACTTACATCTTCTTGTCTATAGCTTTCGATTCCACAAATAAAAAGGGGTTAAAATGACCCATAACGGTGGAAATAGGTACATCTAAAACGACGACTATACATGCTATATATATATATATATGTATACTACTTTTTCAGAGTCAGTATTTATATTGAAATCCTAATCGATGTAGTCATCTTTGTCCGTTTATCCGCATGCTTGTTAAGTTAAATATTCCTTCGGTCAGGAAAATGAAACTATCGGCTTCATATTTAGTTTAAACTTTGAGACTGCTTACAACCAGGTTCATATTGAAAATAGATCAACTCGGTTCCACGCGTGTTTTCTGGATAATCTTACAGCACTTGTATAAAGATGGAAAAAGTCGGCTAAACGAATCCAACATTATGGAATAGAAAATTAATTTTTACTTTTTATACCCTGCCCCACTTGCAGTGTAAGGCACTGTCGACTATGGATTTCTCACATATAATGATACAATAATAAATGCAATCTATCTTTCTCTATAAAGAGAGTGTAAAATTAAACAAATCATTAAGAAAAATATCGATTAAACTCAGATGTGCATTACACAGGAAAGTAACGTAGTTGGCCGCAATCACAAAGAAAACAAAACAAAATATCAAGAACTTATCTTTTACTTTATATGTTTACTCTTTAGAGTTAAGTAAACATTAATCACAATTACCGTAAACAAAAATAATAAGGTTTCTCGTTACACTTTTAAGTATTCCGTCGACATTCTCAATTACAATTTTAAACGACGTCAGCAATTATACGTCTCACATTTAGCAGTACAAGGCTAATTATGTATGGAAATCTGTTGACTGAAACGAGATGAACTGTTTGTCTTTAACTGAAAAAAAAGGGAAAATGTTAAGTCAATCAATGAAACGAAAATAAAATTATGTTAGGTTTTTAGATGTGACACATTCCGATTTCTTATGGGATCCGGCTCCGACGAAGTTTTTACCGATCTCTGCGTCAATCAATAACAATTACATGTATATTGGACCGTAACCAAGCCAAAATTTAAATTCTCCAGCTATTGCTCACTTTTTCGATTATTGCTATAAATTTTCCAAGTGTTCGAAATGTCATTATCAAAATTTGAATTCAAATTTATTATATTCTCCGAGTCTTTCAAACAGACAATCATGTTGTGCCTGCAAACTCGTCGAGCTAAGCGCTACAATTTGTATATATGCACGTGGTGTAAATATCTTTCGGAAAGTTATTTACTCCATAGTATCAGACATAAACTCATAAACAAGTGCTAATAGCGTCGCTATTCGCTATCCTTATCTGTTCTTCGTTTGACGAGAAAGAGCATCACATTCCTTTAAGGTAAAAAAAAGAAACCCGACCCAAAATTATATTCATATTATGTGTCGTAAAGTCCTGCTACATAGTTACACATAGCAACAATTGTTTTTCGCGGAGAAAACATCGAATAAAGTGCAATCGTTTCCATTTTCTTTTTTTCCTCTTGTCATAAAAATGGGCGAAGCTTTTGAAACTATGAAGGACAAACCGGCTTTTTTTTCCCTTATTCGTACTCCTTTTTCTTTTTACACGGTGTTCGGCATTTGTGTTACAAGCTTTATCTATTTAAGTGTTTCACACCCTGTAACACTTAAGATGGACCCATCTTTCATCGTACCGATCTATTCAGAAAATGATAATGATAAAATTATCCATTCGATTGTCTGTCTGTCCGTCTTATGTCTGTCAGTGTATTCTTTTGTGCAAGGTACAGGGCCCAGTTTTTTTAAACATATTTTATGGAAATTGGTTCGGATTAGTTTGGATCGGTCTACATTTACACTTTTCCGGAAAACAATGCAATTTTTTAAGTTTCTTGACAAAGGCACTAATTGTTATGCAAAATTTGCTTCGGCTGGGGCAATTTTGTGAACCCCTCTCATATACCCTTTCCCGAGCAAGGCGAATTTTTATACGGTAAAAAGATCTACTTCTCAATATTTCATGGTGAAAATTAGTGCATGGTAGCAATTTAGGAGAACAAATTAACGGTAGTGAGTTTGGATCGCTTAGGTTTATTTTTTACGCCCTAACATAAATATGAGTTATCATGAAAAACAAGCCATTATGTGAAGACAAAATCTAATTTCTAATCGTTTATGAGGAAAACTGAAATATAATAAAAAAAAGGAAAATTTTTGAGAACAAATTTGGACCATGCCCTGTGATATTTTGGGCATCCTCCAATATGCAGGCTTTCATGAAAAGTCTTTGCATGTCCTTGTGTAATCTTTGGTGTCTTATTACCAAGACGAGTGAATAATTGCACTATGCGAAATGGCATAAGGTATCTACGTTCCGGCCTTACCCGAGTATAATATCTTTCCTTGTTTTAGAGAAATTTGGCGTTAGAAAGACTTTAGATTACGCTCGATCATTTCTTCTCATGGAGAACACCATTTCCATACGAGTGTTTGTTGACATGTAACAGAAAGACGTTAGCATTTTTGATTGAGTTTTTGGTTTACTTACGTAGACCTATTGTTTTAACTGATAAATGAGACATTCTGAAGCTTTTTGCATATCTTTGTTTTTAATATAAATTTTTTCTTTGTAATTTTTCCTTGTGTGTGTTGTATTTAAGCTATTGTATAGCTAAAGTGTTTGACTACATTTTGTTGTTTACTTAGTGTTGCAGACCAACATTTCTGTATCAACCAATAGTTTTCAAAAATAAAATTGTTTTTGAACTCAACTAAACTAATAAGAACCTCATAGTTTCGTATATCTATCTAAAGTGGAAAATGGCCCAAAAGGCCGCTTTAAACGAATTAAGCATTTCTAGCTTGTTTGCAGAACCAAATCGCTGAGAAAGAGACAGAAAGAGAGTTAGAGAGGGAAAGGAGCCCATATACCATCACGGCGAAAATAGTCGAGTGTTACGTATATCGATAACATAATTCTAATGGATTACTGATTTCAAATCGAACAATTATATCCAAATTGCACAAACACTCATAGCGTAAAATTTTACAATAGACTACAGTGAAGCTAATTGAAAAAGTTGTCAACGGTAATGATACGTTAAGTCATGAAAGTCGTCCTTCTGTGATCAAGTTAAGTCAATTTTGCGCAGTCATATTCATCTTATCGCGAACGAATTCATCATTGCCATAAAAATGCAAAACCCATTAATAAACAAAAATTCGAACTCGAGCACCGTAGTTGTATGTGAAGTAACCGACATTAAAAATTCTGCAAATATGCCAAAATAAAATGCTACGGACTCCTATATGGCATCACTGTAACAGATGCCAGTTTTTGGATTTCTAGATGAAACCATGCTCATGCTACGATACAAGTCAAAATTTAATAACATTCTGGCAATTAGTATACAACTTGGAGTTATTTTAGTAGCACTAGTTTTGTAATTTTAATAGCAGTGGAAAAATCTGAATTTCGCTACTCTTTGATGAGAAAAGGTGCATTTATAATCCTTGCATTGATTGAAAAGGTGTCATGGCGACTCTTGTTTGTCGAAAAAGTAAACTCATGGATGATTTGATGGGACACTCGTGGTGCTCAACTCTCTGCTCCTCCAGGTGCGGCAGTCATTCCAGCATACATAAAAAAAGGCGCACAAGATTATTTTGGAAGGCGGAAAAGTGAAGTGTCATGAGATAACTCACTCCTTGAAGATATCCGAAGGCTTAACATATTTATTATACTGCATTAACATTTGTCTCATGAGAAAGACCTGGTCGATGCCGCGTTTGTTCATTTTTGATAACAGCATACTGATGGCACAGCGCGCTGCTTACACAATGAAGTCGGTATAGAGCCGACAGTGGACAGCAACCGGGGACAGCTATCCAAAGCAATCAAAAAGATAATGTCACTAAAACAAGCGTAACTTGTTAACTAAATGAGTGAATTTTCAATTTCACCCTCCAGATCCTTTAGGGCTTACATAATCATGATTGTTAAATACGTTAAATAGTTAATAATGCGATTGCATACGAGGTAACAGAATACTGCGGAACTTTCAAACCAACAACTTTTCCATTTTATGTCCCTTCTGAGACCATAAAACGATTAACAAGGAGAAAAATAAATATTATTTCGTATTTGCGCATATATAAAAGAAAGTATTCAACAACACATACTTAAATAACTAATATATTTAACACGTAACTTTTGCGTTTGCCATGTTATGATGTCAGCCTGAGTATTTTACGACAGAGTTTATGCTACACACCTGACATTAATATGCTTTTCTGTTTATATTGTGTCATTGCTGTTGCGTCAACTATCGCTCTCTACTCGTTTTTACTCTTACACTGCTCTCGTTCTTACAAATATTATTTTCATTTTTACAAATTATGCGCTTCACGCGCTTTTTCCCCACACATGACTTCTTTTCCTAACTCATAAAAATCACATTTCATAGCAAATTACTTGCAGTCAACTCCTCTTTCAAGCTGATCCTGTTTCAGTTAGCTTTGATAGTTTAGTTATTTACTCTGTTAATATTCCAAATGGATATTTGATATCATACGCAAAGTCTTGCAAAGAGAAACAAAACAAAAAAAAAAAGAACAACAATTGTGTTGTAACAAATTGAAATTTTTTTCTACTTTGTATAAATTCTAACACAAATCGTAATGTGTGCTATTTCCCACAAAAATGTTTTCACTTTTATCTGTTCAAAAAAAGTTGGAAAATGTTGTATAATTTTGTTAAAAGTCTTTTCCTAATTACACCCTAATGATATTTGCTTACACATGCATGTGCATTTTTTTATTATTCCTTACAACATAAGGATCACTTAAAGTTTATGCATTCCCAAGTAAAGCATAGGATTCAGAATCTTTCCATTCAAGCAAGTCCATTTGTCCGTTCATCTGTGGTTTGAATAGGTAAGTCTTAGGCAAAGGGTTGAATTTGTAAATGGTCACAACTTTGCAAGTTACACACCCCTGACTAGCCGAAAAGCTCGGCAATTTTTACAGTTATGTGTAGCCGAATTTGGGAGTCAATCGGTCAAAGCTCACAAACAAATATTTTTACTCTTTATTAAATCATGTCCGTCCGTCCTCGAAGACTGTGAACAGATTCGTTGCAATTAACAAATAATGAAAGCCCTTAACAACTCAAATGCATAAGACTTTCTCAATCGATAGTTTTGATATTAATGTCAGCCCACTCGTGAATCCAGTCATGCGACTGTAGTGAGGACAAGTTCGCTCACACACTACATGGTTACTTATTTGTTGATTATACCATAGGTTATTTATATTTAAATATTTTCTTTTCAACAATCGTTTGTATCCATATGCGACCGGTTATCTAACCCGCTTATCGGTTTCTTTGCATCCTTTTATCTTTTCGTTTGAAATCAATATAAAAACTTTAAGAATTCCTTTCTTATAACTTAAAAGGATTTACAATAAAATACGATTTCATTTTCTGCTTCTGCGTATTTATTTATTTATATCATTTATCTTTTTTCCCTTTTTCTGTTTTTTTTGTTGGGATTCTTGTTCGCTGAAATACTTGTCATAAAAATTTGAAGAATGTGCATCAACTTAAGTGCATTGTAAAGAAATATGAAATGAAGAAAAATGTCTTGAAAACAGGAAAAGGAAGGAAAAAAATTTGCAAAAACACAAAAGCATTGGAGTGGTTACTAACAATTCAAGTTTTTCACTTCGCTAATGGATCGACGCATTCACAGTCGCTTGCTGAGTAGGGATCGAAAAGATTTGCTGTCAAACATATCTTAAGAAGATTCGAAAACAGATTTGAAGAATTCTTTAAGTGAAGAATTGAAGAATGCGACCATTAATAAATTTCGGATCTAAAGGAGAAGCGAGCACTAATTAGTAGATATCGCGCGAACAAGGATATTGATATACAGATGGATGTTTTCTTCTTCCCCTTTTCTTTTGAGATTAGAATATTTTTTTATTCAGCGTTCAGATCGTCACCTACTGACAATTCACTCTTCGTCATATTATACAATCGCTCCACTCAGCAAGCTACAAATGAATATTTCGTCTTGTCTATGAAATTTGCAACGATTAACACATGCTTTCAAAAGCTTGAGTCACATAGGATAACAGCATTTCAAACTAACGAAAGTAGTAAAAAATCTTTTCAATAAAATAAATCCAAGGGCCAAATTACCTAATTAGGTTAAAATATCACGGGTCGTAATATTCATAAAAAATAAAAACGTTTCGGTAATGCTTTATCATGACATTGGGCCCTCTAATGTAAGAGCTCGCTTAGGCTAGAATATTCTTTACGTTCCCCAGTGTACGAGGGGTAAGCAACAAATCTCACTTCGCCCACTTAAAACCCTGCTCATGTCATCCAGATCACAGTAGAAGAGCCCTTCAAGACCTTTAAAGAGAACGTGTTCGATTTTCCTGTTTGGCGTCACAGAACCAAATCGGTAGCAAAACAGATAGCTAAACCATAAGGGATTATTTTCATATATTGGCCGCTTCTTGACCACTATCAGTAATAGCTTTATAGATCACCAACAATATGGCTACTAGTGCTAGATTGACAGCAAGTACAGTTTGGTGTGAGATTTTTTTATTATCGCAAAAGAAAATAAAAGAAGAAATTAGAGAAACTGGCGTAGTTTCGCGTTATAATTTAACCTGAAAGAATATCGATGTACAATCGGTGTACTAGTTAAGTAAATTTTACCCTGAACCTGGTGGGTTTGAAAGAAATCCCAGATACCTTTTATAATAAACTAAACTCATTGGTTTCAGAAGATTCTTAATTAGGTTATTACAAAAATTTATATTAATCATCTGGGTTTTAAATTAAAATTCAAAAAAAAAAAAAATGTCGTATGCCAAGTAAATTAAAACTCGAGTCTAAGACTTGTATGACTACGGCTTTACGTTCACAATGCTAAAGCATTCGACATTGAATTGAAGGAAATTCAAGTTTTTAAACTAATAAGATTTGAAACGTCATCCATTAAATTGGCAGCAAAAAAAATATCTGTATTAACAATTATATAGGGAGAAAAAGGGAGAAAAATTTCCTGAAATTTTTATGTCAAAGTCTAAGACTTGACATAAATATTGTCTTTCAAGATTCAAAGTTAACTAACTGCCTGCCATCGAGATAATCCAAATTATGCTTCCATTGAGATCCGGACTCAAACATTGAAGGATGAGATTCGACATGTGTCGCATAGTTTCTTATTAATAATGAAAACAATTTAAGAACTGCCCGCTAAATGACAATAACAGTTGTATACAAACACTTACGTAGATTCACGCAAATAAATACAAATTGATAATAGTAGAAAGTATGTTATAGAGACGGAACAGAAACTATCATAGTTTCACATATCAATGCAAGTGCAACTAACACATGCACGCGAACGTATACTAGTAGTATACCAGTAGCCTGTACACTATGGTGATGATATTTGTTTGTTTGTTTGCTTACTTCCTTATTTTATCACATATCAGCGCACATGCACACAAACGTATGCTTACATTCTTAAATACTCTTACACATATATATGAATGCATGTAAACATACTTAAAATTCGCTTTACGTCCTTTCCCTGCCCCACATTTATCTTGCCCTTGTCCTCTCTCCCTCTCACTCCCTCTCTCTCTCTCACTCGCTGTCTCTCGCTCAAGTTACACAATATATTCAATTTAAAATTCATATCAAAAGTCATTCAACAACAAATGAAATCAAGTTTCTAAGCAAAAGGATGCTTTATGAAATGTGCCTCTGTGTATGCGTGCATACATATATAGATGTTTAAGTGTTTGAATACACATAACATCCGCTTCCGTTTATTTTTCCGATTTATCAGTTTTCAGTTTATTATTTTTTCCCTAATTTTTTTTTTTTTTTTTTTTTTTTTTTAATAAAGTTTATATAAGTTTTGATAGCAATAAAAAAGTAAAGTAAAAGAGTAAAATAGTTTATATATATATGTATGTATAGAAATGTGTGCTTGGTGATGTGTTGTTATAATAAATCATACAAAGCAATTCACTGGTATTGCTGTTCCATTACGCGTTAAATAACTAAACAAGTAAATATAGGAAAACGCAGCCATTGTGAGTAAATAAATTTTCCAAAAATTGTTTACGTTTCAGTTTACCGTTATATGAAAATTTTGTTATAAATTTGCTGAGTTGACGGATATTAGTAAAACAACAGCAACAACTATATAATGATGGTGATAAGAAGTGAAAAATAAGCATCACTTAATCCAATGATTATGTATGTATATGCAAAAGCAATCTTATGAAGAAAAGAACTTTATTATCTTTGAGATGAAGATGTCATTTTAAATTGTTCATTGTTCACGCGATAATGTTATGGCGATTTATAGTAAACAGCTTACGCTCCTTTAGAAGACTTGCAACTTTATTAAGATATATTCAACGATATTCTTCGCTTATCCCATACAAGATTTGATTGGACCTTTCGCTAGCAAACATAGAATTGACTCATACCAGATAAGATCGACGGACATTTGACACTCAAGGTCTGCATCTAGGGAATAGGTGAACGATTTCAAATCCCAGCGGTGTAGAACTTATTTTGGCCGCAGCCACATTCGGTGCATAAGACTTACCGTCAATGCGCGCTTCTCTCCTACTACGGCTACACTCTAACCTTCTTCCTCCATTTCTTGGAGGATCATCAGTGCGTTTATAAACGCATAGAGAAAAGTGTCCAAGTGACTTATCAATTGGGCCGTACATCCCTATAGCTTTCAATGTTCTCATTTTTTCCCTATGGTTACCGTATGGCGCTCCCCTGAGCGATCTGCGCTTTATTATTTATTTTGCACACCTATTTTAATTAGTTAATTCCAAAACAAGATGAACAATTCAAAGACGTCTATTTTCTTGAAGACCCATAAAAAATTGATAAGATTGGCCTTTCTTCCAATCCCAGCACAATTGAAGATCACACGACAATTGTTTTGCATTTTTACAGCGGCGATTAGATCACCGAACACAATTGTACCTATGCACTTAGATAATACCATCGTATGATGAGAAGTCGCTAGATTTTTAATTCCAAACGTAGAACATTATTAACATTTCACTTACCCAACTCTGATGAAATTTGTCTCTGTAGTATAATAATAAACACGAGCCGTTACACAACGACGATAACATGTTGAGCGAGAGAAGAGGAGCGCATTTTAAGCTGCCAAGTTATTTTTTCATGCATATTTGAGCTCAATATACTATAACATGCCACACATAAATAAACAAATCAAACGAATCAATAAACCGCATACACACTACCACTTACACGAACAATGTTGTTTATGCATTGGCAACGCGTGATCTAACTGAAGGCATAAAAACCAAAAAAAAAAAAAAGAACCCAAACCAACTTCCGTTCTCGTTCTAAAGCACAGACAGAAAAAAGTATTAAAAAATCGCAAATCATATTGGTTGGCATGGCATCCATACAAATGCGTTTTCACTTGAAGACCGATAAAAAAGTTTTTACTCAATTTTCTTTTTGCATTTTTCTTTCTTTTTTTTTTCATTAGTTTCATTCGTTTTATCAGCGTTTCCATCACGCGCATTGAATAAGAACTCATCCAAAATCTCTTAACATACTTTATTATCAAAAACCTGAAACAAAAGCCGAGCAACAAACAAATCAAGCAACAAATCACTAACAACTTTTTCTTCTTCTTTTTTTTTACCAAAATGACAAACTTACTCATAGAGTGGGATATGGGAATCCTTAGGTGTAGTAGCGTAATACCTCTCTCTCCGCTTGAAAGGATAAATAAACTGATTTAAAAAAAAATGCATTTTACCGGCCACTTATCTCACCCGACAATATCACAAAGTTTTTCCAATCCATTCCGCCCCTTACATTTGCTAACATATACGTAGATGCATATATATAAACGCTTTAAATAATCAACAAAATAAATATTAAACCACACTACACCGACAAAAAGAACAAAAACGTAACCAAAAACTTTTTGATGACTTTGCATGTTAGACTCAATAATACATGCAATCTCGCATATCGAACAGAGAGACAGAGAGAGAGAGAGAGAGAGATAGAGAGAGAGAGAGAGAGAGACTCCTTTCAAATTTATGGTTTTGTCAATTTTTAATCGTCTGCATATAAGCTCAGTTAACTTTTAGTTACTCTTGCGATTATTGTTTGGGTTATTCTGTTAATCATATGAATGTAAGGGTTTATTGCTTTTTAAACCAACAAATTTCCGCCTGAAAATGAAAAATAACTTGACAAAGCAGCCGCAATACAAAGATAGAAAATATAACATTTAAAAAAATGTGTGGTTAGAGAAAGCAATTTTTGCATATCCGTCTCGAAATATATTTGATATATAAAAGTTCCGGAGCAGCGGAATATCTGCTCACTTCAAATTGCAAAGTAACTAAGTGACTTAACCTCAACATCTGAAATGTTTTTTCTCAATTTGTTTGTTTGTTGGATTTTCAACGCTAGTGCTGCCAAAAACATTTTACCTCAAGACAAAACCAAAAAAAACAAAAGAAAACATTCGCATAACGAATGTTATGTTATAGACGAGATGTCAATAGTTCTCAAACAAACTTACATTTAATTAATTACTAAAATCTTGTTAAGATGTCTGGAATGGTTTAATAGGATATTGCAAATCGTTAAGCGCTAATAAAGTTAACCACTTCTAGAATGCCGACTAAATGTGCCTTGCGTTTACAAGCTTCTGAATGGGTTAACAGAGTACGAGCTTTTATTGTCGAGAATAAACCTACGAATACAAACCACGACATATTACGTGATTCCATTCGAAGATGGTGAACGTTTGTAGTATAATTAGATCTATAACTTGATTGATTCCGCCGTCAGTGCTTCTCTATAAAGTCGACGATAATTAAACACTTCAACGCTACATTACACTTTGTCGTGTAATGTTTTATCTGTTCCTTGTTCGTTGTCAGTTGACTCATGCTATAGAGAATGGTGAGAGCCAATATCAGTGCACGCTTAAGAATAGAGGCAAGCCGCTTTTCAGTTGGACGGAGAAAGAAAGAAAGAATCTAATCTTCGATATAATCCCGCTCAAATTTAATTTCCATTAATCTAATTATTCCATTCCGCAAGTGATGATCACAGGATGGCCGCAGTATGAATGTGTTAGCGGAAAAAAAAAATATCTGACCTTCCCAATATGCCAAATCGATAAATTCCCTTGCGAACGTGCGGATCCACTTGATTACAATCGCACACCTTCTTCGGAAAGCCAATTCGAGTTTGAATAATTCTCTTCTGTTATTGTGTTAGCGATCTTGAAGCAATCATTTAAGTCAATCATGTACACCAAACATTTTCTTTGCACGGCTTTTTTTCCCCCCGATTTCGAAATAGCACGACGATTCGCTTTTTTATACAAATTTTTTGTTCTAACACGAATCCCAAAAAAAATTGTTATTAATTCTAATTTAAACTGCGGGGAATTCCCTAACTTTATGACCTTAAAGATTGCATCGCTTAGCGAACCGTAATCTTTGTTTTCCTTGATTCCCAAACACTAAAGAAAAGCGTCTCAACGATGCAAAGTTATCGAAGTATCTTACATTTTAAAATTTTATATTATATATAAATGACGTGAGTAGTAATTAACTGTAAACAAAGAAAATCGCGGAATTAATTGCTAATGAAAAAGCAATAGGAGTTCCGTGCTGGGGTCAGGCACGAAGGCAGAGAATTAAAATACAACAAGAACATCATAACTCGCTTCGCCACGCGGTGTCGGTATTTCTCTTAAATTCTTAAGAATCTCTGTCATAAATATGCACTATTCAATGAGTCACTTTTACGAGGTTGACTCGACTTACTTTACATTTTCATGAAGCAGATTTTTATGAGCAAAATTAAT
The DNA here is from genome assembly GCF_014805625.2 of Glossina fuscipes. NCBI lineage: Eukaryota > Metazoa > Arthropoda > Insecta > Diptera > Glossinidae > Glossina > Glossina fuscipes. Next base: position 22,519,222 of record NW_023998416.1, read on the forward strand.
ATGTTTACACTGTGAACGTATTAAATTTATGTGAGCCGATCCACTGGGGTAATATTAATCATTTTAATTTTATGTATGCGCGCCACATGACACAGCTGGATTGAAACCAGTTATGAGTAAGAACAACAACATCAGCCGCAGCAGCAACAGCAGTACAGAAACGGTAGCACCAATGCCTTAATATGCTATTTGTCGTTTGTATAACATGAACTGACAACCAGGTGGTTGGCGTTCGGTTGCTCGAAGCAACGAGACATGTTTTGCAGATATCGATGCCGTGGTTGTTTCCATTATTAATTCTGCTTGTGCTTGCTATTGTTGTTTGGATGATACAGTTGCTATAATGATTTAGTTTATATCGTAGAACGATATTTTGGGCAACTGTTCTTTTACTCTTTCTTTATCATATACATATTTATACCTATATATACACGGGGATGACATCACAGCATGAACGCCAACTAGGTGAGTAAAAGAGAAAGGAAAGAAGAAATGTTGTGTTGATAAAATCGTTCGCAGTCAGTAGTGTGTCAGCTTTATGTTGTTGTTTGCATAAAATTTTTTGTGATGTACACGAAAACCACAAGGAACATTTTCTTCTTTCTCTTCAAGTCGTTTAAGTCGAATTTCATCAGACTAACAAAAAATATCTTAACTTCTCTATCCGAATGCGTGGTTCGAACTACATGTGATCAAAAGCGTTTTTCATTTTAGTTTCTAATTCATTGATTTACGGTCATAAAGAAATTGAAGCAATTTACAGAACTTCCGATTGTTCTTACAATATAACGAAATTTTTGGCAAATTTGCAAAGATATCCCCACTTAACCACTTGAACTTATGTAGATATACACCGACAACAGTGTCACTTTCAGAAAATGCAATAATGTCTTGTTAATAAAGTCAGTAGAGAATGGCATTGATGTAAATTTTTCTTTGCTTTATGTTTTACCATAACGTTGTGAATGAGATAAATCAGAAATTCATCATATTTTTGAATAAAGAAAGAAGCAAAAAAGGAAGAAGATTTTCGTTTAGAGGCATACACAATGGCACATCTTAAAAATGGTGTTTACGACTGGGTCACTTGATTGCGACCCTTCTGGGCCACCTGATTTCAACAGTACTGAATTTCTCTCTCTCTCTCTCTCTCTCTCTCTCTCTCTCTCTCTCT